>NC_090319.1:213798885-214143922 GCF_040869045.1 Eurosta solidaginis | reverse complement strand
GCAATGAATCGGCGAGGCTTAGAAAAATACTCTCTAGGAATCCCGCCCCTCGGGGGTATTTGAAAGATGATGGTGGGGACTGGTCGATGAGTAGCGAGGAGTCCCTGAGTCTTTTACTGGACAATCATTTCCCGATGTCCCAGTTGCGCAGGGATCTTCGCTTGCCTGGTCGGCGGTTGCTGGCCATGCAGAAATGCCTGCCATCCCACTACGGGAAAGTCACATATCCTGGGCTACAAATTCGTTCAAGCCCTATAAGTCACCCGGCCCGGATGGCATCATTCCTGCGCAACTTCAAAGGTCTTTAGGGATTTCCTGCCGCTGGTTGGCCATCATCTACACTAACTGCCTCAGGCTTAACTATATCCCTAAGTCGTGGCACACGGTTAGGTTCATCTTCATTCCGAAGGCCGGCAGGAGCTCTCATGTGTCACCTAAGGATTTCAGGCCAATCAGTCTCTCGTCGTTTCTTCTTAAGACGTTTGAGCGGCTGATTGACCTGTATCTACGGGAAAGGATACCTGGGGGGGTTACTGTCGGCTTCACAGCATGCGTACTGCAAAGGCAGATCGACGGAAACGGCTCTCCATTCGATTCTAAAGCAAATAGAGGGGTCTCTAGAACATAAAGAGTATGCTCTGGGTGCCTTTCTAGACATCGAGGGGGCTTTTAACAATGTCTTACCGGGGGCAATCGAAAGAGCTCTGGTGGGTTTAGGAGTCGAAGCGGCTCTGGCTGAATTTATTAGCAAACTTCTATGCGGCAAAATTGTCGCAGCGGAGTGGGGAGGGGCCATAATTAGGAGGAAGGTGTGCAGGGGCACGCCACAGGAGGATGTCCTATCTCCTCTGCTCTGGGTTGTGGTAGTCAACGAGCTTCTTGTGGAGCTGGAAGCCAATGGTTGTCGGGTGGTTGCCTATGCATATGACCTCGCTATCCTAGTCAGGGGCAAATTTCTGAGCACCCTGCGGGATGTTCTGCAGGGCTACCTGGATACTGTGGCTATGTGGGCTGAATCATGTGGATTGGCGGTCAACCCGGGAAAAACAGAATTGGTTCTTTTTACAAGGAGATATAAGATACCGGACTTCAGAACTCCTTCGATTGGAGGGGTACCGGTGGTACTTACTGACAGGGTTAAATATTTGGGAATTGTTCTGGACAAGAAGCTGTCCTGGAGGCCCAATGTGGAAGATGGGGCCAGGAAGGCCGCGGTTGCCTTGTACTGCTGAAGGGGGGCTATCGGAAAGAGATGGGGGCTCTCGCCAGGAGTAGTACACTGGCTTTATGAGATGGTGGTCAAACCGATTCTGCTCTATGGGGTGCTGGTCTGGTGGAAAGCACTGGACACGGCGAGGACCTCCAAAATGTTAGTGTCAGTGCAGCGGACGGCGCTTATCGGTATCAGTGGCGCTATGAGAACAATACCTACCTTGGCACTGAATGTCATGCTGAATATACATCCAGTAGATATTGCGGGAAAGGCAGCCGCGGCCCGGTCGTTGGTCAGGCTTAGTGATATGGGTTATATGCTTTCTGATTTCGGACACTCTAGCCTTCTTACTAGTTTCGACTTTATCCCGGACAGGACGGACTATTGCATGCCGGTGGCCGCTCCCTATACAACCTTCACCCCAGTCATTCCCCCGAGGGAGGAGTGGAGAAGAGGAATTATCTGGGGCATGGGACCGGTTAACTTGTTCACGTATTGGTCGAAGTTGGACGGAAAGGTTGGCGGGGGGGGGGGGGGGTCTTTTGTCAAGAGCTAAATGTAAGCCGCAAGTTTAAGTTGGCTGATCACTGCAGTGTATTCCAAGCGGAAGTTGCTGCGATTAAGGATCCGGTGGATGAAATGCTATCCAGCGCTACTACGTTTAGGGAATTTAACATCTACTCTGATAGCCAAGCGGCTATAAAGGCCTTGAGCTCAACTACAGTGCGATCGAGGGTGGTCTGGGAGTGCCTCACCTCACTTGCGATTGCATCGAATTATTTTACAATTAAGATTATCTGGGTCCCGGGCCATAGTGATATTCCGGGTAACTGCCAAGCGGATCTCTTAGCCCGAATCGGTACAACTGAACCGGATGAAGATGACTGTAGGGATTTCGGGATTCCGCTAGCCACCTGTGGATTGCTCTTCCATAGCTGGGCCTCGAGTCAGCTCAGCAAACGTTGGGCGGACACTACGTCTTGCAGGATATCAAGATTTTTCTGGCCGAAAGTGGATGGCAGGAGGTCTGCTGAAATAATTGGGTTCACTAAGGCTCACCTATCAATGGTCATTGGGGTTTTGACAGGGCACTGTCCCATGGGTGTCCATGCGGTACGTCTCAATATATTGGAAACTCCATCCTGCTGCAGCTGTATGGAGGATGATGAGGTGGAATCACCAAATCACTTTATGCTTGAATGCCCAGCTTTTGCCAGAACTAGGCGAAAGTATTTCGGTCGTGACTCACTTGGATCTCCCGAGGAGCTATCCAAGGTTGAGATCGGGATCATTCGGAACTTTATCGTTGCTACCAAACGATTCTCTAATCAGTTATATCTACGTCACCGTAAGTTTAGTTGATTATATGTGGTATCACAACGGACCGTCATGTTGTCCAAGTGAGCTTCCCCTATCAGGGAAGCTACCACCCAACCTAACCTAACCTAAGATTAATAAATATCAAACATTTTAATAATGAACTTACACCTGCGAAAAGAAAAATAGCGGTCTTAATTCTTAATAAATTTCGTCAATTAAATACTTTTTTTATTTCCGATACTACACGAAAAAACTTCCATGCTTTTTTTTTAACTGAAGCTATGAAAAACAATATCGAAAGCGTTTTCGAAAAAGGCAAAAATTTACCGAAATTTTGAACTTCTTATTTATGGTTCTATGCATTTTTGGAGTATACAACTTTGTAGCAAAATCAATTTTAGTATAACGAAGGACATGCATGCTATAGGTCTCTAAAAAATCTCGTTGATTTTTGAGGTTTTTTGAAGAGTGTTTGAAATTTTCTTCTATACAAATTGTGGAACAGTTTTTTTATGAAAGAAAATATGAAAGACTTTTCGGTAAAAAAAAAATACTCAAAAATCAATGCAAAATAAAAATAAAACTTGTACTTTGTTATACTAAAATTGACTGGGCTACAAAACTGTATACTCAAAAAAGTTCTAAGAATCCCAAATAAAAAGTTCAAATTTAGGTAAAATTTTCTCAAATTTTTGAAAAGTTTTTGAGATGGGTTTGCAAAGTTCATAGAAGCTTTTCTTCAAATATCGGAAATAAAAAAAGAAGTATTTAATTGACGAAATTTGATGAAAATTGACACTGCTATTTTTCTCTTCACAGGTTTATGTTTATGCAAGTATTAAAAATTCGATTCAACTTTTTTGAAAGTAAAACTAAGTGTTCGCGCCCCTACCTAATAAATTATCATCGCCACACCTGCCTTTTCAATCAGTCTTCGCTATCATCGAAATTGCAATTGTTCTCTAACTCCATGTACACTCATTTTAACATATCTTCATCGCTTTTGTTGTTGTCATCACTTGCATTCAAATTATTTCTTCGCTTTGAGCTCATAACAATTCCCCATCCACCTTCATCGCTTTCGTCGCTGCAACATACATCACAAGCATACATACATACATGTTGCTATGAATGCAAACATATGTGCCTACATTCATACGTAATCACAAGCAGAATTTCATATCATACTCTTCGCACCTATCATATTCAGACCAATTCTAAATATTCTCGCGGATTTTTTTATTCCCGCGGAAAAATTCCTCCAATTCTGTTCTCCTAGGGAGAACAATAATTGGGGAATAGGAATTTCGAATTTTCGAAGTCAGCTGTTTTGTCAATTGAAATTTCGTTGCACATTTCTTATTTTGCTTAAAAAATTGAAAAGTTTAATTATTGTTGCAAATTTGTTGGAAATTAAGAAATAAAATATAAACATTGCACAGTATTTATTGCATTTCATGTGGTATTCACTGAAATGAGTAATGAATTGGTGCCACAGCAACATCAACAGCGGAACATAAGAAGAAGACGGCCGCATAACACAAATCTGCCGGAGTTGCCTGCTTTCATTCAGCAAAGCAATTTTCTGGCGGCCAAGTTGAGTTGAATTCGTCCTTCATCATATGCCAAAATCTATTTAAGCCTTATTAAAAAATCCTTGCGCAATTTCTGGATGGCTGCATCAAATATACAAAGAGCTCTTCCGTTGCTTATGATATACTTTTCGACTTAAAATAATGAATATAGTGGTTGTTGTTGTTGTTGTTGTATTAACAGTGGAAATATTGTGGTAGAATGTAAATACATATTTTAGCACAAATTTGTACAAATAAGTGTTCTTTCTTAAAATAACCAATTTCCTTTAACTATTTTGATGCATTCCCTTTAATTTAACAAGTGAAAAAACTCCTATGTAATGGCAGAGAAATCTCCTTCTCCCTCACATTCATAATACCTACTTTTCTCCCATAACAGGTTTCCGCTTTTTCGAATATAGTTCAGAATAGGAGGAAAGGGAGAAGTGAAAAAACTCACAAGGAATTTTTATTTAGAATACGAGGAATGGGAGAAGGGAGAAAACTCGCACGGAATTTTCGTTTAGAATTGGGCTGAATACCTACTTTTCTCCCATAACCGGTTTCCGCTTTTTCGAACATTGTTCAGAATAGGAGGAAAGGGAGAAGTGAAAAAACTCACAGGGAATTTTTATTTAGAATACGAGGAATGGGAGAAGGGAGAAAACTCGCACGGAATTTTCGTTTAGAATTGGGCTGATTATAATTAGCCATCTCATGAAATCATCCGATGTCTAATTTGTGTTTTGTCAATTTGAAACAACAGGACTTTTCCACAGAAAATTCCTATGATTAATATTTTACAGCTTACCTATTTTGAACGGTGTCTTAGTTTTTAAGTTCAATCGAATTGTAACTTTAATCGAACGAAGTATACTTTATTAAACAAGCAAAGGTAAATTGTCTCGCGTTTCATTTTTAATAAGAAACAGAAACTTGTAGAAAAGGCTCTACAAGTCACCACTAAGCTTAAGAAAAAGGTATTCAGTCCAACAAATTCCATAAAGTCCAAAAAACTTAATCGATATTACTCTAATAATTAAACATAAGTTTTGTTCGCAAGTAAAATATACAGATATGTAAGTTAAAGTAATCTAAATTGGACTGTCGCACACTGTTGAAGTAGTGGAAGTAATGAAAATGTTTACATGACCACCTGATTTCGAAAAAACTCATTAATACACAAATTTTCAAACCATCCCGAAATGTTTTCTGTATTGGTTCTAAATCAAAACGTGTTCGGGGGGGTCTTTTGTCAAGAGCTAAATGTAAGCCGCAAGTTTAAGTTGGCTGATCACTGCAGTGTATTCCAAGCGGAAGTTGCTGCGATTAAGGATCCGGTGGATGAAATGCTATCCAGCGCTACTACGTTTAGGGAATTTAACATCTACTCTGATAGCCAAGCGGCTATAAAGGCCTTGAGCTCAACTACAGTGCGATCGAGGGTGGTCTGGGAGTGCCTCACCTCACTTGCGATTGCATCGAATTATTTTACAATTAAGATTATCTGGGTCCCGGGCCATAGTGATATTCCGGGTAACTGCCAAGCGGATCTCTTAGCCCGAATCGGTACAACTGAACCGGATGAAGATGACTGTAGGGATTTCGGGATTCCGCTAGCCACCTGTGGATTGCTCTTCCATAGCTGGGCCTCGAGTCAGCTCAGCAAACGTTGGGCGGACACTACGTCTTGCAGGATATCAAGATTTTTCTGGCCGAAAGTGGATGGCAGGAGGTCTGCTGAAATAATTGGGTTCACTAAGGCTCACCTATCAATGGTCATTGGGGTTTTGACAGGGCACTGTCCCATGGGTGTCCATGCGGTACGTCTCAATATATTGGAAACTCCATCCTGCTGCAGCTGTATGGAGGATGATGAGGTGGAATCACCAAATCACTTTATGCTTGAATGCCCAGCTTTTGCCAGAACTAGGCGAAAGTATTTCGGTCGTGACCCACTTGGATCTCCCGAGGAGCTATCCAAGGTTGAGATCGGGATCATTCGGAACTTTATCGTTGCTACCAAACGATTCTCTAAGTAGTTATATCTACGTCACCGTAAGTTTAGTTGATTATATGTGGTATCACAACGGACCGTCATGTTGTCCAAGTGAGCTTCCCCTATCAGGGAAGCTACCACCCAACCTAACCTAACCTAAGATTAATAAATATCAAACATTTTAATAATGAACTTACACCTGCGAAAAGAAAAATAGCGGTCTTAATTCTTAATAAATTTCGTCAATTAAATACTTTTTTTATTTCCGATACTACACGAAAAAACTTCCATGCTTTTTTTTTAACTGAAGCTATGAAAAACAATATCGAAAGCGTTTTCGAAAAAGGCAAAAATTTACCGAAGTTTTGAACTTCTTATTTATGGTTCTATGCATTTTTGGAGTATACAACTTTGTAGCAAAATCAATTTTAGTATAACGAAGGACATGCATGCTATAGGTCTCTAAAAAATCTCGTTGATTTTTGAGGTTTTTTGAAGAGTGTTTGAAATTTTCTTCTATACAAATTGTGGAACAGTTTTTTTATGAAAGAAAATATGAAAGACTTTTCGGTAAAAAAAAAAGACTCAAAAATCAATGCAAAATAAAAATAAAACTTGTACTTTGTTATACTAAAATTGACTGGGCTACAAAACTGTATACTCAAAAAAGTTCTAAGAATCCCAAATAAAAAGTTCAAATTTAGGTAAAATTTTCTCAAATTTTTGAAAAGTTTTTGAGATGGGTTTGCAAAGTTCATAGAAGCTTTTCTTCAAATATCGGAAATAAAAAAAGAAGTATTTAATTGACGAAATTTGATTAAAATTGACACTGCTATTTTTCTCTTCACAGGTTTATGTTTATGCAAGTATTAAAAATTCGATTCAACTTTTTTGAAAGTAAAACTAAGTGTTCGCGCCCCTACCTAATAAATTATCATCGCCACACCTGCCTTTTCAATCAGTCTTCGCTATCATCGAAATTGCAATTGTTCTCTAACTCCATGTACACTCATTTTAACATATCTTCATCGCTTTTGTTGTTGTCATCACTTGCATTCAAATTATTTCTTCGCTTTGAGCTCATAACAATTCCCCATCCACCTTCATCGCTTTCGTCGCTGCAACATACATCACAAGCATACATACATACATGTTGCTATGAATGCAAACATATGTGCCTACATTCATACGTAATCACAAGCAGAATTTCATATCATACTCTTCGCACCTATCATATTCAGACCAATTCTAAATATTCTCGCGGAATTTTGTTCTCGCGGATTTTTTTATTCCCGCGGAAAAATTCCTCCAATTCTGTTCTCCTAGGGAGAACAATAATTGGGGAATAGGAATTTCGAATTTTCGAAGTCAGCTGTTTTGTCAATTGAAATTTCGTTGCACATTTCTTATTTTGCTTAAAAAATTGAAAAGTTTAATTATTGTTGCAAATTTGTTGGAAATTAAGAAATAAAATATAAACATTGCACAGTATTTATTGCATTTCATGTGGTATTCACTGAAATGAGTAATGAATTGGTGCCACAGCAACATCAACAGCGGAACATAAGAAGAAGACGGCCGCATAACACGAATCTGCCGGAGTTGCCTGCTTTCATTCAGCAAAGCAATTTTCTGGCGGCCAAGTTGAGTTGAATTCGTCCTTCATCATATGCCAAAATCTATTTAAGCCTTATTAAAAAATCCTTGCGCAATTTCTGGATGGCTGCATCAAATATACAAAGAGCTCTTCCGTTGCTTATGATATACTTTTCGACTTAAAATAATGAATATAGTGGTTGTTGTTGTTGTTGTTGTATTAACAGTGGAAATATTGTGGTAGAATGTAAATACATATTTTAGCACAAATTTGTACAAATAAGTGTTCTTTCTTAAAATAACCAATTTCCTTTAACTATTTTGATGCATTCCCTTTAATTTAACAAGTGAAAAAACTCCTATGTAATGGCAGAGAAATCTCCTTCTCCCTCACATTCATAATACCTACTTTTCTCCCATAACAGGTTTCCGCTTTTTCGAATATAGTTCAGAATAGGAGGAAAGGGAGAAGTGAAAAAACTCACAAGGAATTTTTATTTAGAATACGAGGAATGGGAGAAGGGAGAAAACTCGCACGGAATTTTCGTTTAGAATTGGGCTGAATACCTACTTTTCTCCCATAACCGGTTTCCGCTTTTTCGAACATTGTTCAGAATAGGAGGAAAGGGAGAAGTGAAAAAACTCACAGGGAATTTTTATTTAGAATACGAGGAATGGGAGAAGGGAGAAAACTCGCACGGAATTTTCGTTTAGAATTGGGCTGATTATAATTAGCCATCTCATGAAATCATCCGATGTCTAATTTGTGTTTTGTCAATTTGAAACAACAGGACTTTTCCACAGAAAATTCCTATGATTAATATTTTACAGCTTACCTATTTTGAACGGTGTCTTAGTTTTTAAGTTCAATCGAATTGTAACTTTAATCGAACGAAGTATACTTTATTAAACAAGCAAAGGTAAATTGTCTCGCGTTTCATTTTTAATAAGAAACAGAAACTTGTAGAAAAGGCTCTACAAGTCACCACTAAGCTTAAGAAAAAGGTATTCAGTCCAACAAATTCCATAAAGTCCAAAAAACTTAATCGATATTACTCTAATAATTAAACATAAGTTTTGTTCGCAAGTAAAATATACAGATATGTAAGTTAAAGTAATCTAAATTGGACTGTCGCACACTGTTGAAGTAGTGGAAGTAATGAAAATGTTTACATGACCACCTGATTTCGAAAAAACTCATTAATACACAAATTTTCAAACCATCCCGAAATGTTTTCTGTATTGGTTCTAAATCAAAACGTGTTCTAATACGTCGGTCGCTATTTTCGTGTAAACATGGTATCAGAAAATTAAAAAAAACGTCTTATTTCATTAATTGTTTGAACTACTACTACTTGTAAATTTTATTCAATAAAACTATATCTGAGAATTTGTTTTAAAAATGCTCAGAATTTGTGTCGAAAAACCTTATCTGAGCGCGAATGAAATACATTTTCATATGAAACAAATTCTGAGATATGGCGTTTTTGAATAGAATTTATAAGTAGTAGTAGTTCAAACAATTTATGAAATAAGGCGTTTTTTAAAATTTTCGGAAACTATGTTTACACGACAATAGCGACCGACGTATTCTAATCGACATACTTTTTTTATCATGATAGCTACACGTGCTCTCTGCCCGCCCGACAATGTACGTCCGTTCTCGCCGATTCCAATTAAGTCACCACCACCAATTCCAAGCCTTCAGTCAACGCACATGCATATAAGACGGCTCTGTATTGTTGTTCATCGAAAACATTCCCCCAACTGATGTTGTCGCGTATTGTGCCGCGCTGTAGCCAAAGCGCTTGTGGCAGATAACCGAAACCTGAATCGAGAAAGATGAAATAAACTGCGGAAACCAAATCGAAGTTAGTATTGAATACCTGAAGACAGCTCGTGCACGCATACTGTACCCGATGTACAATTCACACTTTCCACTATAGCTTCGATCAAAATACTTTTGCCGCCGCCAACAGGACCTTCAAGACATACATAATCGCCCTAAAAAATGTTAATTGAAAAATCTTTATTGAAAAAGTCAGATTCAGAGAGTCTAAAATGTTCTGTGGTACCACAAATGAGTTTTAGCCCAAATGCAACCGAATATATATGCAGAAACTTTAATCTAAACTTATATTCCATACCTTTTTCACATTCAAGTTGATACTCTCAAAACGAAAAATTGGCTGCTGATTTTCATCATTATAACCATTTTCATGTTCAAAATACGCTGAACGTCCAATCCAACGATTTATGGGTATAAGAATAATGCCAAATGTAAGACCAGCTAAAAATGTTGCGCCCACTTGTGTGTAGAGTCAGTAAAGTGTAGTCACAGGCTGTACATTCCAGAATTCATTCCAGAATGAATGGAAATCTGTGGACATAAGATTCAGTATTTCAGGACGTGGATTCTTGAGGCCGCGTGCTTCCAACGATTTGCGATAGATTGCACTAACAATTCCTTTGCGTACTTTGATGCAAATCATTGAAATGCGCCAATTAAAATGCGTGCCACATGTGGCAGCTAAAAAGAATGAGATTTTGAAAATTTAATTTTAAAAGGAGTATATTCATTTGGAAATGGCTCAGGCGATGTTTTAGTATTTTATTCCCCACCTGGTATCAGTGTTAAAGCAAAAAATATATCGAAAATCACCGTAACTTAACTCCAAGGCCACCAATCATAATTAACGCTGGTACGCAACCAAACCACATATAAAACAAAAACAGCGAATATGTTACGTTCATGCATAACGAGCCACGATGGGTGAAGGTAACAAAGCGGCGTGTAGACAATAAGTAACCTGTAAAAAGTAAAAACAAAAGATTTATTATATAAACAGCACACAATTAAAATTCAATAATTTAATTTATACTCACCTACGTACTCCACATTACACATTCAGCTGCAACAACTAAAACATAGACGGGATATAATTTAACACCTGCATGATGAAATTCAAATATCTTCCAAATAGGTAGCTGTTCAAAAAAATGTATCTCCACCAAAGAAAAGCTTGGCTTGTGCTGTATTTTAATGTACAATTAAATGTTTGCACAATTTCTGGTGTCTTTTGTTTTGTTTTGTTTTGCGCTTTTTGAGTGAAGTTGGCTGCGATAGTTCTATATGTCAAAAAATGTCCTTGGTGTATTTTAGACTTCATTCACAATAGAGCATTTTTCTATTTTCAACACTACCTCTCAACTCGCTTATTGATTAGCCGACTTCGCGAGGACTGGATAAAATAAGCGAGTTAGTGTTATTGCTTTGAATGTAATTCGATGAATAAGCGAGTGTTCTTTTCGTGCTCGCTTAGAATATAATGCGCCTAATGATCATTGATTGATTATTGCCTAATGATAATTCAATCATCGTTTTAAGATCGGGGCAAACTCCCGTAGGAACGAAAATGGCGACCTTGTAACTGATGTCCAAAGAGTGCTTAGATTATGGAGGTATTACTTCTCTGCTCTCCTAAATGGAGGCAGCAATTCACCGCGCAGAGATGAAGAACCCGATCCCGCAATCGATGATGATGGAATATATGTCCCCTCGCCCGATTATGACGAAGTTAGAATAGCAATAACCAGATTGAAAAACAACAAGGCCGTGGGCGCTGATAGATTGCCTGCGGAGCTATTCAAGTACGGCGGCGAGGAGTTGGTAAGGCGCATGCAGCAGCTTCTTAGCAAAATATGGGCGGACGAGTGCATGTCCGACGGTTGGAATCTAAGTGTTCTTTGCCCAGTCCACAAGAAGGGGGATACTGCAAAATGCACCAACTATCGTGGAATCAGCCTTCTTAATATCGCATATAAGGTCCTTTCAAGTGTATAGTGCGAAAGATTGAAGCCCACCGTTAACCGGCTGATTGGACCTTATCAGTGCGGCTTCAGACCTGGTAAATCTACCATCGACCAGATTTTCACAATGCGCCAAATCTTGGAAAAAACCCGTGAAAATAGAATCGATACGCATCACCTCTTCGTCGACTTTAAAGCCGCCTTCGACAGCACGAAAAGGAGCTGCCTTTATGCCGCTATGTCTGAATTTGGTTTCCCCGCAAAACTTATACGGCTGTGCAAAATGACGTTGAGCAGCACCATCAGCTCAGTCAGAATTGGGAAGGACATCTCCGAGCCGTTCGAAACTAAACGAGGTTTCAGAGAGGGTGACCCCCTATCGTGCGATTTATTTAATTTGATGCTGGAGAAAATTATACTTGCTGCAGAACTTAAACGCACTGAAACAATATACTATAAAAGCGTGCAATTACGGCATATGCTGATGACATTGATATCATCGACCTAAACACCCGCGCTGTTAGTTCTGCTTACTCTAAACTGGAAAAAGAAGCGGTAAAGATGGGTTTGATGGTGAATGAGGACAAAACGAAGTACCTGCTGTCATCCAGCAAAGAGTCAGCGCATACGCGCCTTGGCAACCACGCTACTGTTGGCAGCCATAATTTCGAAATAGTAAAAGACTTCGTTTATTTGGGAACCAGCATCAACACTAGCAACAACATCAGCACTGAAATCCAGCGAAGAATCAATCTTGCCAATAAATGCTACTTTGAACTAGGTAGGCAATTGAAAAGTAAAGCCCTCTCTCGGCGAACGAAAATCATACTATACAAGTCACTTATCGTACCCGTCCTGCTATATAGGGCAGAAGCATGGACCATGACAACAGCAGATGAAGCGGCTTTGGGAGTGTTCGAGAGAAAAGTTCTTCGAAAGATTTATGGATCTCTACCCGTTGGCGATGGCGAGTACCGAAGAAGATTTAATGATGAGCTGTACGAGCTATATGCAGACACCGACATAGTCCAGCGAATTAAAACGCAGCGGCTGCGCTGGCTAGGCCATGTTATGCGAATGAAAGATGATGCTCCGGCCAAGAAAGTGTTTCTATCAGAAGCCGCCTATGGAAGCAGAGGTAGAGGGCGGCCCCCACTCCGTTGGAAGGACCAGGTGGAAAACGATTTAAACTCCCTTGGTGTGACCAATTGGCGCCGGTTGGCGGAGCGAAGGAGCGACTGGCGCGCTTTGTTGGACGGCCATAACCGTTTAGACGGTTAAGCGCCAATTAAGTAAGTAAGTAAGTAATCCAATCATCGCTAGCAATAATATTTGGCATAACTCAGCAGGTTCAAACAATTTTTTTTACTATCCATCAAAACATACGTAGTCTTAGACATAATGTTGATATATTTGCTAGCAATATTGATGCGTTAGATTTAAAACCAGATATATAATATGGGTTTTTTCGTATGAAGTAAGCGATTATAAAATTCCACAGTAAAATTTTTATGCCAATGCGAATGATAATTACAGTGCACGAGGTGTTGGAGCCTTTGTACGTGATACCTACGACTGCACGTAAGTAAGTAAAAGCCTAAAACGTGCAGATACGTTAAAGCTTTCGTTAAAGTTTAAAGGCGAAACATTTGTTTTCTTGGGAGTATATAGACTTCAGTCAGTATGCACATATATCTTTCTTGAAGAATATTTGCGTTTACTTGCCAATGAAAAAACTGTCAATTTGTTTATTCTTGGTGACTTCAATTTAGACATTATGCATCATTGCAGTACAACTGACGACTATTTAACTTTAATGGCTGAAAATGGTATGTTATCTTGCATAAATGAACCGACACGACCAAGTTCAGGTACTTGCATTGATCATATTTTCTGCCGTAACTCGTTTGTTAATAGAAGTTGTACTAGGTTTAATATGGACCTGAAAATAACTGATCACACCATTACTGGTATACAGTTCAATCATGGTGGTAAGACTATTACAAAAATTAATTTTTCCATCCTGAACCGTAAGCTGCGCTTCGAAAATTGGTCAAATATATACGCAGAAAGTGACGTTTCAGCAGCTTATGGTATTTTCCTGAACACATTACAAGTCCATATTAATAACTGTAAGTATATACTTTGGCAGCGAAGACAAAACATTAGGCTTAAACGTTGGATTACCAGAGATATGCTAAAGAAAATCAGTCTAAAAAATAAATTAAGCAAAAAATGCGCTAAGCATCCTAATAATAGGAAGCTTCGTATTCGCTACAAAAAAATTTGCAACCACACCAATAACGCCATACATTCGACGCGAGACAATCTCTTTAGAAATAAGTTTAACTCAGCACTTGGCAATACAAGAAAAGAATAGCAACTCTATAGGGAGCAATGAGTTAGTTGTTTTGCGTGTCACTCAATCTCAGACCCAGTAGAAGTAGCTAATACATTTAATCGGCACTTTACCTCGATTGGGAACCTAAATCTAACCTTGTGCGACTGTCAGTTTGAAGACAATATACCCTCGTGCAACGAAAGTCAAAATAGTTTTTATTTTGAGGCCATATCTAGCTTCCAAATTGTTAAGATCATTAAATCATTAAACAACTCGTGTTCTGGCGGTGATGATGGCTTTCCCATAGTATGTTAAAAAAGATATCTCTTAACACAGTTGACATACTGAAACTTTTATTCAATTCAAGTGTTACTCAGGGTGTTTTTCCTAGTGATCTAAAATGCGCCACTGTAGTTCCGATCTGTAAAAAGAGGAATGAGAAGGTCTTTGGAAACGCGATGAAAGCAGAATTGTCAATTTTTTTTGATAAATCAAAATTGTTCAGCCCTATGCAATTTGGACTTTCAACTGAGGACGCTCTACTCGAATTTTTTTCAAATGTTTACAAAGCTCTATATAGAAATGAAAAATGTGCTGGTCTCTTTGTCGACATAACAAAAGCTTTCGATATGGTTGACAGAGATATTCTTTTGAATAAAATGCATCATGCAGGTTTCGGAGGTTTTATGCATAAATGGTTTGAATCCTATCTCTCCAATAGAGTACAAAAAGTTAAAGTGGGAAGTAACTACAGTAGCTTACAGTCCATTAACTGTGGAGTACCACAAGGCTCTGTTCTTGGCCCGGTGTTATTCCTGGTATATATTAATTCAATTTTTCCCTTCCATTTAAAGCAACACGACTGCTTTTGCAGATGATCTCGCAATTGCATATAGTAAAACGACTTAGTTCGAATTAATATGTAACATAAGCTTTGATTTAGAGTTGTTGATAACCTGGTTTGCTACCCACAAACTCCTTGTAAGTGATAAAACTAAGCTTATGTATTTTAGCCATGTTGGCAGAAAATTCAGTGCTTGTGAGCTTTTCTTTCATTCATCTGACTGCATCCGTTTTAATATGCATCATACGGATTGCTCCTTGAATTCCGCAAAAACACCCTACGCTTGCAATGCTAAATGCAGCGTTAACTGCTTTATACTATTTTCACACAGACGGCTTATTGAATAATAAAGGCAATTTTCTACATTAAGACGCTTATTGAGCTCAATCTTCCCTACAAAATTCGAATCTATTATTATTTCATTAGTAGCTAATCGAATGCCTAATGAAGTCAAAAGCACAATACAACTCTGTTGGCAGCGTGTCGCTTCCGTTTCCGCTTCTTAGTTTTCAAAGCAAATGTCATTGTCTGCATGGCGGAACGATACAAGGTGGCCGCATTGAACAGCTGATTATAACCTTTTTTATTTGATTTGATACATCAACTACCGGCGCAGTACGATTTTGACATTTGTCCATCGAATTTACAAGTACATGGAATTTTGTTTGTTTGTAGGTATGTCACAATGCTCCCGCCTTGTATCGTTCCGCCATGATTGTCTGTCTCACCCTTCATACTAATCTAGCAGTTACTTCTGTGTGAAAGCAAAAAATTTACGATTTCATTAGAAGGTGAAATGAGATCATTAAGTTTCTGTGTGAAAACAGTATTAAAGTTGATACAGTCGATAGCTTCAAATACGTAGGTATTATAATTGACAACCGGATGAATTGGACTGAGCACATTCAAAAATTAAAACAATACTTTTTATATACTACTCGTCACCTCTATCGCCTCAAAAAGTTTTGCCCTATGTCCACACTAAAGGCTGTATACTATGGTGAATTTCAATCGAAATTGCAATATGGTATCACCTGCTGAGGCGGGGCCTCGGCTAATAAATTGTCACCAGTTGTAATAATTCAAAAGGGAATTATGAGACGAATATGCAGTGCTAACCAAATGTCTCATTCTATGTTATTCTTTCGGAGACTGGATATACTTCCGTGTTGCCATTTTTATTTATTTAAAGCCCTAAAAACTGTATTTATTAGATCTGGGTACCTCGAAAGCTTTCCCTCTGAAGTCTTCAACCTAAGAAGTAATCTGCTTCCGTCGGTACAAATTCTTCATTCCAGGACGTCTCACTTTAGAAGTTTTTATACGTACACGTCGCGCAAAGTTTTCATCCCTCTTCCCGCTACTGTACATACCATACGTAATGTTAACTTATTTCCAAAACAATTAAAAATGTATCTGCTTGGCTATAATCAATTTGAACTTACACCTTGCTGAGGACTACATTGTAAACTTTACTTACTCCAAGTTTTTGTATTTATTGTTTATTATTTATTATTTATTTTTTCCTTTCTCACAACTTGAATTCAATATTTCAGTCTTAAATCAAAGTATTAATAGATGTACACCCCACACTAAATGTTAAAATCAATTAAAAACAAGTAAGGAAGGCTAAGTTCGGGTGTAACCGAACATTGCATACTTAGTTGAGAGCTATGGAAACAAAATAAGGAAAATCACCATGTAGGAAAATGAACCTAGGGTAACCCTGGAATGTGGTTGTATGACATGTGTATCAAATGGAAGGTATTAAAGAGTATTTTAAGAGAGAGTAGGCCATAGTTCTATGGATGGACGCCATTTAGGGATATCGCCATAAAGGTGGACCAGGGCTGACTCTAGAATTTGTTTGTACGATATGGGTATCAAATGAAAGGTGTTACTGAGCATTTTAAGAGGGAGTGGGCCTTAGGTCTATCGGTGGACGCCTTTTCGAGATATCGCCATTAAGGTGGACCAGGGGTGACTCTAGAAGTTGTTGGTATCAAATGAAAGCTGTTAATGAGTATTTTGAAAAGGAGTGATCCTTAGTTCCATAGGTGGACGCCGTTTCGAGATATCGCCATAAAGGTGGACCAGGGGTGTCTCTAGAATGTGTTTGTACGATATGGGAATCAAATGAAAGGTGTTACTGAGTATTTTAAGAGGGAGTGGGCATTAGGTCTATAGGTGGACGCCTTTTCGAGACATCGCCATTAGGGTGGGCCAGGGGTGACTCTAGAATGTTTGTACGATATGGGTATCAAACGAAAAGTGTTACTGAGTATTTTAAGAGGGAGTGGGCATTAGGTCTATAGGTGGACGCCTTTTCGAAATGTCGCCATTAGGGTGGGCCAGGGGTGACTCTAGAATGTGTTTGTATGATATGGGTATCAAATGAAAGATGGTAATAAATATTTTAAAAGGGAGTAATCCTTAGTTCTATAGGTGGACGCCTTTTCGAGATATCGCCATAAAGGTAGACCAAGGGTGACTCTAGAATGTTTGTACGATATGGGTATCAAACGAAAGGTGTTACTGAGCATTTTAAGAGGGAGTGGGCATGAGGTCTATAGGTGGACGCCTTTTCGAGATATCGTCATTAGGGTGGGCCAGGGGTGACTCTAGAATGTGTTTGTACGATATGGGAAACAAACGAGAGGTGTTACTGAGCATTTTAAGAGGGAGTGGGCATTAGGTCTATAGGTGGACGCCTTTTCGAGATATCGCCATTAGGGTGGGCCAGGGGTGACTCTAGAATGTTTGTACGATATGGGTATCAAACGAAAGATGTTACTGAGCATTTTAAGAGGGAGTGGGCATTAGGTCTATAGGTGGACGCCTTTTCGAGATATCGTCATTAGGCTGGGCCAGGGGTGACTCTAGAATGTGTTTGTACGATATGGGTATCAAATGAAAGGTGGTAATGAGTATTTTAAAAGGGAGTAATCCTTAGTTCTATAGGTGGAGCCTTTTCGAGATATCGCCATAAAGGTGGACCAAGGGTGACTCTAGAATGTTTGTACGATATGGGTATCAAAAAAAAGGTGTTACTGAGCATTTTAAGAGGGAGTGGGCATTAGGTCTATAGGTGGACGCCTTTTCAAGATATCGCCATTAGGGTGGGCCAGGGTGACTCTGTGTTTGTACGATATGGGTATCAAACGAAAGGTGTTACTGAGCATTTTAAGAGGGAGTGGGCATTAGGTCTATAGGTGGACGCCTTTTCGAGATATCGGGTTTAGGCTGGGCCAGGGGTGACTCTAGAATGTGTTTGTACGATATGGGTATCAAATGAAAGGTGGTAATGAGTATTTTAAAAGGGAGTAATCCTTAGTTATATAGGTGGAGCCTTTTCGAGATATCGCCATAAAGGTGGACCAAGGGTGACTCTAGAATGTTTGTACGATATGGGTATCAAACAAAAGGTGTTACTGAGCATTTTAAGAGGGAGTGGGCATTAGGTCTATAGGTGGACGCCTTTTCGAGATATCGTAATTAGGGTGACTCTAGAATGTGTTTGTACGATATGGGTATCAAATGAAAGGAGGTAGTGAGTGTTTTAAAGGGGAGTAATCCTTAGTTCTATAGGTGGACGCCTTTTCGAGATATCGCCATAAAGGTGGACCAAGTGTGACTCTAGAATGTTTGTACGATATGGGTATCAAACGAAAGGTGTTACTGAGGATTTTAAGAGGGAGTGGGCATTAGGTCTATAGGTGGACGCCTTTTCGAGATATCGCCATTAGGGTGGGCCAGGGGTGACTCTAGAATGTTTGTACGATATGGGTATCAAACGAAAGGTGTTACTGAGCATTTTAAGAGGGAGTGGACATTAGGTCTATAGGTGGACGCCTTTTCGAGATATCGCCATTAGGGTGGGCCAGGGGTGACTCTAGAATGTTAGTACGATATGGGTATCAAACGAAAGGTGTTACTGAGCATTTTAAGAGGGAGTGGTCATTAGGTCTATAGGTGGACGCCGTTTCGAGATATCGCCATTAGGATGGGCCAGGGGTGACTCTAGAATGTGTTTGTACGACATGGATATCAAATTAAAGGTATTAATGAGGGTTTTGAAAGGTAGTGGCCCTTAGATGTATATGTGAAGGCGTTCTCGCGATATCGACCAAAATGTGGACCAGGTGATCCAGAAAATCATCTGTCAGGTACTGCTAATTTATTTATATATGCAATACCACTAACAGTATTCCTGCCAAGATTCCAAGGGCTGTTGATTTCGCCTTGTAGAACTTTTTCATTTTCTTCTACTTAATATGGTAGGTGTCACACCCATTTTACAAAGTTTTTTCCAAAGTTATATTTTGCGCCAATAAACCAATCCAGTTACTATGTTTCATCCCTTTTTTCGTATTTGGTATAGAATTATGGCATTTTTTTCATTTTTCGTAATTTTCGATATCGATAAAGTGGGCGTGGTTATGGTCGGATTTCGGCCATTTTTTATACCAATATAAAGTGGTCAGATTAGTACGAGGGCTAAGTTTAGTAAAGATATATCGGTGTTTGCTCAAGTTATTGTGTTAACGGCCGAGCGGAAGGACAGACGGTGGACTGTGTATAAAAACTGGGCGTGGCTTCCACTGATTTCGCCCATTTTCACAGAGAACAGTTACCGTCATAGAATCTATGCCCTACCAAATGAGAAGGATTGGTAAATTTTTGTTCGACTTATGAAATTAAAAGTATTCTAGACAAACTAAATGAAAATGGGCGGAGCCACGCCCATTTTGAAATTTTCTTTTATTTTTGTATTTTGTTGCATCATATCATTACTGGAGTTGAATTTTGACTTAATTTACTTATATACAGTAAAGATATAAAATTTTTTGGTAAAATTTGAATTAAAAAAAAAAATTTTTAAAAAGTGGGCGTGTTCTTCATCCAATTTTGCTAATTTTTATTTAGCACATATATAGTAATAGTAGTAACGTTCCTGCCAAATTTCATCATGATATCTTCAACGACTGCCAAATTACAGCTTGCAAAACTTTTAAATTACCTTCTTTTAAAAGTGGGTGGTGCCACGCCCATTGTCCAAAAACTTACTACTTTTCTATTCTGCGTCATAAGGTAAACCCACCTATCAAGCTTCATCGCTTTATCCGTATTTGACAATGAATTATAGCATTTTTTCGGTTTTTCGAAATTTTCGATATCGTTCATTTTAAATAGCGATCTGAGTCAAACGCCTTGGAATGATCGAGTAGAGTTAGAAAAGCAAGATTATTTCCATCAATTTCCATCCTAATGCTTTCTATAACATCCAACATAGCCGAATAACTGCTCAAACATCGACAGTGGCATCTCAGCTGGAATCGCAGGAGACACATTTAACATCCAAGATGGAAGAACAGAAAACGTATATGTCATCACAATTGGAATCGCAGGAGACACGCATAACATCGAAGATTGAAGCACAGGAAACACAAATTTCTACACAACTCGAAGAACAGAAGACATATATGGCATCCCAACTAGAATCGCATGAGACACGCATAACATGCAAGATGGAAACTCAACTGGAAGAACAGAAGACATATATGGCATCCCAACTGGAATCGCAGGAGACACGCATAACATCCAAGATGGAAGAACAAGATGGACGTATTCTGGTAAGAGTACTCTATGAGTTCAAGTCACCACTCAAACTGACCAAAGGAGCTATTTTGGGAAGATGCCAAGAGGCTGAAGTAATTATTAACTGTGAACAGCTCCAGGAACACGTTTCATCTAGTAATACTGATCTTTCAAATGACATCACGGCATGGACGGAGGGGCTAGAGGAAGATTATCAGAGTAAGGCAAAGCAACTACTCCTAAAGTACGCAAACATATTTGACCAGGATGGTTCCAAACCAGGCCGCACCAATGTTGTGAAACATCAAATTGACACTGGAGACGCGAGGCCGATACGTCAAGCTCCACGTGGTGTTCCACTGGCGAAGCGGGAAGTTGTAAGTCAAATTATAGAAGAAATGAGCGACAGCGGCGTCATCGAATCATCAGCTAGTCCCTGGAGCTCACCGGTAGTACTTGTAAAGAAGAAGGATGGAAAAATGAGGTTTTGCGTGGACTACCGGAAGTTGAATGACGTTACGAAAAAGGATAGCTACCCATTGCCAAGAATTGACGACACTCTGGACTCGCTATCTGGTACGGAATGGTTTTCCACACTGGACTTGAAAAGCGGCTACTGGCAAGTGGAGGTGAAGGAGGAAGACAAAGAGAAAACAGCCTTCAGCGTCGGAGATGGTCTTTGGCAATTTACAGTAATGCCCTTTGGACTATGTAATGCACCAGCTACTTTCGAGAGACTCATGGATCAGGTATTGAAAGGACTACATTGGAAAACATGCTTGGTGTACCTGGACGACATCATCGTATTGGGCAAAAACTTTGATGAACATCTTAAAAACTTAGATGAAGTTTTCCAGAGAATAGCTAGCGCTGGTCTGAAGGTAAGTCCCAAAAAGTGTGCGCTGTTTAAAAAGGAAGTAAATTATTTGGGTCACAAGGTAACGACAGAAGGTATCCGTACAGCGAATGAAAAGATAGAGGCAGTAAAGGATTGGCCAAGACCACAGAATCTGCATGAATTGAGAAGTTTCCTTGGGCTGTGCACATATTACCGCCGATTTGCACCAAATTTTTCCAGCGTAGCCCATAGACTCCATGAGCTTACAAGAAAAAACAAAGCTTTTGAATGGAAGAAGGAGCAAGAAGTGGCTTTCCAAACATTGAAGGAGCGTTTGTGCACTGCCCCAATGTTAGCATATCCGATTCCAGGAGCAACATGTATTCTAGATACAGATGCGAGTGGATATGCTATAGGAGGGGTTTTATCACAACTGGTCGATGGGCAGGAGAAGGTAGTTTCATATTACAGCCGTTCGATTGGAAAACCAGAGAGGAACTACTGTGTTACGCGGAGAGAGCTGTTGGTATTAGTAGAGTGCATTAAATATTTTCACAAATACCTCTACGGCCAGCGATTCCGTGTCAGGACAGATCACGCAGCGTTGAAATGGCTTCTGCAGTTCCGTAATCCGGAAGGACAATTGGCACAGTGGATCGAGCGACTAAAAAGCTATGACTTTTCCATTGAGCATCGAAAAGGAAGTACCCATGGAAATGCCGATGCAATGTCACGAAGACCATGTAGTTTGGAATGCAAGCACTGTTCAAAGGCCGAGGCTAAAGAAGACACTATAGATGTCCGGCTAACGACTATAACGTGTACGGATGAATGGGACAAGGAACAACTAAACAAGTGTCAGCTAGAAGATACAGATCTTTCACATGTTATGCAAGGGCTCGAACGAAACGAAAAACCAAGCAGAGAGGAGATGTCAGCAGAGAGTCCCATTGCGAAGTCATATTGGGCACAGTGGAGCAGTTTAGAATTGATACCCGGTTGCTTGCATCAAGTATGGGAGAGTGAGGATGGTCAATGCAAGAAAAAACTGATATTTGTTCCCAGAAAAAGGATTCCTGCCGTGCTCAGCGAGCTGCACAATAGTCCAAGTGGAGGTCATCTTGGAATCACGAAGAAACTCGAGAAAATTAAGCAGAGACCCTATTGGGTTGGCTGCCGTCAGTCGGTCACCGAGTGGATTACCAACTGCGAGGTATGCAACAGAGCGAAAGGGCCCAAAACCCGAAGTCATGGCCAGATGAAGCAGTATATTTCAGGTGCACCATTTGAAAGGATCACCATGGATGTCGCAGGTCCATTTCCTACTAGCAACCGCGGAAACAAATACGTACTGGTGGTTATGGATTATTTCAGTAAATGGCCAGAGGTATACCCAATCCTAAACCAAGAAGCAGAAACAGTAGCAGAAGTGGTTAAAAACGAATGGGTTGCAAGGTATGGTGTACCAATGGAGTTACATTCTGACCAAGGCAGGAATTTTGAATCAGCTGTGTTCCAAGAAATGTGCAAGAAGTTGGGCATTCGAAAAACACGGACAACTGCATTGCATCCTCAGTCCGATGGTATGGTGGAACGTTTCAATAGAACATTGGAGGAGCATTTAAGGAAAGTAGTAGACAAGTACCATAAGGACTGGGATACACACATATCATTATTCTTGATGGCCTACCGATCGGCAGTACATGACACAACGGACCAAACTCTCGCAAAGGTAATTTTTGGCAATGACCTTCGACTGCCAGCTGATTTGAAGTATGGGATAGATGCCGTTGCGGAGAGGAATGTCAAGAAATCCACTGGTGTCTTGAAAGAAGAGCTGAGAGAGATACACGATCTGGTAAGGCAACGAGCAAAGATTATGAGTGACAAGATGAAAGCGAGGTACGATAAAGCAATTAATTCGGAAGGGTTTCAGGAAGGAGATTTGGTGCTGCTATACAACCCACAACGAAAAAAAGGCTTGTCCCCGAAATTGCAGTGTAACTGGGAAGGCCCATACAAAGTTGTAAAACGGATCAACGATGTAGTGTACCGCATACAAACCACTACCAAACCACGAACCAAAATGAAAGTGGTTCATTTGGGGAGGTTAGCAGCGTTTAGATCGAGGAGGGCAGTGTTACGAATATTAGCAAAACTAAGGGCTGCTGCTATCTCTAAGCCGATGCTAAGCAGTGACGTGAATTCACATCAATATTTCAATCATTATGTATCTACATAAACGAATCAATAATTGCGTCTACACATATGTATGTATACGAGCAGCGGAGAACCAATGCACAAACACATGCATATATCTTATCTGAGTTGTCACAAGAGAGGGCAATAATTTGTGCAAGTATTACTCAAATGAGAAGTTATAAACGTAGTTGTGGCTGGCAATTTTGTAGCTGAAACAAACTAGTAAGTTCTTGAATAGAAAAGCCTGGAAGTATGCAATGAGAAATCAAAAAGTATAAAAGGCGGTACAGTAGAGGCGAAGAGGAAGTTTCATTTGAGCTTTCAATCAGTTTGGTTATTAAGCAAGCTATTCGTTGCAAAGTGTTATTGAGAAGTACTTTAATAAAGGCCATTTTGCATTACTAAATATTGGAGTTATTTATTCAACAGTTTAGTGATTGGAACTCAGCAGAAGATTGCAAATAAGGGGAATTACAAGTAAATTCGTTACAGTATTTTTCTCTCGCTTGTGAACTTGTGTATGCGACTAATTAAAATATCGCTATTAGCACTAATAAAACAATTTATATTTACATAGTTTTTAATTTTTCACTTGCACATGAGTATATTTTATACAAAAGAAAAAATCTAATTGCTCAACAAATTAATTATTTCACACGCACCTGTTTTATGATTTTTTGATTGATGTTCGAAATTAATTTGTTTAGCTTCTATCTTCTTCTTCTTTGTGTTGATGTCTTCGTTTTTCTGCTCCACTTTGCTGTAATTGTATATGTGTTTTAGTTTGTTTTTCAAAAAAATCCCGTGCAGTTCGACGGCTCGATGGACCAAATGATCTGGGGGGGATCGAACGACGAAAATGCCGGCACGAACTCACAACAGATTTGGTACAAAAAAAAAATAAAATCCAACGAAATAGAATAAAGTTATAAAATTGTATTACTTACTTACTTAATTGGCGTTTAACCGTCTAAACGGTTATGACCGTCCATCAAGGCGCGCCAGTCCCTCCTTCGCTCCGCCAACCGGCGCCAATTGGTCACACCAAGGGAGTTTAAATCGTTTTCCACCTGGTCCTTCCAACGGATGGGGGGGCCGCCCTCTACCTCTGCTTCCATAGGCGGGTTAACACTTTCTTGGCCGGAGCATCATCTTTCATTCGCATAACATGGTCTAGCCAGCGCAGCCGCTGTGTTTTAATTCGCTGGACTATGTGGATGTCTGCGTATAGCTCGTTCAGCCCATCATTAATCTTTCTCGGTACTCGCCATCGCCAACGCGTAGAGGTCCATAAATCTTTCAAAGAACTTTTCTCTCGAACACTCCCAAATCCGCTTCATCTGCTGTTGTCATGGTCCATGCTTCTGCCTCATATAGCAGGACGGGTACAATAAGTGACTTGTAGAGTATGATTTTCGTTTGCCGAGAGAGGACTTTACTTTTCAATTGCCTACCTAGTCCAAAGTAGCATTTATTTGCAAGATTGATTCTTCGCTGGATTTCAGTGCTGATATTGTTGCTAGTGTTGATGCTGTTTCCCAAATAAAAGTGTATTTAAAAGGATAAATACATAGGTATACAAGCAAAGTAATTATATGGATTTGTAGGTACAATATGAAATTAATCACAATAGAAAAACTTATAGATTACCTGTAGGATACGTTGAAGGCTGGATGCGATTCCGATGATGGTTATCAAAAGACGCATCGTTCCAGCCAATCATTAGTTACTTCTCTCCTAGTATGCGAGTGATCACCGCTGATTTTCCAATGACAGAGTTGCTTTGTAGGGAACTGCTGAATTGAGAGAACACCAGCGATTCCCAACCGTTGCAAGCCTTTTAGCTTCAACAAATCTTGTTCTGGCCTGCAGCTCGAATCGAACCTTGAATCCTTTATCAATAGGCCGATAAAACAAAAACAAGTGTTATTTCTCAACTATGTCTTTAGAATATTTTACTAACCAGCTGAGAATTACAATGGTTAATGAAACAAACGAAAGCAAAATATTATTAGTTTAAGTCACTTAAACATTTTTTGTATTTTAATGAATTCGTTCAAAGTACCTAAGTTCGGGAATCTTGACAATCATAACAAATATTTTATTTATTATTTATTATACAACATATAAATCAAAAAAGCTCTACCCAAATATTACTTAAGTCCTAGAATAAAATTTCGTCATAAAAAGGCTGAACCCACACCAACCTGCTTATGGCGAAAACTAGAGTAGCCCCAGTTAAAACTATTTCATTGCCGCGACTACAACGCTGCGTTGCCGTCCTGCTTGCCGAAATAACAGAATCTGTCATTGAAAACCTAAACCTTTTAAATCGAAAAGTGTTCCTCTGGACAGACTCAACGATAGTTCTTGCATAGATCCGGAAGCCACCGTGCTCGTGGTCTACCTTCGTCGCCCATAGAATAACCAAAATCATTGAAAGGGTAGGAATCAAGATTTGGCGGCACGTCGACTCAGCTTCAAACCCAGCAGACTTAGCAAGCAGAAGACTGCCAGCGTCAGATTTAATAAACAACTCCCTGTGGTGGCAGGGCCTCTCCTGGCTGCAAGAAGAACACGAAAACTGGCCAGAGCAAGAAGGCGATTATAATTCGAACATCGAGGAAAAAATAGTACGAATTCAACATTTTTGACAGGTTCTCCGATCTGCCTCGAGCTTTACGAGTAATTTCCTCTAGTTTCCGATTTTTTAAAGAAATCCACTCGAACACAAAATCCTCCGGAAACCCGAAGTCCAAATCACTTCCTCCAATCGAAATCAATGAAACAACTCAGCGTTTAATAATTATCTCTCAGAATCAATATTACCGCGAAGAGTACCATAGTTTAAAGGAAGGAAAACCGATAAGTGGCAAAAGCGAAATTCTACCCCTCAACCCTTTCATAGATGAAAACGGCATCATCCGAACAGGGGGCGACTTGGCACCTCCTGTGACCTCCCCTACAACGAACGGCATCCTATTATTCTCCCTTACTCCTGCAGGTTCTCTCGTTTATTGGTTCAATTTATCCATTCTATCGCACTGCACGGGGACAATCAGCTGATGTTACACCTCATCCGCACTCAGTATTGGATTCCCCGAGTCAAAAATATTATTAGGTCTGTCATCCACAATTGCAAGATCTGCACAATCTACAAAAAGTGTTCGCAAACGCAACTCTTGGGAATACCTCCTAAGCAGGCATGCTTAACCAACGAACCGATATCATTTCGTTACGATAATCAACGTTAATAAATGAAACAAATTAATAATTAATTATTAATAATTAAACAAATTATCGTAACGAAATGATATCGGTTCGTTGGTTAAGCATGCCTGTTCTTAAGGAACGCTCCACCTTTTCGAGGGCGTTTATCAATACCGGGATGAACTTCTGCGGACCGTTCGACATCAAGTCATACAGCGGTAGAGGATGTCGGACTTCAAAGGGCTATACCTGCCTATTCGTCTGCTTCTCTACCAAGGCCATCCACCTTGAACCGACGATTGATCTTTCCACCGGATCCTTCCTAGCCGCCTCTCCAGGTTTGCCGCGAGACGAAACTATTCGAAAAACATATATTCTGATAACGGTACTAACTTCGTAGGGGTTTCGCGATCGTTAAGATCGGAATTAAAAGCATTTCTGCAAGAAACAAAAGATCGTACCATCTTAAGAAATAGCCACCTAAACCTGGCATTGCATTTCATACCCCCTGGCGCTCCTCACATGGGGGGCCTGTGGGACCTTATTGTGCCGAATAGAGGCGTGCTTTAATTCAAGGCCCCTCAATCCTGCGTCCAACGACTCTTCTGACATGGAACCGCTTAGCACGGTCCTTTCCTCGTGTGGGCATATGTTAGCTCCTCCCGAACTGGACCGTGTGCGTGTAGTCGAGCTGGATACCACCAAAGGGCAAACAATACGCCCCGTCGTTGGTGCTATTACCAGCGCCCAGCGGCGAGACAGACACTCCCGCTTAACACTTCAGGGACATACATTCCACTTAGAAAACTCACTTCCATTTCATGTATTATTCTGTGCAAAAACTTGGTGTTCGTACAAATGAGTTACAAACTGTATTCTTCACCCATAATAAATTCAAATCTTTGCTTCTTTAATGAAGCTAAGAAGAGCTTTCTTACAAACAGTTTACTAAGACTAAATGTGTCAAACTATAAATATAAGTCTTAGCACTCCCTACCGCTGTGCAAAAATTTGGAAAACAGAGTTTTACAGCGCCACATAGTTATATTTCCATAAATATGTCTCTAAAGCCTGCGTCGTATACCTGCGGAACGGCTCGTACATTAAATCAAAGTCTAATCTTTTTTAAGTACAGTCTCAGTTTATACAAACAATGGCTCAACATTTACTTGCATATTTATTATCAGGCGTAAGCAATCGTTTTAGCAAAGAACAAAAACTAGCAGCAACCAACGTAAATACAGCGTACTATAATAACAGTCACCACGACAACAAAAGTCATAGAAAGAATCCCCATGTATTTAACAAACGCACATAATCCTTGGCGACATTATGTTTAAAATAAATCCAAGATAACTCACGTGAATTCGATTATTACTAACATTTGTATTGTATGACGCTGACACAAACGGAATTCCCGTGATGCAAGCCTTTCAGGAAATTGTAAAAGTATATCATGTGACAGATGCAGTGTTCGATGGGAGGCTTTAATCGCACAAATTGATTTGACGGAATTATTTTATATTTTGGCACCAGCCGGCAAACCCCGTTTTTGCATTGGATTCAATAAAGCAGTTTTTGTTGGTGCCGATGTTGATGGTGCAACAATTTCATAATTTGTAACAATGTTTTTTAGGCTCGGTGAGGATTCTGCACTCGAGTTGAGCATCGAGCTATCTTGGTTAGTTGAGTTGCCATATTGAGATCATCGTTAGTGATAAAAGTGTTGGGTGAAAATGTGTGCTTTTTGTTGTTGTTGAACATTCCTAGTAGTTCCGGCCTGTTTCATATTTGCCGCTTTAGTTGATGTGGTTGTGGTTATAGTTAGTGGCCGTATACGAGGACGTCCCATTGGTTGAATGCATTTGCTTTTCATCGGTGTTTGTACTTGGTCAGAATTCACAGCGTCACCCTTGCGTTTTGCGTTGAATAGAATTGCTCTTAATACTACTATCAATGGTGTTGCTAGCGGAAACAGTACTAATTGCACTTCGTCCTTATTTAGTGGGTACTATGATAGTAATAGTTGTAGGAATACGCGGCCCAGGTGGATTAGAAAGGATTCTTTTGATAAATTCATAAACTTCATCCACAACCATTGTGCCTACCACTGTCTGCGTTACATTTTCCAATCTTCTTTGGCTTTTAGGTACACGTAAAACGTCATCAGCACTGCCCACTACTACCAGCGACGTCTCAGATAGCATTTTTTCACGCAGTGATTCAATTCCCTCCGTGCTTGACTTGGCCGAATGTTGCCCAATGACAAACAAAATCGGTATTTTAATATCCAATATGCGATCATCGTGTGCACCACGTACTCCATTAAATGAGTTATAAGCAAATCCCATACACACTACACAGGCTACATTCTCTGACATGGCTGCTTGCAATGCCAGAGCAGCACCAGCATCAAAACCAATAAGTATTATGCTGCGTTGTGTATTCTCATTTCGAAGTTCTTGCATCTTAACGCGGGTTATTGATACTATTTCCTCTGCAACTTGGTCAATATGGCCAACATTATCCGGAAGTGTTACTTGAAGAACCTGTGTTATGCTTGCCAATTGACGATACCATTTTTGAAGTCGTTTTGGTACGGGGTCACTAGTAGGTACTGACGGCAAAGCAACAATCACTGAATTGTGCGTTAGCTTGCGTATTTTCGTATTGAAACTAGGTTTCCATTTGTTTTCCGTACGCAAAATTTGATTTGCGTATATGTTCCATATTGTATGTAATAAGACGTGGCTGTTTTATTGTTAGAAACGTATATCATCGCCACTCAATTTAAATTCTTTTTGAAAATGTCCCAAACGTCGATCGAGACGTCGAGTGGAGAACATGAGCCAATATGTGTTGCGTGAAAATATGCATTGACGCTGTTCAGCTGTAAAATTTTCGTTTCAAAAGTTTACATGGGTTTGCAACTCATCGATGTCAATCTTGAAAATGAACGGATCTTTGTAATGAATTCGCCGAATACATCTGGTGATCCACCTTGCTCTTGCAAAAAGTAAAGATAGGTTTCACATCCTTTTCAAATTCTACGCATAATACAAATTGGGCCAAGCCTTTACGCCTCTCAATGCAAAGTAAATTAACACCAAGTTTTACAAATTGTTGCAGAGTTGTCGATTTGTTGAAGTAAGCCGCAAAATTGAATGTGGGTACATAATTTTTTTTTTTTGCCCCACCAGCTTCCAATGACGACTCTTCATTTGTGCTAATTGGCAAATGTGAGTTGCAACCAAAGGAAGATGTTGCTATGTGCTTGTATTTGGATCATGATCCCTTTACATTTGCCGCAGTTCATCCTTTAGATATTTATTCGCAGATTCCCCAATGGAGAAAGTATATTATCAACTTGCGTTGTTTGTCTTAGATGATTGGGCAGCTCTCTATCAACTTTCTCTGCCTCGTCCAATCTAAGCTTTGTCTTGGCAGTTTGCGCACCTCTGGTGCAATTGATGGCACTTATTTTGTCAAAAATCAAAAGTTACTAAAAATCAACATCTTCAATTTTATTAACAAAACAAATACCAGTTGGTTTTTCTCGTCTAGTGTTGATCGCAAATAAATGTTGAAAATTCTCCAAAATACGTCGTACGCGGGGAAATCAATGCGTTAGCGCTCTCTAATTTTATTTACAATGCCTTTTCCAGCAAGCCATGACCCACTCAAATTTTGAGAGCTATTTATTCCTACTACGCACTTGAGTCATTATTACGATTTTCTTGGGGTTTCGGCATCCCATGCAAAACAACAATAAGTAGTGTATGATAGAGTAGCGGTCATGATCCCAGGTTCACTCTATTTACAGATCATGAGCCACGTTTCGAAATCCCATAAACCTACGTACCACGTTGACTGTCAATTGTGTAAGAGACAGCACTCAATTACGGAGTTCCGTGCTATGGCTCCCGAGGAGAAGTTACGAGCGGTCCTGCTCCATAAATACTGTCCGAGCTGTCTGTCTCCCTTCCATGGCGTAGGAAGTTGCACCAGCAAGTACAGGTGCAAAAGGTGCCAAGAAAAACAACACATGACGCTCGACTTAGATGAGTTATGGGAGGGAGACCACCAGGGTGAGGAAGAGAACTTGGACGACACGCTGTCGATTCATGCCACAGAGCAAACGAAATCATTGGCGCAGCAGGTGGAGGAAGAGGAAGAATTACAGGAGGAAGGACCGAAAGCAGCATCATCCTCGATTAATAGCAGCCCAGCACAGATGATGTTTCGGCCGTTATTGCGCCATGAGAAACGAGGAGAAAATAAGATTGAGAGCCCACAGATAACCAACTGGCTTCAGGTCAAACAAAAACTCAGCGTCCCTAATCGAGGCCGCGTGACTAGCCAAGGCAATGACCTTAACAAGGGATGCGCGCAGACCTGACAACGAAAAAGGGTAGCGCCATATATTAAGGACGTGCGCCAGCAAGTCGGCAATCGAACTATATGGAGGGCCACAACAGCCGGTTTCCGAACGGGCCGACTAAATCCAAATGCGGCTCCACTGCCAACCATGCGACCGTTCGTGCCAATACCCCCCTCGGCCATTGTGCGTATAGAATCGCACGGTCAGCTCCACTTAGTACGAGCAATTATCGACCTTTGCGCGCCCACCACTATCGGCGAGAGTGAGCTGGTCCGAGATCTACGTCTAGAGCAGCAGGGAACCAAACGGTGCACTATCATACTGAGAGGGAAATACGGCACAGCAAAGCGCATTCATACACAGACCGACAGCATAGATCCCCAAATTGCGGTGCCCTTCCAACTTATGCGTCTGGCAGACCCCCGGTTCTATCACCAATCATCTATTCGGCTTACACTCGGGGCTGACATATATGCCGAACTGATGGTGAGTGATACGGGGACTACCAGAATAGGCGGGATTTTAGCCCAACCGGCGGTCTTCTGCTTGGGGTCTGCCAACAATAGGTTCACATGCATATACATCCACACATATCTGAACGTAAATAAGTGCCACCGAATTTAAGCCACGTATATTTCTTCTAACATTTGTCTTCTCTTTTCTTCGTACAAAACATCCACAACACGCATAGTACAGCGGGTGCAGTGTCCGCAGTTCGCAACTGGCCATCCGCCCGCAGCCTTACCTGGGCGAAGGAGGACTAGGCTGGTCCCCTAGGTCCATTGACCTCTATTTTTTTCAGTACTTTAATCTGTGGTCTGTTTCCTTAACATTTCTCGCGGCACCCTCGTAAATCAATCTGCCCACCCTCGTAAATGAAGTGCTCACCCCTAAATTCATATGATTACAATTAAATTCTATTCTTGAAGTGGAAAGTGTGTGATTATTACAATTACTTGGATTTGAATACAACATTCTTGGAATACAATTATACTTGGATTCGTTTACCTAAAATTACTTGGAATTGAATACAACATTCTTGGAATACATTTGGTTTATGGAGGCTTAGTTTCTTTGCCATTGATTTAAAGTTAAAAAAAAACAAAAAAAAAAAAACAAAAATTGCAATTGCCCTGGGCCCGGAAGGTTTTTGGGGGCCCGGCAAGGCAAAGCAGTATTGACAGTATTCTAACTAGGAAAAATGAAATATAATATGTAAAAGTTCACATTCAATAATATAGAAGGTATTAAAATAGAGTTGTAGTGGTTAAAAATCATTGTAAAAACTAAAAACTTTATTTGTAAATTGCAGTGTATTAGTAATAATCCTTAAACTAACTGGAAGTGAGTTCCAAAGACGTACCGCGTTGATAAAAAATTGAGTTTTGTGTCTAGTGTAAATAAGCAGTGCCGACCTTGACGATTGAAGAAACTGAAGCCTCTGGTATAAATAGTTTGGTTCCTGCGTATGAATAACCTTATGTATGAACAACACTGTTCTGAATTTTAACAAATTTTCAAAAGAAATATTTAACAACTTTACGGCATACGCAGACACATGGTCAAGTCGTTTTAGCCTAAATACGTATCTGGCAATGTTGTTATAAACAACATTAAGCTTAGTTTTACATACAGAGTCGCAATTAGCATAAATCTCACAGCCATACAGTAGCGTAGGTATTAAGTACGCTTTTGCAAGAAGAAGTCTAATGTGTAAAGGAGTGAAATACTATGTTCGCCATAGTGTACGAAGCATTCCATACACTTTACCTACTCTACTAATGATATGATTATTCCATGTCAGAGTTTGATTAAAAACCAAACCAAGGTTTTTCGCTGAGTCAACATATTAAATAACTGCACCGTCTAGTATCACCTTGTCTAAGTTTCGTGTATCGAAGGCTTTTCTGCGAATGACAATACATTTAGATTTGGCAGGAATAATTGATAAACCATTCGCAGATGCCCATGCACTTACATTCGTCAATTCAGAGTTAATATCATTAATACATATGCCAACACGATCAAGAGGACAGCACACATAAATTTGAATATCATCAGAATAAATATGAGCATTACAATATCTTAACGCATTGGGTAAGTCATTAACATACAACACAAACAACAAAGGGCCCAGGATTGAACCTTGCGGAACACCCCTGAGTACAGGTACAAAATGAGACCTATTGCCACCGACATACACAGCCTGAGATCTCTGCACGAGGTAGGACCTAATCAAAGCAGTGGCACGAGAAGAGAAATTAAAAAGATTTTGTAGCTTGCGACATAGAAGCTCATGATCAACTGAGTCAAACGCCTTGGAATGATCGAGTAGAGTTAGAAAAGCAAGATTATTTCCATCAATTTCCTTCCTAATGCTTTCTATAACATCCAACATAGCCGAATAACTGCTCAAACATCGACAGTGGCATCTCAGCTGGAATCGCAGGAGACACATTTAACATCCAAGATGGAAGAACAGAAAACGTATATGTCATCACAATTGGAATCGCAGGAGACACGCATAACATCGAAGATTGAAGCACAGGAAACACAAATTTCTACACAACTCGAAGAACAGAAGACATATATGGCATCCCAACTAGAATCGCATGAGACACGCATAACATGCAAGATGGAAACTCAATTGGAAGAACAGAAGACATATATGGCATCCCAACTGGAATCGCAGGAGACACGCATAACATCCAAGATGGAAGAACAAGATGGACGTATTCCGGTAAGAGTACTCAATGAGTTCAAGTCACCACTCAACCTGACCAAAGGAGCTATTTTGGGCAGATGCCAAGAGGCTGAAGTAATTATTAACTGTGAACAGCGCCAGGAACACGTTTCATCTAGTAATACTGATCTTTCAAATGACATCACGGCATGGACGGAGGGGCTAGAGGAAGATTATCAGAGTAAGGCAAAGCAACTACTCCTAAAGTACGCAAACATATTTGACCAGGATGGTTCCAAACCAGGTCGCATCAATGTTGTGGAACATCAAATTGACACTAGAGACGCGAGGCCGATACGTCAAGCTCCACGTAGTGTTCCACTGGCGAAGCGGGAAGTTGTAAGTCAAATTATAGAAGAAATGACCGACAGCGGCGTCATCGAATCATCAGCTAGTCCCTGGAGCTCACCGGTAGTACTTGTAAAGAAGAAGGATGGAAAAATGAGGTTTTGCGTGGACTACCGGAAGTTGAATGACGTTACGAAAAAGGATAGCTACCCATTGCCAAGAATTGACGACACTCTGGACTCGCTATCTGGTACGGAATGGTTTTCCACACTGGACTTGAAAAGCGGCTACTGGCAAGTGGATGTGAAGGAGGAAGACAAAGAGAAAACAGCCTTCAGCGTCGGAGATGGTCTTTGGCAATTTACAGTAATGCCCTTTGGACTATGTAATGCACCAGCTACTTTCGAGAGACTCATGGATCAGGTATTGAAAGGACTACATTGGAAAACATGCTTGGTGTACCTGGACGACATCATCGTATTGGGCAAGAACTTTGATGAACATCTTAAAAACTTAGATGAAGTTTTCCAGAGAATAGCTAGCGCTGGTCTGAAGGTAAGTCCCAAAAAGTGTGCGCTGTTTAAAAAGGAAGTAAATTATTTGGGTCACAAGGTAACGACAGAAGGTATCCGTACAGCGAATGAAAAGATAGAGGCAGTAAAGGATTGGCCAAGACCACAGAATCTGCATGAATTGAGAAGTTTCCTTGGGCTGTGCACATATTACCGCCGATTTGCACCAAATTTTTCCAGCGTAGCCCATAGCCTCCATGAGCTTACAAGAAAAAACAAAGCTTTTGAATGGAAGAAGGAGCAAGAAGTGGCTTTCCAAACATTGAAGGAGCGTTTGTGCACTGCCCCAATGTTAGCATATCCGATTCCAGGAGCAACATGTATTCTAGATACAGATGCGAGTGGATATGCTATAGGAGGCGTTTTATCACAACTGGTCGATGGACAGGAGAAGGTAGTTTCATATTACAGCCGTTCGATTGGAAAACCAGAGAGGAACTACTGTGTTACACGGAGAGAGCTGTTGGTATTAGTAGAGTGCATTAAATATTTTCACAAATACCTCTACGGCCAGCGATTCCGTATCAGGACAGATCACGCAGCGTTGAAATGGCTTCTGCAGTTCCGTAATCCGGAAGGACAATTGGCACAGTGGATCGAGCGACTAAAAAGCTATGACTTTTCCATTGAGCATCGAAAAGGTAGTACCCATGGAAATGCCGATGCAATGTCACGAAGACCATGTAGTTTGGAATGCAAGCACTGCTCAAAGGCCGAGGCTAAAGAAGACACTATAGATGTCCGGCTAACGACTATAACGTGTACGGATGAATGGGACAAGGAACAACTAAACAAGTGTCAGCTAGAAGATACAGATCTTTCACATGTTATGCAAGGGCTCGAACGAAACGAAAAACCAAGCAGAGAGGAGATGTCAGCAGAGAGTCCCATTGCGAAGTCATATTGGGCACAGTGGAGCAGTTTAGAATTGATACCCGGTTGCTTGCATCAAGTATGGGAGAGTGAGGATGGTCAATGCAAGAAAAAACTGATATTTGTTCCCAGAAAAAGGATTCCTGCCGTGCTCAGCGAGCTGCACAATAGTCCAAGTGGAGGTCATCTTGGAATCACGAAGAAACTCGAGAAAATTAAGCAGAGACCCTATTGGGTTGGCTGCCGTCAGTCGGTCACCGAGTGGATTACCAACTGCGAGGTATGCAACAGAGCGAAAGGGCCCAAAACCCGAAGTCATGGCCAGATGAAGCAGTATATTTCAGGTGCACCATTTGAAAGGATCACCATGGATGTCGCAGGTCCATTTCCTACTAGCAACCGCGGAAACAAATACGTACTGGTGGTTATGGATTATTTCAGTAAATGGCCAGAGGTATACCCAATCCTAAACCAAGAAGCAGAAACAGTAGCAGAAGTGGTTAAAAACGAATGGGTTGCAAGGTATGGTGTACCAATGGAGTTACATTCTGACCAAGGCAGGAATTTTGAATCAGCTGTGTTCCAAGAAATGTGCAAGAAGTTGGGCATTCGAAAAACACGGACAACTGCATTGCATCCTCAGTCCGATGGTATGGTGGAACGTTTCAATAGAACATTGGAGGAGCATTTAAGGAAAGTAGTAGACAAGTACCATAAGGACTGGGATACACACATATCATAATTCTTGATGGCCTACCGATCGGCAGTACATGACACAACGGGCCAAACTCTCGCAAAGGTAATTTTTGGCAATGACCTTCGACTGCCAGCTGATTTGAAGTATGGGATAGATGCCGTTGCGGAGAGAAATGCCAAGAAATCCACTGGTGTCTTGAAAGAAGAGCTGAGAGAGATACACGATCTGGTAAGGCAACGAGCAAAGATTATGAGTGACAAGATGAAAGCCAGGTACGATAAAGCAATTAATTCGGAAGGGTTTCAGGAAGGAGATTTGGTGCTGCTATACAACCCACAACGAAAAAAAGGCTTGTCCCCGAAATTGCAGTGTAACTGGGAAGGCCCATACAAAGTTGTAAAACGGATCAACGATGTAGTGTACCGCATACAAACCACTACCAAACCACGAATCAAAATGAAAGTGGTTCATTTGGAGAGGTTAGCAGCGTTTAGATCGAGAGATTTGTCTGATCGGGACGATCAGACTTAGCTGGAGGGCAGTGTTACGAATATTAGCAAAACTAAGGGCTGCTGCTATCCCTAAGCCGATGCTAAGCAGTGACGTGAATTCACATCAATAATTCAATCATTATGTATCTACAATAATTGCGTCTACACATATGTACGTATACGAGCAGCGGAGAACCAATGCACAAACACATGCATATATCTTATCTGAGTTGTCACAAGAGAGGGCAATAATTTGTGCAAGTATTACTCAAATGAGAAGTTATAAACGTAGTTGTGGCTGGAAATTTTGTAGCTGAAACAAACTAGTAAGTTCTGGAATAGAAAAGCCTGGAAGTATGCAATGAGAAATCAAAAAGTATAAAAGGCGGGACAGTAGAGGCGAAGAGGAAGTTTCATTTGAGCTTTCAATCAGTTTGGTTATTAAGCAAGCTTTTCGTTGCAAAGTTTAAGTGTTATTGAGAAGTACTTTAATAAAGGCCATTTTGCATTACTAAAGTTTGGAGTTATTTATTCAACAGTTTAGTGATTCGAACTCAGCAGAAAATTGCAAATAAGGGGAATTACAAGTAAATTCGTTACAGTATTTTTCTCTCGCTTGTGCACTTGTGTATGCGACTAATTAAAATATCGCTATTAGCACTAATAAAACAATTTATATTTACTTAGTTTTTAATTTTTCACTTGCACATGAGTATATTTTATACAAAAGAAAAAATCTAATTGCTCAACAAATTAATTATTTCACACGCACCTGTTTTATGATTTTTTGATTGATGATCGAAATTAATTTGTTTAGCTTCTATCTTCTTCTTCTTTGTGTTGAAGTCTTCGTTTTTCTGCTCCTCTTTGCTGTAATTGTATATGTGTTTTAGTTTGTTTTTCAAAAAAATCCCGTGCAGTTCGACGGCTCGATGGACCAAATGATCTGGGGGGGATCGAACGACGAAAATGCCGGCACGAACTCACGACAGATTTGGTACAAAAAAAATAAAATCCAACGAAATAGAATAAAGTTATAAAAGTGTATTACTTACTTACTTAATTGGCGTTTAACCGTCTAAACGGTTATGACCGTCCATCAAGGCGCGCCAGTCCCTCCTTCGCTCCGCCAACCGGCGCCAATTGGTCACACCAAGGGAGTTTAAATCGTTTTCCACCTGGTCCTTCCAACGGAGTGGGGGCCGCCCTCTACCTCTGCTTCCATAGGCGGGTTAACACTTTCTTGGCCGGAGCATCATCTTTCATTCGCATAACATGGTCTAGGCAGCGCAGCCGCTGTGTTTTAATTCGCTCGACTATGTGGATGTCTGCGTATAGCTCGTTCAGCTCATCATTAAATCTTTCTCGGTACTCGCCATCGCCAACGCGTAGAGGTCCATAAATCTTTCGAAGAACTTTTCTCTCGAACACTCCAAATCCGCTTCATCTGCTGTTGTCATGGTCCATGCTTCTGCCCCATATAGCAGGACGGGTACAATAAGTGACTTGTAGAGTATGATTTTCGTTTGCCGAGAGAGGACTTTACTTTTAAATTCCCTACCTAGTCCAAAGTAGCATTTATTTGCAAGATTGATTCTTCGCTGGATTTCAGTGCTGATATTGTTGCTAGTGTTGATGCTGTTTCCCAAATAAAAGTGTATTTAAAAGGATAAATACATAGGTATACAAGCAAAGTAATTATATGGATTTGTAGGTACAATACGAAATTAATCACAATAGAAAAACTTATAGATTACCTGTAGGATACGTTTAAGGCTGGATGCGATTCCGATGATGGTTATCAAAAGACGCATCGTTCCAGCCAATCATTAGTTACTTCTCTCCTAGTATGCAAGTGATCACCGGTGATTTTCCAATGACAGAGTTGCTTTGTAGGGAACTGCTGAATTGAGAGAACACCAGCGATTCCCAACCGTTGCAAGCCTTTTAGCTTCAACAAATATTGTTCTGGCCTGCAGCTCGAATCGAACCTTGAATCCTTTATCAATAGGCCGATAAAACAAAAACAAGTGTTATTTCTCAACTATGTCTTTGGAATATTTTACTAACCAGCTGAGAATTACAATGGTTAATGAAACAAACGAAAGCAAAATATTATTAGTTTAAGTCACTTAAACATTTTTTGTATTTTAATGAATTCGTTCAAAGTACCTAAGTTCGGGAATCTTGACAATCATAACAAATATTTTATTTATTATTTATTATACAACATATAAATCAAAAAAGCTCTACCCGAATATTACTTAAGTCCTAGAATAAAATTTCGTCATAAAAAGGTTTGGGTATAGTTCTCTTTTTATACCTTTCATGAAAATTAAATGGTATATTAGATTTGTCACGAATCTCAAAATTGTAAGTCCTTAAGGAAGAAGAGATAGACCCACCAATAAATATACCGAACTAATCTGGGTGGCGGTCAGGGTTGACTAGTCCCTCAAGCTTTGAGATATTTTGATGAAAATTTTTCAGCGGGTATATTTGGTGTCGGATTAGACATTTGTCGGAATAGCCCGGATAGGACCAATATTGGTGTATTCAACGATTTCATATGCAGCCACAAAAGGAAGCAGAACAAATATTAGTCGATCAGCGACAAGAAAAATGGTAAAGAAAAGGTTGCTCAAAATGAAAAAAACAAATTTTTCTTTCATTTTATACTATTTCTCTGATATTCTGTCAATAAAATTAATATTTGTTAGAAGCATAAGAACGTAGTACTCTGTTGAATAACCTAAAAATCGACGAAAGAATAAACAGATGGAAAATTATATGCCAGTATAAGTATCCGCTTATGAAAAAGGGGTCTTTAGCCTGTAACTCCGGATTTTGAGGGTGTATTGGAAACCTGAGGTATGTCTCGCAAAGAATATATTTTCAATTTCATATAGTGTTATACATTGAAGAAAAATTGTCGCGTCCGTTGGAGTACCTTAGCTTATATCCAGCATTTTAAAAAGATATTAAGGATCTCGTAAATCCACGAGCATAGGCTCTTCTTTCTCTCTCAGCCTCTCATTTAAGGAATGTGGAATTTCACCTAAGCTTCGCTAAGTTTTGCAAACTTTCACAAGTATGGCAAATTACTTCTAATAGAACCGCATTATATATGGTCATATATACATAGGTACTTAAACGTTCAAGGCCCTCACAATTTTTATGAAATGAAGCATACTGGTTGTGCTATTCAAACATTTTAATATCAATTCAGTCCGCTAAGAATGCTTCCTTTTATGTAGGTTTTAATGCGTGAGAATGTCGCTTCAGTAACCAATAACTTGGCCATATACATAAATAAGTCTTAACATATTTCCATATTAAAGTGTTTTTCAACATCTGATAAATGAGAATAAGAGAGTTCAGAATTTTGTGTATTTGACAACGTTGCTATAGAAAACAAAGCTACGGATCGTGAACAACAATTTTCATTTTAAATTTTTTCTTTGCACTTTTTGTTTTGTTTTGATAGCTAATGATTTAGCTATTCAATATTGAAAAAATTAACTTCGGTTTTTTATTTTTGCGTTTTTGCAATGACGTAGAAAATGCATAGCCGTGTATTTTGTTAGTGTACTGTTAAAAATATGCTACGGAAGTTTGCAATGCAAAGGTGCTAAACCACTTGAACCAAATCCTGAACTCCCTTAATATATATTTGAATTGTTCGTTAGTTCATTGAGATCATTTGTTATGTCATGGCAGTACTTTTTTACATCTTTAGTCTGTACCTTACACACAATATTGAATTTACTATTTTCAAATGAATTTTATTTCGCTGCGCCGTATAACGCTATTCACAGTACTTAAAATGCGCTCCACTCCTGCATCACTAAGTTGCAAAAGTAAAAGTTTTTAAACAAAAACTGTAAAGGAAAGACTGGTAAATTGATTTTCCCCCAAAATTCAACTGTGGAACCAGTTTTATCCCATTCATGTAGATGCAATTTGCAATGGTTCGAGTTCGTCGTTTAGGGCAGCATAAAACATTGTATAGCTCTTTTATCTATATACGTACTTAGAAAACCAGATATATGTCTCTGAAATCAAACTTAGGTTTCGCTCAGAAATAGTTTCGAAGCAGATGAAACAGCCGAATAGCAAACAACCGGAACGAAAACGATATTAAGTTGATGTTGCTTCAATAAAGGTACTAAGACTCGATTTCTGGATATCATACCGCTAGCCTTATTTATTCTTAAGCCCCTAAAATTCTTAACATCCAGCTCAAATCCATTAGGTGTTCCTAAAATTGAATCTTCACCAAATTGTTTATTTAGATTTTCATAAGTTTTTCAAAAAGTCTAAAAAGAGCTCAAAAATTTCTGAAAAAACTATGAAATAGCTTAAACCTAAATCGCAATATTTCAAGCTAAACGAAGAAAAAAAGCCAAGTCCAGCTTGAAACAGTTAAATGGCAACACTGGTTACAATCAGCCGTATTAAACATAATCATAGTATTTAAACATATCGAAACTTCAAGTTTTAATTATGTTTCCTTAAATTGCAAATTACACCCGATCTTAGACCTCTATTTTTTAGGAATAGTTTGTGCTTAAAAAATATGCCTCAGTAGGATGAATTATGTACAATGGAAACTCACGCTGTGTATATAATGTCCGGTTACACCCGAACTTAGACACCCTTACTTCTTTTATTTTATACTTATCTAAAAAGTCGCTTAATTTTGTGCATCTGTTTACTATATATTAGATATCTTATACAGCCGATTATTTGGATATTATGAATGGGATAATATTATTGTTCAGCTCCATTCATGAAAGGTATGAAATCCCGTCCTTACTTGCTTTTAGAGCCTACGATTTCTCGAATATGTTCGAGAAGAGATATCTCGCGAGTCTCGCCTTCTCGCGAGATTCTCGAATCTCGAATTACTAGTAAGGCTCGCGAACTTCTCGACATTCAACTTAATCGATTCAATGGCAAAATGTCCGCAAAACCACAAGTAAAAAACCCCGAAATGTATAGAATATTGCCAATGCATCGACTGAATTGAAAGTCGAAGATCGCGAGTATTACGAGTAATTCGAGATTCGAGAATCTCGCAAGCCTTACAAGTAATTCGAGAATCTCGCTAGAAGCCGTGTTCTTGGTGTTTCGTTGAAACATTAAATATTGCGAACAAAATTATATGTATAATAAATATGTTTTGAGTTAAATGTCATAGGAGGCAATATGATCAACAAAAAAGTCACAAGTAAAAAAACCAAGTGTATAAATACTGTCCATACAGCGATTAAGTAAGAATGTCGAGAAGTTCGCGAGATTTACGAGTACTTCGAGACACGAGCGTCTCGCGAGAAGTCGAGTTCTCGGGTCTCGAAAATCTCACTTGTGTTCGAGAAGAAATCGTAGGCTCTACTTGCTTTACTTGGGATTTTGCTATACTCTCATATATGTAATACTCCTATATTGCTAATAGAAAATGCTCGCAATGTGTTTCGAATTCGAAATCAAAACAAGACAGCCTATAAAAGTTTTGTGATTGTAGCACCATAAGTGTGAAAAGAAAAAATTTAAATTTGTGTACATTCGATAAATGAATACAAAAACAAAAACAAAAACGTTTAAACAGCAATATATCGGCACTCTGATGTTTGGGAATGTACCCTGTCTTTTGTAGCAATATAGGGGTATTACATATATGTATACTCTAACGTAAAAACTTGGGTTGACATAATCCCAAGTTTTGCACTTGGAGCTATGACACTTGGGATCATGTCATGCCACTTAAAAATGTAAAATAACCCTTATCAGTAAAACAAATATTTTTTCTTTAATAGATTGGGCCAGCATACGTGCACTTGCGTTTGAAATCATCAATGTTCGGAAGTATGGAAATCCTGCAAACTGTCACGCCAGTGGAACCGCTAATGCAGCATGTCGTTCACAGATTTTATGCGCATAAAGCTTTAGGGCCTCTAGTGAAGATAATGATTTTAGCAGAAAGTATTATGGTAACAGGTTTGGTTGTTATTTATAATTTTCTTACTATTTCCACTATTTACAGTTTGAGCGGGATATTGCGGTGTGGAATTATAAAACATTTTGGAGGAAACCTCAACTGGTGAAAGAAGATACTTCCATTAAAAAATTTCGAAAGTGGTTCTCGCAGTTTTATACCGAAAACAGCAAATCTTTTGCCGAAGCATGTGCTACTATGAACTGGTGAATCGACGTGGTTCCCAAGTTTAAGTATGAGCCAAAATAATATAAAAGCTTTATAATGCGCCAAACGATATTCACAATATTTAACTTGAGAAGACAGATCACCACGCGGTCTTTTTTTTTCGTTAACATCCCATTCTCCTCACCTTTCCAATTCTAAAATAAAGCCCATGGAGTGAAAGTCGGTTTTATTCCGTTTAATGTAGTTTACGTTAACGTATTAGAGCATGTTGTTTCAACATTTACCTTTCTATTCAAAGCTCTAAGCTGGAAGAATAACACTTTTCAGTTGTTCGTTTGGAACCTTTTTTATACAATAAACTCATAAATAGTACGGAGCAAAAACAAAAAAAGCTGTCGTTTTTTGTGAATTTTTCGATCCCCCTTTTATTTACATAAAAGGAGCCCAACTAATTTTTTAAGGACATTACACTATAAGTAAATTGATTTAAAAACCTTTTTAATACGATTACCTAATTTGCGAAACAGTGTGTCTGACAATAAGCATTGCCTTTTTCCCGAAATAATTTTTTACGAGTATCACATATATGTATCTATAAATCCTATAAAATAAAATCGGTAAATGTCATTGTACGTACATCACTTCACACAGAATGCTTCGATTTTAAAACGGGTTTTTTGCATTTGAAAGCTAAGCTATATGAAATGACTATTTTCAATGGGACGTGGGAAATTGCCAAAATGTGGTAAAAAATCATAAAATTGGAATAGTTTTTCTTGAAAAACTTATGTATGTACCTTCGTTCTGCATTAAAACTTGATTCCTTTCTAATATGAGCAAAAATTTTTTAAGTAAAAGTAGCATTTTTATCAAAAAGTGCAGTGCATGTGTTTGTTCGTTGTGAACTGTGCGAAGCGGAGATTGAAGCAGTACTAAAGGAGTCAGCGAAGGTCACAGCAAAAGCTCAAATGATCACGCTACAGTTCAGAGACCTCGATGAAATAACTATGCCGGATGAGATTTGTAATGCGATCCATCAGCAATGTAGGATAGAACGGCCTGATTCAACTGCCATAAAAAGTTTACGTACAGGGTACAGTGGTACAAAATCGGCACTTGTAAGCCTTACAGCGGATGATGCTAAAGTTGTTCTAAAGACGCAAAGAATAAGAGTAGGATGGGTATCTTGTCGAATTAGAGAGGTGAAACAAGTGCTGGGCCTATGGACATATAGCCCAGAAGTGCATAGAGACTATAGATAGGTCAAAATTTTTCAGGAATTGCGGTCAGGAGGGACACAAGGCCGCGAACTGCTCCAACGTACCGAAATGTGCGTTATGTGGGGGAGAACATTCGGCAGGCAGTTTTAGATGGCCACAACGGGAAGGAAGCAACCAGATTGTCCTATGAAATTGTTGCAACTCAATTTAAACCACTGTGAAGCGGCCCAAGACCTCTTATCTCAAACAATGTTTGAAGGAGAATTTGACTTAGCGGTACTCTCTGAGTCATACAAAAATAAGCAGGAGCAAGGCTGGCTCACGGACTCGGTTGGGAAAGCCTCAATCTGTATAACAGGAATACTTCCGCAGGAAAAGATGGCACCAACAGTGGCAGGATTCACGTGGGCAAAAATCAAAGGAATATACATTTTTAGTTGCTATGCACCTCCGAGCATGAGTAGCACAGAGTTTGAGAACATGATTCTTGGGATGAACATAGAAGCACAGGGTAAACACCCGCTTATAATATGTGGAGACTTCAATGCATGGCCAAGCCTTACACCCCTGAGGCTAGAACTTCTAAATGAGGCAGGGAAATATACATTCGACACTGGCAATAGATGCTCCATTATAGATCTCACGTTTGTTACTAGCGAAATAGCGAGACGAGCAAAATGGTCCATCAGTAACGTTTACACACACAGCGACCACAAAGCTATTAGCCTAGAGCTAGTGGAAACTGCACCAAGGAACGCCTCCAACCAACTGCAAAGAGGAAGATGGAAAAAACACCTTTTTGAACCAGTGGTATAAAATGTTGTATGGAATGATACCCTAATACGAAGGACACATGCGAAAGATCTTTCGGTTCAAATATATAAGTCATTAGGTATGGCGTGTGATTCTGCCATGCCCAGAAGTCGTGCAAAAGTAAATCGGACTCCGGTATATTGGTGGAACGAGAAAATAGCAGAGAAGCGTAGAAAATGCCACAAGGCACGGCGAGGGCACGGTCGTCGCTACGATATGATGAGCTACACAATACCTACATAGCCCAAAGAACGACGCTTAAAAATACTATAAAAAAGAGCAAGAGAGCCTGCTTCAAGGAACTTATGGATAGTGCTGATCTTGATCCTTGTGGATTGGCTTACAGAACGGTGATGGCGAAAATTAAAGGGCGGAAATCAGAGCAGCCTACATGCCCGATACTAATGAGAAGATTCGTAGAAACTCTTTTTCCGACACAAGATTACCGGACCTATCAAAGTGAGGTTCTCGAAGGAATGGAAATCCCAGAAATAACAGAGCAGGAGGTACTAGATGAAGCACAAAGAGTTGCGGACAGTAAGTTTCCTGGACCTGATGGAGTGCCAAATATAGCTCTTAAATCAGCGATAAGGTCTAGAACATCGGTATTTACGGATCTCTTCAACGCCTGTTTCCAAGAAGGCGTCTTCCCCCGCTCATGGAAATGTCAAAGACTGGTTCTATTCCTGAAACCTGGTAAGATGCCCTACCAGCCATCTTCATACAGGCCACTTTTTATGTTGGATTCAATAGGAAAGATTCTCGAACGTATTTATTAGTGGGCGTCTGCAGCAGACCCTGGAAAGCCCAGGTGGCTTGTCAAATAGCCAGTTTGGATTTCGAAAATCGAGATCCATGATAGATACAATACAAACAGTTGTCTACATAGCCCGCGGAGCCATAACCGGAAGCCAAAATAAAAGGAAGCTCTGTGTACTGATAACTTTGGATATTAGAAATGCTTTTAACACCGCGAACTGGATGCAGATAATGACAGCGCTACGAAATTATGACACACCTGATTACCTTCTCCGAATAATTGGTAGCTATCTAAGCGACAGAGTACCCCTTTTTGATACGGATGAGGGACCAAGAAAGCACAACATCACGGGCGGTGTCCCTCAGGGATCTGTTCTAGCTCCAGCTCTTTGGAATGCGATGTATGACGGGGTGCTACAAATCGACCTTCCCGGAGGCACGGAAATTGTCGGCTATATAGATGATATTGTCGTAGTAGCAGCGGCCAAGAAACTTGATCTGCTCCAAGCATTATGTAATGACATCGTGGGACAGTGTTTCGTGTAGAACAAGCTAGCTGGACAAAATTATTTTATGAGATTTTCCATTTCATATGCAGTAATTTATTACAACTACGTCATTTTTTTCAGCCATATGTTCTTTTTTTATTTTTTTCCAAAATTTTACTTCATATGCATACATTTGCTTATTTCATATACTGTTACTCATGTGAATAAGTGACATAGATCCAAAAAAATTTAAAGGACTTAAGAATATTACTTTATTGTACTTAAATTGAATGGACTACAAATCTCAATACTCTAAAAAATTCTAAAAATTCGGACAAAAAATTAAATTTTTTTATGAAAATTCGTCGAATTTTTCAAACATTTTTTAAATATAATTTAGTTTTTGTTATAGATCGTGACAAATTTTCTTATGGGAAATTAGTTAAAATATGAAAATTAGTCGAATTTTTCAAACATTTTTTTAATATAATTTAGTTTTTGTTATAGATCGTGACAAATTTGCTTATGGGAAATTAGTTAAAATAAATTTGCGAAAGCGAAAATTGTAAGAATTTTCCAAAAAGGGGTGTCTACTTATTTATGGGATTGACTGTACATATGTACATACATATTTTGTATTTATTTGAGTATTTATCCTGGCACTACAATTTTTACAAAATTATTTTACAGTACCAGTCAGGAATGTAAAAGTGAATTACAATAATAATAATAACAATGTAAATAATTAAATTAATTATGTGAAAATTACTTATTACAAAAACTTAAAAGTAAAGTATCATACAAAGTAGAAAAGACAATAAATTTAAATTAAATAAAACCTGATCCAACAAAAAGTTGTAGGGTAGGTTATCTTTTATAATTATGTTATTATTCGCTATCATCACTTTCATTCGATGAGACACTTGTGGAATAGTCACAGCATCAGCAACACTACTGTGAAAGCTTGAAACAACTGGGGTATTTATTGACTCCTCAACATTATCGGGGGACAGTAAATTTAAGACTTCTGAAGTCAGACTTTTAAATTTTTTCTTAGGTATCTCCCTAAAACTGTTAAATAAAGGATCCGATGTTATAAGCAACATATTCATATGATCTCTATTCGTGGCTTCACGCGGTTGCTTTTGTGTGTTATCATCCCTGAATCGTCTAAAATCTTTGTTACGGGCTTCCTGTGCTTCCACAGAAAGTTGACCAATAGGTAAAATTGCTGATTTTATAATATCAGTACTATGCACTAAGATTTTATGAACTGTAACAGCCATATTAAACCATGGATAGAGATCTATGTATAGTTTTTTAGTCTCGACCGCAAATTTTTCAAATCTTTGGATATTTATATTGTACCCAGATGCTAATGCGCGAAGGAGAGTGTCGAATTTTTGATGAGCGTTACATCCAATCCCGTAATCTCAGCACTAGCCTCAGAATTTTCGAAAAACCTACGAGCAGTGTTGCCGTCATTGGTATTGCCGAGACCTGGTTTTGGTTTATCTACTATCAATCCAAGTACACTTTTAAATTTATTCTGGATTTCGTTGGAACGTAGCTTTACACTCTTTATCTGCCTCATTCCTAAGCTGCCATTTTTTTTACTTCGAGGCGATAACTTATGTGAAGAAAGCATTCAAAACATCTTATCCATGCATGGAGAGTAGACAACCCAAAATCAAGATTATCTCAGTTAGGCGTAAAGTCCCGTAGCTCATTCATATCTTTTGGAGTGGCACCACAAATATAACACTTTTGTGCGGAAGAAGTTTCAGTCAAAGCATTGCAAACTTTTCCGTCAATCATTGTTAGAAGCATATTGTGCTTTACGGAAACTTCGTATTCTTCGAGCATGTACTTTGTTGGCAACAACGCATTTATCTCCTCTAAAACTTTGTTCGTTTCAAAAACAATAAAATCTTTTGTTTCTTTAGAAAAAATAAATTTAATTGGACGACAATACATGGTAGAAGAAGGTCGAGGATTCTGCCAAACAATGTTACCTTTTTCATCCTGTAATTGAAGAGGAACGAAAGAAAATATATATATACAGAAACTCATCAGTGTCAGAACTGCATGTAAACTTTTGCTTATATGTGCTATGGCCAGAGCTTCCATCGCAACCCCAATTGCTGATTAAAGTATACGTCAAGTTTGTAAGTAATAAACTACCAAAAACTTCTTGATTTGCTAAAACTAAACGCTCAACAGTTTTATCTAATACGGACTGGACTTTAATTTCCGCACGTGTTTCACCCACATCATTTTCATTTATTTATTTATTATTTATTTCAGTCATCGAAACAAGATTTCTTACAGACTATGATCATGTTTACATTTTAATTAAACAGTGCAAATAGGCTTAACTTAAAACAATAAAGCTGTCGTTAAAATTTATTTGCGGAGCGAATGTGTTAAAAAGGCGGATGATTCTGGCTATCGGTTCATTATAAGAATATAGCGACTTATATGAACTCTCAGTAAACTTTCTGGGATTTCTGAGATTAATATTAGATTCCTGTACTCGAAAAAGAATAAATATATCTGGGCAGTCAATATTGCCAGATGAAATATTGTAGGCAAATAATAGCGACAGATATGACCTTCTGTCCGCAAGAGATTGTAAGCCAAGGAGTTTCCTCCTTGAGGCGTAACTTGGAATGTCATTTTCGATAAACACTCTTTTCATAGCAAATCTGGTAAATTTCTTCTGGATCATCTCTATTTTATCAGAGTACTTTGTGTAGTATGGGTTCCAAATGATCGCCACATATTCTAAAATACTCCGTAACAAAGCAATATAGAGTATTTTCATAGTCATAGGGTCCTTAAAATCTTTGGTGTTCCTGACTATGAAACCCACCATCGAGTACGCTTTAGATGAGACTAGATCAATATGTTTAGAAAAATTTAATTTCGTGTCAAAGATAATTCCTAAATCCTTAATTTCGGATTTACGCAACAAATCAACGCCATTCAGTGAATAGTTGAAAGTATAGACATATGGGCGGCGGCAATAAGAGACAACGCAACACTTGCTAATGTTCAGGCTTAGGTTATTGACGGTACACCAATTTAAGAAAATGTTTAAGTCTTGCTGAAGTTTTTGGTAATCGAGGAATATTTTGACATCATCTGCGAGCATTAAGCACTTTGACGATATGATATGCGACGGTAAGTAATTTATGAAGAGTAAGAATAACAGAGGGCCAATGTGAGTTCCTTGAGGAATACCCGATGTGGCATAGACTTCAATGTTCGAGCTTATTGAGTTTATTATCACAGATAATTTCCTACCAAAAAGAAAACTTCTGAAAAAGCTCAATTAAGTGCCGGAAACACCAAATTTATTGAGCTGCAGTAAAAGAATGTTATGGTCTACTTTATCAAAAGCTTTTGAGAAGTCGGAATATATGACATCGAGTAGCGAATGTTGTTCCATTGCAGTGATAATATTGTTTGAAATAAGAGATAGATTAGTGACTATTGATTTACCTGTCAAAAACCCATGTTCGCAGCTAGTTAGGGCATGCTGAACATGTTCGAGTAGTTTTTTGTTAAGTATGTGATCGAAAATTTTTGGAAAGACCCCCTGCTTTACTATAGCTCGATAGTTGGTGATGAGACTTTCGTTTCCAGATTTGAAGATGGGTTCAATTGAACATGACTTCCAACAATCTAAGAATCTTCCTTGGCGTAAACATGTCTTAAAGAGTTTGGTGATTGGTTTTACAAGAAAATCCACGCACCGAATGAAAAATATTGGGGGAAGCCCATTAGTGCAGTTGAAGCTTGGCTTGAGGTCTGAGATTGCATCTGCAACATCACCCTCAGTGATAATAAATGCGTCAATAAAATTTAAATTAGTTGGTCTTAAAATTGTAGAAGGAGTGTCTTCGGGCTGGTAGCTTTCATAAAATTCTTGAAAAAATGAGGCAAATAGATTGCAGGTCTCTAGCGTAGTATTGGATACACAGCCTTTGTATTCCATTCTATCAGGTATGCCGCATGATTTACGCCTAGAGTTCACGTAATTCCAGAACGAAGACGGATTGAGTTTCAGGCTGTCTTCAATTTTGGTTATATATTTATTAAAGAGATGGTTATGAAGTCTGTCAAATTCGCTTTTATAATTGTTCAAATTATGAAGGTCCCCGGGAGACTTTGAGCTTCTGTATTTTTTAAAGCCTTATTTTTAATGTTCTTTAGATGGCTTAATTCCGCGTTGAACAAGGCGGTTTATTTTTGGGCTTAGAGGATTTCAAAGGCACAAACTTAGTGACGGCATCAGAAAGAATGTCACAAATATTTTTATATATTAAGTCTGGATCTTCTATGAAATCTAAAAAATCCCAGTTCGTGCAATAAAGAGAGGTATTCAATGCATCGAAATTGGCTTTTCTAAAAGATAATAAAGGTTCATGGTTCATATTAAGTCGCTGAAAACTTAGAAATTCGAATTTAATAGTTAAAGCTTTATGATGAATTGTGTTACGCGATATAGGTGACAAATTCAATTCACATGCTAATTTGAGATCTTCTGTTGCGAATACTAAATCCAGTATTTTATCATTGGAATTTGCAAACGAATTTAATTGTTCAAAATTGTTAGATAAGAAAAAACTAGTGACAGAAGATTCAATATCGGATTTAATATTAAAAGGTAGTAGCCAGCCATTGTCAAATGACCAAATAATGTCAGGTAAGTTAAAATCTCCCATAACTATTATCTGCCAATTTAATGCAACAGATTCACTAACAACTTGTTATTAATATGTTTTTCATAAAGAATAAAACTAGAGTTAGGCGGTATATGGGATATCAAGATGTAAATATGTTTGACATTTGAAATTGATACATCTATGCAGACTTGTTCGACTGACTTATCAGCAAAGGGCAAAACTAATAAACTGCTATTTAGGCTTTTTTAGCTGCTAATAACACTCCTCCACCTCGAGCGCAGCCACTAGAAATAGGGCATCTATCATGGCGATAAATAGTGTAGTGGTTGTCAAAAAACTCGGAGTTGGAAATTTGTTCACTTAGCCAGGTTTCGGTGATAGCAACAATATCATATTCACGTAATGATGAAGCAATCCTAAATTCATTTGATTTTGTTTGGATAGCATTCTGCCTTAGCTTTTCTTAGACTATAAAATGATGGATAAACCTTATGGCCTGCCTTGATGCTCCACTTTCTAGTCGTTTTGTACCCATGAGTCGTCGACTTGCTATCTACGTAGTATGCTAAAGCTTCTACATTGCTCAAGCATCTTGCATCTGGCTCACATGTCATCTTTTTGCCGGATATTTGAGTGGTTTCCTGTGATTTCTTTATAATGTTAGCAACATTTCTGTTGCCGGACATATGCGTTGATACTTCTGCCGCATAAAGTAACTCACCAGGACTTCTAGATTGCAAGAGGTCATCCACTCGACGTCCTTTGGTTGTTTCACTGCAGCTAACAAAGTCCTTCTTTCGACTTCCGGTGCCGGGGTTACCTGAAGAAGTGGTTGGTTCTTCTGATGGCAACTTTGAATCAACCGTTATTGTAAATGTGAAGTCTGGACCCAAAAGCCACTTCGAGTTTTTATTCAAAAATTGCTCCTTATGTCTTCCAGAAGTGTTCCACTTTTGATACAACTTCGACGAATATGCCGATATTTGTAAGTTTAAATTTTTCATCGAATACTCGGCTGATTCGCTTAAATCGTACTTAAGTACAACAAAACTCAATAATTCTTTATATCTGGTTTCCTTCGAATGTTGAACCCAAATGTCAAAAAACTCCGTAACTTGGTACGGTTATAACTAAACTGCTTTGTGTTGTTGATTTTCCGACAGGATGATTGTTGTGCTGCCATCTTATGTGTCGCTGATAGTTCTGATTTTTTATCAGTTGTGCAGTATTTATATTACATTCAGACCTGTTTTTACGCCTTGGTGACTGGTGCGGTATGTTGTGGTAGGTTGAAGTCAGTGATCTTCGCCTTTTTGCTTTTGATGTGCTCTTGTTGACCTTGCGTGTTTATTTTTTTATGTTTTATGGCTATGTGTTTGTTCCCTGTACCTGGGAATTGGTTTTGCCGTTTGTAGATCAGCTTTAAAGGTTCAAATATCTCGTCGGAGATGGTACGTACATACATCCTATTTTATATGTAGAGATAACTAAATCTACAAAAAAAAAATTAAAAATAGATGTACAAAGAATTCGCAATGGTTTTTTCTTTCGACTATTAGAGAATACTGGTGACTATAACATATGTAAAATTTAGCCCGCGGATGTATGTAACTTTTTTGTCCCTAAATTAAAAATATAGAGAAAAAATAACTTTTCTTCTTAATAACGGAATGTTAAATATATTGAAAATACTCTAATTGCGAAACAATTACTATTAAAAAATTTTAATTACCTTCGAGCTTAGGATCCATCAAAAAAATTATGTAAAAGTGTTCACTTAAAAGAAATATGAAGCTTAATAAAAAAATAAATAAAAAATAAATGTAAGGCGCGATAACCTCCGAAGAGATCTAAGGCCGAGCTTCTCTTCCAATTTGCGTCGTGCTCCTCTTGATTTTTCCCTACAAATTGGCCGGACGGGACCTACATGTTTTATGCCGACTCCGAACGGCATCTGCAAGGCAGTTACCATCACACCACGGTGGCCGCCAATGAAGCTTAATATTCAACAAGAATTTTGCAAATTAATCAATGCATTTTGCGGCCACTCCTGCCTTCTTACTTCAATTACTCAATATATATTAGCAAAAACATCAAAAAAAAGTAAAAATCCCGTTATTTTGTTTGTTTTTTTCATTTCTCATTACACTTTTCTTGGAATAAGAACTTTGTTTTTGTCCAGCTAGCGTGTTCTACACGAAACACTGTGCGTGGGAAGAATAAAGAATGGTTGACGAACATGGGGCTGGAGATGGTTAGCAAAAAGATAGTAGTGACTTTGGCGAGCTCAAAGCGGGCTGTGGGATGGTCCTAACCATAGGAGATTATCAAATAAATTCAAAGCCCTCCGTGAAATATCTAGGAGTAATCATTGACTCAAAACTAACTTATAGGGAGCACTTCAGGGCGGTGGGGGAGAAAGTTTCTAGAGTTAGTGGAGCCCTAACGCGAATAATGCCCAACATCGGCGGCCAAAACGAAGCTACCCGTCAGCTTTTATCCAACGTAACCAGCTCCATAATATTACATACAGCACCAATATGGCACGGATCTAAAATGGTCCACCAAAAAGATATACTAGCAGCCTGCCGCATTACTGCTATACGAATAGCATATGCTTCTCGGACGTTGTCCGACGACGCGATCCATGTTTTATCCAGGAAAATCCCAGTAGATCTACTCTCAGGTGAAAAGGCCGATCTGTGGCATTGGAATCAGCCGACCATCTGAAGATGCCACGAAAAGCGCAAGGTCACGAACAATAGTTAGGTGGCAAGAACGGTGGGAAGATTCCAGAAAAGGGCGTTGGATCTTCATACTAGTCCGGAATATAGCAGAATGGTACGAGCGAAAACACGGTGAACTAAATTACCACCTCACACAGATATTGAGCGGGCACGGCGGCTTCAAGGTATATCTATATAAGCGTGGGAGGATCCTTTCTGTCCAAGCTGTCCCTCCGAATTGGAAAGCGCAGATCATGCAATGTTTCACTGCCCTCGTTTTCACGGCGAAAGACTGTCTGTAAACAGAGTTTTTGGAGAGGAGCCTTCATTAGGAATTTAGTTCCACGAATGTGCGGACAAATAGATTGTTGGATTGCTGTGAGCAAGATGGCCTTTATAGTAATGACGAAATTGATGCATGCTGAAGGGCGAAGTAGTGGCGACTAAATCGCCTCCCCCCCCGTGACGTTATGTCTAACACCGGTCCCACGGGGTGCGGACACATGAACAGGATCAGCCCAGTGGGCCACTTGAGGGTATTGCGCTAACCCATCGTCCAATAAAAAAAAGGGGGGCTAGTTGGTTGGTTGCTGTGCTGCCCGGCTATGGAGCCGGACCCAAGTAGTGCTCTAGGTGCCATTTTGATCTGGGTCTGCTAGAATTATATAAAAAGGTGTCCAAGGAAAAAATGTAGAAAATTTAATTTAATTTATTTATTTATTTACGATCTTGAAGATCTATATAATTTAATAAGGTACAAAGTATTTTTAATGTTTACATATTTGCTTCCATTCATTGAATTTCTTTGACTTCAACTATATAATAATCTATAAAATTATTTACTAAAAAAATTTAACGACTTTACAGGTAGCGCTTTACAGTAGCTGTATAATAACTTTCTGAATTTTTTGGTATTATTACAGTTTTTAATATCCTTCGTAGTATATACTTTTTTTATCGAACTCGGATCTCACTACCGGAAAGTAAAAGTTGTTATTGTGTCTTGTTTGATAGCTATGGACCTCTCTGTTTAGTCTGACATGTTCACTTAGGTAATTCGGCAAGTTTCCCAACTTTATGTTGTGTATAAACTTCAATGTGTAGTAAGTGATGTTCTGTTTTACACTAAGCCAGTTTAAGCTGTCTAGTAAATCTTTAATTGGGGTATCATACCGTTTTCTTAATATGAAACGCAGAACTTTGTTTTGCTTAATTTGTAGCCTGGATTTTTGCGAATCAGCTAATGCGAATAGGATTGTAGGACAGTAAATAAAATGCGGCTCGATAATGGATTTATAGACCATTATTTTGTATTGCATACTAATATGCCTGCATGATCGAAACATGAACCCTATTTTTTTGGAAATTTTCCCTTCGATGTATTTTAGATGTTCATCAAATTTTAATTTGTCATCTATAATTATTCCCAGGTATTTTATTCGGGTTACTCTTTCTATAGGGGTATTTGCTATTTTTAGCGACACATCATCTTGAGTCACTCTAGACCCCATTATCATCTATTTTGTCTTTTCTATGTTTATTTTAAGCATATTTTGGCACAACCACTTATATATTGCCTGTAGGTCCGATTGTATTTTTGAGGCTGCCTCATCAATTGTGTTACCGCTTATAGTCAAAAGTGCATCATCAGCGAATAATCTTATTTTGCAGTATTTGATACAGTTTTTAATATCATTTATGTAAATTATAAAAAGAATTGCTGCAAGCACCGATCCCTGTGGCAATCCTATTTCAATGTCCACTTCGGGGGAAACCTTATTTCTTATTACAGTTTTCTGCTTTCTTCCACTAAGGTAACTTAACTTAAGCGCTATGTTTCTAATGCCAATTTTATACAGTTTTCTTATAAGAATATCTCTGTCTACTGTTTCGAAAGCTCTTTTTAGGTCGAGGAAAACTGAAATTGTAAATTGTTTCTTCGTTCTACTTTCTTCCATTCTGCAATTACCAGGTTAAGTGCAGTTTCACACGAGTGTTTTGATCTAAACCCCGACTGCTCCTTTATAATAATTTCGTATTTATTTAAGTAATCCAGCAGTTGGTTCTTAACTACAGTTTCTATTATTTTCTCATCGCTAGGTAAGGTATTTATAGGTCGTATCTCCTCTGGTTTAATTGTTCCCTTTACTTTTTCCACAGGTACAATTACTGAGGTCTTCCAGCAGTCTGGAAATACACCAAATTGGAAACTTCATTAATTACACATGTGTAGGTATATCCTAAGTACTCCATGCTATCTTTTAACACACCTTCCGTTACTAATTTCTTTCCTCCGTACTTGTTTTTTAATTTCGTTGTAACTCTCATAATTTCTTCAACATATATTTCCTTCAATTTAAACAAGCTTCTGCTTATCTCCATTTGATTTCCACCTGCTTCGAAGATTTCAATGCTATCTCTGATTCCGACTATGCTCTCATTAAAGTAACGGTTTAATTCAGTTGCTATTTCATAATCATCTTCAATAAGAGCACCATTTATAGAAATTTTTTGAATTTGTGCTACCTCACTACTCAAATTTATGGCGTCTTTTAGACATTTCCACATTAACTTTTGGTTATTAGTATTTCTTGAGATTTTGTTTTCCATAAATGTTTTCTTTTTTATTTAGCTGCTTTTTTGTAATATCGTTTTATTGTAATATAGTTATCCCAATTATTGGTTCTCTCTGCTATTTTAAATTGTTCATACTTCAGCTTATTCAACTCGGTTAGTTCATGGTCGTACCATTTATTAATCAATTTAAATTGAACTCGCTTTTTATATGTTAAAGTGGCCATTACGTCATTAAGGATGTTGTTTATTCTTTGGACCTTTAGGCTAACTTCGCAGTTGTTTAGTTCAGCTAAGTTGTAAGTTCTAAAGAGATTTACTAAGTGGTCTTTTGCATAGTTATTCCAACACACGCGGTTTTCATAGATTCTCTTTTGGTACTTCTTTTGAATTGGTAGTTTGAATGAAATAGTTTCATGATCCGATATTTTATGCGAATCCAAATTCGATACTTCAACTTCAGTTTTGTTACTAAAGAGTAGATCTATTCTCGTTTACTTTGTTTCTGTTATTCTTGTATTAAAATTAATTAATTGATACATTGCTAGTGATTCGAATGTCCTAATTAGCTGTCTCGAGTATGTTGTGTATTGACATTTATATTAAAGTCGCCAATAACGATATTGTTGCCGCTTTCAGAAAAGCACTCTTCCATCACCTCATTAATATGTCTTATGAATTCGGCATCACTGGTGTTTGGTGAGTGATATAACGCACAAACCCTCCACTTATTATCCCTGAATCATGACTAATGAAATTAATTTCTAACTTTTCATATACTTCTTGTGTTATTGGTAAATATATAGCACATTTATTTTGGGCATAACTTGCAATCAAAAATTTAAGAAACAAGTTTTTTCAATTAGAAGAAAATTTTTCTAAGCGGGCTCGCCCCTCGGCAGTGTTTGACAAGCACTCCGAGTGCATTTGTGCCATCAAATGCTCTCAGTATAAAGTGATATGCCTTGTAGAGGCAGAGGAGTCGGCATAAAACAAGGTCCCATCCCGCCAATTTATGAAAAAAAAGACCAAGGTATTTACTGTATCTCGGCCTACAGCTCTACATCTTCCAAATAAACAAGCAGTCGTAGGATATATTGTACACGCAGCTTGGAAAAATGTCCTTTGGTACAGGCAAAATTTACATGGGACTCAGGAAAAGAAGACCCGAGGATCAAAATCCCAACACGCTAGAAGTGGGCCGAAAAGGACCTCAAAAATCTAAGAAAAAAAGATGGAGGTAGCCGACGTCACCACGAAGGTGTTAGGACAGGACCATTGTGATGCGAGTCGCACAGAGGAACACCTGGCACAGCATTTACTAGAGGCTGAAGGAGGCCTCGCATACTCTAAACCAAAAGGACAAGGGGAGGACGACGACGTCACGGCGAAGGTGCTGGAGGGGGACAAACAGCCCAATGGTGCTGCGAGTCCTGCAGATAAACCTCCGCCACAGTAAAGTGGCGTCGAGCGAACTCCTGCTAACCCTTGAGGAGGGTTCGCTTGACGTGGCGCTGATCCAGGAGCCGTGGCTCTCATCGAGGGGAAAGGTTTCTGGAATTAGCGCGAGCAGATTTGGCGTTTACTACGCATAAACAGAATGACGGGTGCGAGCTATAGTAATGGTAAGGAAACAGCTGCATTCATATATTCTGCCTAATTACACTTCTGAGGAGCTCGTAGTGGTGGCCGTTGAGCAAAAGAATAAGCAGGCATTTATCTTGGCATCCTGTTACCTGGCCCATGCTGCGGAGGTTCCACCGATGGAGTGAAAGAGGCTAATACAGGACGAAGGGCGCAAAGAGCGGTTGGTCATAGGCTCGGATGCAAATGTGCACCACAATGCGTGGGGAGGAGTAGATACGAACGAGAGAGGCGAATCTCTATTTTGTTACCAATTTTCAGATAGCCAAAAGGGGAAATGTCCCTACATACATTGGTCCAACATCCAGCAATGTTCTGGATATTACATTGAGCTCCGAACGTGATATACCAAAGTATGACTAGATGGTTCTTGATAGACCATCCTTCTCCGCCCATGCATATATCAGCTTCAGCATCCCCCTAAAGAGGGTAGATAAGGGAGAAACCTTTAGAAACCCTAGCTCCACGAACTGGACTAAATTCCAGAAATAAGTATAAGCAAAACTGGGACAATCCAAATATGTTGCCATTGTGGAGGAACTGGAGAAATCTAATGAATTCCTAGCAAGGATGCTTATGGCTGCGTATAACAAAGCTTGACCTCTAAGATGATTCAGAGGAAAAGCAAAGCCGCCATGGTGGAGCAATGAGCTGAGTCTTCTAAGAAGAAAAGTAAAAGAAATGTTTAAGCTGGCACAGACCGCGGAAAGCGAAGCGTGTCGGGACGGGTACAGGGATCTACTGAGGATCAAAAAGTGTGAAATTTCCAGGGCGCAGAGAATATCATGGAAAAGTTTCTGTATGGATATAGAGTGCTCCAGCGAAACAGCACGGTTGGAAAAAAACCTAGCAAGGGGAAACATAGTCCAGTGGCTAATAAAGAAAGTGAACGGGGAATGGTCACGTAATAGTGAGGAATCCCTTGAGGTGATTTTCGATACACATTACCCATCGGGAGGTGGTGTGGAAAAGACAGCAGACAGCACTCACACTTCGATCACGGAGCGGGTAGTGCCGGGCTTGGCGACCGATACCAAGATCGAATGGGCAGTGAAGACGTTTTCTAAGTTAAATCGCCGGAACAACATGGTATATTCCCGGCCATGCTACAAGTTTCAAGTAGAGCGGTAATGGCTTCAAATAATATTCATTGGAATGGCTTAAAATAATAAGACTGAATCATGTACCACACTCTTGGAGAATTGCTCGAGTAACTTTCCTACCAAAAGCAGGGAAGATCGGTCACGTGTATCCCAAAGACTATAGACCCATTAGCTTAACATCATTTCTGCTCAAAACCCTTGAGAGGCTGACAGATGTGTACATAAAGTCCAACGTGGATGTAAAGCTGCTCTCCATAACACAACATGCGTACACCAAAGGCAAGTCGGTAGATACCGCATTGCATAGGGTGGTAATAAGCATAGATAAAGCCCTGGAATATAAGGAATATGCTCTAGGAGTCTTCTTCGAAATTGCCGGAGGTTTCAACAATGTTTCTAAATGGGCGATTATGGATGGTATTAATTACATTAAAGTACATCCAGCTTTAACCAGATGGATCGGCTGCATGTTAGATTGCAGGAAGATTACATCACAATGTTGATTGTACGAGGCCACGAATTCAGTGGATAGGGACACGCCGCAGGGAAGGGTTGCTGTGGACGGCTTACGCAGATGACTTTGCAATTATCATAAGTCGAAAGTGCCTTCCAACGATTAGCTCTTTGATGGATCGGGCCCTGGGTCAATCCAAATGAAATCAACCAGGGTCTACACCCCACCTCCTCAGATTTGCATGGAAATTTCTTTACAGTATCTATGGACAAATATAACAACCCGTATTTTTCAGTTAAACCAAAATCGCTTTAGTTATTTTTTTATGAATTTTTATAAATTTTCCGTTTTTAGTCAATTTGCGCCTTTTTATATTCGGCGACAAAAGGTACTTTTCAGCAAAAAGCCTGTTATGAACTTTTTTTTTTAATTAAATGCTGTCAAACTGACAGTTCTAACTTGAAATTTCACCAGCATTCTGAAAATGGGGTTAAAAATAACATAGGTTTTGTCTGAATATGTGTTTTCACCCTTTAAAATTAATATTTAGGATTTTTTTCTCAGCATGGTCTTCTCCATAAATGGTCAAAACTTTTTTCTAAGACCTGGTACAAAGCAGGGATGCACCTTAACGTTAAGCTAATCGTTTATCAAAAAATTTCCACCGTTTCCGTTGAAACATTTCGAAATATTATCGATAAAGAAATTATCAAGATAAATTGTATCTCGTTTTTAACCGAAACGAAAAGCTTTCGTTAACGTTAAAAACGTTAACGAAAACATGATACTTTATGTTTGAATTGTGCTGGCAATGCTATAGCCATGGTGAAGCCGTAAGGTGGCAACAACGAGCGCACATACACACACAAACTCTATGTAATTTGTTTGTGTAATTCGTTGGTGGTAATGTCAAAAATACTCTGAGAAATGTTCGCACTGTCAAAATTCATGAGAAAAGTTGCAATCAGCTTGGCTAATGCTTTCACCTTTAATGACTCCGCCATCAATCAGCTTTGCCAGCATAGTTTGAAATTAATAATCAACATAAACGATTTGATTTCGTTTTGATATGGCAGAAAACGAAACGAAATCATTTCGTTAATTTGACGATCTTAACGTTAATAAACGAAACGAAATGACTTCGGTTCGTTTATTAACGTTGATTATCGTAACGAAATGATATCGTTTCGTTGGTTAAGCATGCCTGGTACAAAGCTAAGAAAGATGTCATTTAAAAGAAAATGGAAAATACTATCATAGTGCAAAATAAAATTTGTGGGTATTTGATGGTAAGTGACCTAAAAAGGCTTGAATCGTTAGATTTATTGTAATCGGGAACATAAGCGCTAAAGCGACGCAAAAGTCGAATGTGTTTTGTGCCTTTAAGGTATTGTTAAAGCATCAAAGCAGTTCAACTATAAAAACATGATTTGAATAATATTGTTCAACTGTAACTATTGTAGTTAATTTTAAACTTATCTATCTCTGAGTATTTGAACTATTTGCCATCTGAATTATAATTTTTTCATTAAGTTTTTTACACTAAAATAAAATACTTGGTCGTATACTTTAAAATCGGCGTTTTATTAGGTACTATGTTCAAAAATATTTTATCAATGGGGCAACCTTGATTTTGTAGCTGTAGCTGGTAGCAGAGTACCGTTACAATCATTGAGTGCATTGTGTAAAACAAACAATATTTTAACAGAAGTATTTTTGGTAACTACAAAAAATTGATAAAAAGTGTTTCTATTTTAAATAACAAAATTGTTGGTAAGTGAAATAATTGTAAAGGATATGAATTTATAAGTTTTGATTAATGAGAGCCACCAGTTTGCTACGATTGGCTAGAGATCGCTATAAAGCACAACATTTTTGCCGAATTTTTATCTTAAAGAAGTTTTTTTATATATTTATGTGGTGCAGCTACCTTGTTCTATTCCAATTTTTGCACGATTTTGCAACATTTTCCCAAAAAAAAAAAACGAGTGACTGCTCTTATTAATCAAAACTCTTTGCTACAATTACTAAGCATGAGTTTTTTAATTAAAAAGAATTGGGTTAAGCAAGCAAAAGTATTTACAAACATTTTTTTAATGCAACTTTAGGGTTTAAAACTAATTGAATAATATATCTAATTTAAAATCAGATTCATCATGTTCGTCAATTGAATCTATATCTACTATGGCACATAAAGCTGAAGACTTGGATTGCCTTGTTGATGCTATAAAAGAAAAACTGAAAATCACTAAAAGTAATCAAGAAAAAATTCAAATTTTGACACTGACGCCCCAATCGTTGTCTAAGAAAAAAACTGTTAATGAATTTAATTTCACTGACTTCATGGTAAGAAAGGCAAGAAAGTTACGTCAATCAAAAGGAATACTCTGCTTTCCTGAACCAAAGAAAGGTAACCCGGTTCACCTTGATGTAATAGAAAAAGGTAAAGCTTTTTATGAGGACGATGAATTTAGTAGGCAAATGCCAAGTGCAAAAGATAAAGTCAGTATTGAAAAAAATATTTACAAGCAAAAGAGGTTGATGCTATGTAATCTTGAGGAACTTTGTGCCTCATTTAAAGACAAGTACCCCAATATCAAAATCGGAATGTCTAAATTTTGTGAACTGAGGCCAAAATGGTGTGTGACAGTGAATCAAAAGGGGGTTCATTCTGTATGTGTTTGTTGTATTCACCAAAACCCTGCTTTACTAATAAATCCAATGTCGCTGGATAAAAGTAAGCTAAAAGATTTAACTTTCATCTTAATGTGCGATGATATAAAAAGAGAATGCATGTTAAGAATGTGTGAGGAATGCCCTAATTCTGAAAGGATAAATGCGTTTGTAGAAAAAGCACTCGAAGATTGTGAAGATGAAAATCAAATAATATTGAAGCAATGGACTAACACTGATCGAAGCCAGCTGCAGACAATGGTTTTGTCACTTCCAGAATACAAGAAACTTTTAAATGAAAAATTAGAAACATTAATTCCTCATTCTTTCATTTCAAAAAAGCAATCACAATATATAAAACAAATTAAAGAAAGCTTGTCTTCAAACGAAATGTTATGCTTTATGGATTTTTCCGAAAATTATGGATTTATCCTTCAAGATAAAATGCAAGCCTATCATTGGACTCACTCCTCATGCACTCTGCACCCAGTTGTATGTATACTACAGAAGCTGATAGCTCCAGTGTTTCTCAGTAATCATTTTTTTTTTTATCTGACTATATGAAACATGATGTTAACTTTGTTTATGAAGTACGAAGAAGAATTTGCAGTTATATCAAAGACAAATTAGCAAACGTAACATCTTTGTAATACATCACCGACGGCTGTGCAAGTCAATACAAGAATTTCAAGAGTTTGGTAAATCTGTGTTTTCACAAAGAAGATTTCAACCTGGAAGCCTCCTGGACTTTTCATGCCAAAAGCCATGGAAAATGTGCTTGTGATGGTATAGGTGGCTCAGTGAAGCGTTCAGTCACTAGAGCCAATCTTCAGAGGCCATATAAAGACCAAATTTGCACACCAAAAGAAATGTTCAAATTTTGCGAGCAAAAGTTCTCAAAAATGAATTTTCAATTTATTGATATAACCGTCGTAGAAAATTTAAAAACCAGGTTGGATCAACGTTTTTCAGATTTCAAAACAGTACCTGGAACAAGATCTTTTAATTTTTTTCAACCCATATCAAAGACTGAAATAGCAGCAAAGCTTGTGAGTAGCGACGAGGTCTTTGCCTTAAGATATAGCTTGACACAGGAACTGATACTACCTAGCCTACAGCCGAATACCTACATAAGTTATGTGTGTGCTTCATAGGAGTCGTCATATATATTGATGATGATCATCAAGATGCTTACATCAATTCCATGCACCCTCACTGGCCATCTCATACCTTTTTTTGGCCAGATCATAGAAACAGTGGAAGAAAAGAAAAGTGCTGGGTACCTTTCACCAATATAATTTGCAATTTAGAAGTACCCGAACTAAGAAGTAAAGTTGGGAGAAGGGAATTCAGCCTATCGAAAAAGAGTATCAAAAATTTAAAAGCTTCCTGGCCTAGGAGAAGCCAAGTTTAAACTCACTGCCACCCGTAAATATTATAAATTAAACATAATTCTACCTGATACGGGTAACGAGGAAATAAAAACTAGTTATCTGGCATTGTATTTATAACTACTTTTTGTGTTTCATATTTTAACAGTGTGATTTTGCATAGATGTTCAAGTATTTAGGCGAACTCAACTGCGCTTCATAATTAGAGACAACCAGTTATTCAAGTAAGACTAAAATTAATTTTATCATATATTAAAATTACTTTAAAGGAGTTGATTGTAGACTTAAATGATAAGTCAATATAATAACTTACCAATGCTTAACATTAACGGAGTCGATTTTAAGATATGCAAGGATTCAAGCTTTTTTTACCATCAAATACTCACACATTTTATTTTGCACTATGATAGCATTTTCCATTTTTTTAAATGACATCTTTCTTAGCTTTGTACCAGGTGTTAGAAAAAAGTTTTGACCAATTATGGAGAAGACCATGCGGAGAAAAAAATCCTAAATATCAATTTTAAAGGGTGAAAACACATATTTAGAAAACACCTATGTTATTTTTGACCTCATTTTCAGAATGCTGGTGAAATTTCAAGTTAGAACTGTCAGTTTGACAGCATTTAATTAAAAAAAGTTCATAACAGGCTTTTTGCTGAAAAGTACCTTTTGTCGCCGAATATAAAAAGGCGCAAATTGACTAAAAACGGAAAATTTATAAAAATTCATAAAAAAATAACTAAAGCGATTTTGGCAAAACTGAAAAATATAGGCTGTTGTATTTGTCCATAGATGCTGTAAAAAAGTTGCATGCAAATCTAAGGAGGTGGGGTGTAAAAATTTGCTTGCGATGGTTGATTTCATTTGGACTGACCCCGTTTCGGGAAAATGTAAAAGCAGCGAGAGAGGTCAGATGTGTTTTTGTTAGATCCGTGTCAGTTTCTAAAATGATGCGAATTATAAGCCTTATTATTGATTTAAAAGTTATAAACAATCCACTGGTGAACAGTCAATATAAAGTTAAAGAGAAAAAGTGCGAAGACAGTGATTTAAAGAAATTTATTAAGAAATTCATGGCAAAATGCCGCCATCCAAGTTCAAAGAGTGCATGGTAAAATTAATGCAAAAGAACTTTACAATTTCATGTTCGGGGGCTGTGGTTCTTTTTTCTGCATAAAATGCAGCAATATGAAAAGACAAGAAATTAAATTGTTGAGTGAAAATGCGAATATAAAGTAGTTTTACAATCAATGTTCGCTATGTGATACAAACACCAAATTCGTTGAAATCAAACATTTGATACAAAATTGTGAACAAAAGGGGCTCGGAAAGGTAGAAATGAAGGGCATTATTTAAGAAGCATTACTAAATAAGATTCAACAGTTGAAAGTCAGTCTAATGACGGATTTCAATTCACTCTTAGAACATATTGTGGAAATTAAAATAAATCAAATGAGAAAAGATATATTAGCAGAGTTGGCACAAACAATAGAAACAAATAACGAAAAATTAAGCGAAGTTTTATCGGGCATTAATGCAAGCAACAACAACGACACAAATGTTAAAAGCAAAATTACATATGCACAAGCAGCTGCACTAAATGAAAATCTACACTAAATGAGAATCTATATATTAATACGCTAACAAAATTTCCATACAATCAATTGACAGGCTGTTTCGCATACTTAGCATACGTAAAATTATATAAAAGTTATATGAATCGATTCGTATTGATCAGCAGCAGTGCATAGACCTATTTTTGTTAACAAATATTACTCTATTTGTTTATAATTAATAGAAAAAGTTTTTTGTAAATTCGAAAATCTGTGCAACTATCGAAATTGCCATCTGTAGGATGCATTACGTTCACAAACCCCACTGAGTACATAGCTCCAAATTCTTAATTGTCGCGTTGCTTAAATGTTTCATTTCTACATATGTATATATTTGTACACGCCAAACGGTGAGGGAACTACTGCTTCGCTCATTTTCTGTTGAAATAAAATATTGTTTCCCATTGTTGCCAATTACCTATATTGGTCTGTACCAAAATCCTTAAAAAATTGTTCTAAAATAATTGTTAGCGCACAAAAAAAACTTTAAAGAGAAGTAATAACTTAACCGGCCCATTTTTTTGGACAAATTTTACTTACACGTAAAAGCATAGGCCTTTATTTAACGGATTCTTTGTTTTTCATTTTAGGTGATTTAAGAAAAATGAAATCAGAAATAATGAGTCAAATTTTGTCCAAACTCACTAAATTTATTTATTTATAACAATTAATTGCAAATTTGACCCAAATGTTTTTTGCATTTCCAGATTTTATGCTCATTTCAGATATAGCACGTCTTATAGTGAACAAAAAATAAATAAATTTGCTACAAAGATATTACATTAAAATTTGTATATTTCCTTTATGCTAATTTATTTTGATATTTCTTATTTTATTTTATTATATTATCTTTTATCACGTTGTATATTAAATTTGCTACAAAGATATTACATTAAAATTTGTATATTGTCTTTTATGCTAATTTATTTTGATATTTCTTGTTTTATTTTATTATATTATCTTTTATTTCAACTTAGTTTATTATTATCTAAATGCAACTTGATTGAATCGGAAAATTTCACTTTGTAAATTAAACGAAAAAAAACGACCAAAAAATGTTTTCGATTTTAGGTCGAAATATTGCATAGGCCATATATTACTCTACTATCTATATATTAATACGCCAACAAAATTTCCATACAATCAATTGACAGGCTGTTTCGTATACCTATCATTCGTAAAATCATATAAAAGTTATATGAATCGATTCGTATTGATCAGCCGCAGTGCATAGGCTTATTTTTGTTAACAAATATTACTCTATTTGTGTATAATTAATAGAAAAAGTTTTTTGTAAATTCGAAAATCTGTGCAACTATCGAAATTGCTATCTGTCGGGTGCATTATGTTCACAAAACCCCCTGAGTACATAGCTCCAAATTCTCAATTGTCGCGTTGCTCAAATGTTTCATCTCTACATATGTATATATTTGTACACGCCAAACGGTGAGAGAACTACTGCTTTGCTCATTTTCTGTTGAAATTTTAGGTGCTTTAAAAAAAATTAAATCAGAAATAATGAGTAAAATTTTGTTCAAACTCACTAAATTTATTTATTTATAACAATTAATTGCAAATTTGACCCAAATGTTTTTTGCATTTCCAGATTTTATGCTCATTTTGGATATAGCACGTCTTATAGTGAACAAAAATTAATAAATAAATTTGCTACAAAGATATTACATTAAAATTTGTATATTGTGTTTTATGCTAATTTATTTTGATATTTCTTATTTTATTTTATTAAAAAAAATAAATAAATGTATGGCGCGATAACCTCCGAAGAGATCTAAGGCCGAGCTTCTCTTCCAATTTGCGTCGTGCTCCTCTTGATTTTCCCTACAAATTGGCCGGACGGGACCTACATTTTTTATGCCGACTCCGAACGGCATCTGCAAAGCAGATGAGTTTTCACTGAGAGCTTTTCATGGCAGAAATACACCCGGAGTGCTTGCCAAACACTGCCGAGGGGCGACCCCGCTTAGAAAAATTTTCTTCTAATTGAAAAATCTTATTTCTAAAATTTTGATGTTGCTTTGCCCGGGAGTTGAACCCAGGGCATACGGTGTGATAGGCGGAGCACGCTACCATCACACCACGGTGGCCGCCATTTTATTTTATTATTTTATCTTTTATTTCAACTTAGTTTATTATTATTTAAATGCATTTTGATTGAATCGGAAAATTTCACGTTGTATATTAAACGAAAAAAACGACCCAAAAATTTTTTCGATTTTAGGTCGAAATATTGGATAGGCAGTATATTACGCACTATCTATATATTAATAAGCAAACAAAATTTCCATACAATCAATTGACAGGCTGTTTCGCATACTTAGCATACGTAAAATCATATAAAAGTTATATGAATCGATTCGTATTGATCAGCCGCAGTGCATAGGCCTATTTTTGTTAACAAATATTACTCTGTTTGTTTATAATTAATAGAAAAAGTTTATTTGTAAATTCGAAAATCTGTGCAACTATCGTAATTGCCATCTGTAGGACGCATTATGTTCACAAACCCCCCTGAGTACATAGCTCCAAATGCTCAATTGTCGTGTTGCTCACATGTTTCATTTCTACATATGTATATATTTGTACACGCCAAACGTTGAGAGAACTATTGCTTCGCTCATTTTCTCTTAAAACAAAATATTGTTTCCCATTGTTGCCAATTATCTATATTGGTCTGTACCAAAATCCTTAAAAAATTGTTCTAAAATTGTTAGCGCACAAAAAACTTTAAAGAGAAGTAATAACTTAACCGGCCTATTTTTTTGGACAAATTTTACTTACACGTAAAAGCATAGGTCTTTATTTAACAGGTTCTTTGTTTTTCATTTTAGGTACTTTAAAAAAAATTAAATCAGAAATAATGAGTCAACTTTTGTTCAAACTCACTAAATTTATTTATTTATAACAATTAATTGCAAATTTGACCCAAATGTTTTTTGCATTTCCAGATGTTATGCTCATTTTAGATATAGCACGTCTTATAGTGAACAAAAAATAAATAAATTTGCTACAACGATATTACATTAAAATTTGTATATTGTCTTTTATGCTAATTTGTTTTGATATTTCTTATTTTATTTTATTATATTATCTTGTATCACGTTGTATATTAAATTTGCTACAAAGATATTACATTAAGATTTGTATATTGTCTTTTATGCTAATTTATTTTGATATTTCTTATTTTATTTTATTATATTATCTCTTATTTCTACTTAGTTTATTATTATTTAAATGCAACACCTTTTGGGGCAAGTTTAGTGTTGAAATGTTTTCCTAAATTACTTTGCACAAAGTTTCTACGTATTACGATTTGTCCTGGGGTAAACTCCCGCGCCCGCGCGAGTAGGTTGTATGTGCGTGTGTTTTTCTCATACGCACGTTTCATTTTGGACTGATTCGCGAATGATGTCGAATTGATCCTCCCTACTAAGTCGAGCACTACCCCCGACATCAATCCTAGAACTTCAAGATATCGTAGTCTTTCCCGTGTGTTGCCATGTTTTGTCCGAAAACAACGAAATATGGCGACTGACCTATTGTGCTGTGTAAACCATTTCGTTAAGAACAATTAATACTGCATACGTAAGAATCCCAGCTCCGATGATCCTTGCGTACAAAGGATCTCAAAGCCTCGTTAATTGAGCGATTTACGCGTTCGAGGCGTTGGCTTGAGGTGAATATACCGCTGTACTAACATGGCTAATTACATGTTTGTCAATGAAATTATGGAACTCTTTGCTGACAAATTGGTTTCCATTATCGGATATTATTGTCTGAGGTACACCAAAGCAATCAAAAATTGTAGTTTCAAGAAAATCTATTTTTAAGTTGGTTGAGAACTTTCTTAATGGTTGCCAAAAAGTGAATTTCGAGAAATGGTCGAGGACAATAAAAATACCTATGTTTCCCCTTTTTGATCTCGGAAAAGGTCCATATCGATGTACAATCGTTGGAAAGGTCGTTCTGACTTGGTTTGCTGTCCCATCGGAGGGCGAAGCGAATACGACGACGTCTTCGCGGTTTTGCAAAGGTCACAGGATAGCACATAATTTTTTATGTCGTTTGCCTTACCGGGCCAATATAAATGTCTTTTTACCAGCTCAGCTCGGTACAAACAGCTTCCACACGTCTTTTTCAAGGGGCGTGTTGGTCCCAAAATTATTCCTATAGTAAATGAATTTGTCTATCACTTTTTAGTCAGGCATATCACTGTTAGACAATTTTTCCCGTAATTCTCGGTATTCATCAGATTCGAAGTACGACGATTCTAAATCTATTTCTGGCAAATTCTCTAACTCTATCTCCTCCACATTTCCGGTGTCGTCAAAAGCGCGAGACAACGCGTCAGCGACTGTATTATCGCTTTCTTTTCTGTGTTCCATGGAAAAGTTATAACCTTGTAGTTTTAGGGCCCACCGCGCTAGCCTTCCGGTTAAGTATTTTTGGTGTATTAGCCATTTCAGACTCGTGTGGTCGGTTACGACTTTAAAGTCGTGCCCTTCGACATATGGCCTGAACTTCTTTATTGCCATAACCACTGCGAGATATTCCAGTTCAGTGACGGTATAATTTCTCTGCGCTCGGTTCAGTTTGTGGGACATAAATGCAATAGGCTTTTCGTCACCATTTTCATCAGCTTGAGCTAACAGACCACCAACACCGTACTGGCATGCATCACATTGGACAATGAAATGTTTCGAAGAATCAGGGCGAATCAATAAGGGGGTCGTTGTAAGTTTATTATGAAATACATCTTCAGCTGCTGTATTCCAAGCAAACTTCTTTTTCTTAGAGAGCAGCTCGGTTAGTGGAAACGTGAGGCTAGCATAGTCAGCAATAAAGCGCCTATACCACCCTGCCATTCCCAAAATTGGCGTACTTGACGAATGCTTTTCGGACATGGATAGTCAGAAATAGCCTTCACTTTATCTTCGTCTACCCCTAGTGCCCCATTCCCAACTACAAATCCTAAATATTTAACTTTCTTTAAACCAAAACTACTCTTCTTAATGTTGATAGTTAGACCAGCTTTTCCTAGATGTGCTGCAACTTCCAACAGATCAGATATGTTTCTTCAAACGTTTGTGAGACAACTAACAAATCGTATAGGTAAACGAAAACATAAGTCTTGAGATTGTACGGGATAACCATGTCATCAATCGACACATTGTTTGTGGTGAATTACAAAGACCAAATGGCATGAGTGTAAATTGGTACAATGGTCGATTGGGTATTGTGAATACGGTTTTGGGACGAGACTCCTTAGACAAACTTATTTGCCAGAAGGCATCCTTCAGGTCAATTTTCGATATGCAATATACAGGCGGTAGTCGGGCTATCAGTCCATCTATATTCGGAATAGGATACGCGTCTCTTACAGTTACTTCATTAAGCTTTCTCGAATCTAAACAAAATCTTACCTTTCCATGTTTTACTATAAGCACTCCTGGAGAGGGCCATGCGGAGCTCTAAGCCTTTTCTATTACTCCTAACTCAATCATAAGATCTATCTCTTCACACAATAGCTTTTCCATTGCAGGCGAGATTGGATAACAACGCTGCTTTATTGGGGTAGCCGTGCCAGTTTCTATTACGTGCTCAATTAACTTTGTAGTTCCAAGGCCTTCTTTCTCGTAAGTAGGGAATGCAGAAATAGCTATCTCAAGTTGGTGTTTCTGTAATGATGTCAACGGAATCACATCGGGGTCTACTCCTTCGTCCATAAGTTGATCTATGCATGGTTCAGCTTGAACTTGCAGACCAAATTTCTGCCAAAAGTCCACTCCGCATATAACGTTGCTGGCAACAGACGGTACTAAAAGAAACTCAATCGTTTCTCTACGATTGTTGAAGTCTATTATAAGCTCTATGACTTCAGTCACGCTCTGCTTTTTCCCATCTGCTGTTTTTGCCGAACCTAGGAGCTTCGGGTATCCCTCTTGGGACTTTCCATAATTAGTTTTGCTAACTCCGATACTATGCAGCTCTTATTTGCTCCACTATCTAATAAAGCTAAATATGGTTTATCTAATATCTTTATATTTGCGTATGGTCGAATGTCAGGATTATTGTTAACAATAGAGGAAATAACAGAATTAAGCATTGCTTTCTTACGCTTCCAATAGGCTGATATGCGCTTATTGGAACGGGTTGGAGTACGGTTGTTCTCTGTGTCCGAGAATATTCTTTTCCTTGCACTATTTTACTCCGTCAAACGATCGTGATATGATTTTCTAGATAACGTCTTACTCAAATCTATAGATATTTTTAAAGTTGTACTATTAATGGAGTTATTTTTAGTTTTTGTACTATCTGGTGAAAGTATCTGAATGTTTTCGGTATTGTCGTCATTTGAATATTTTGTTTCACCAGAACCGTGTTTGGTGTTTTACTCCGAGGGCGATACGATGGATGCTCGTCTGGGATTCGACGGACATCCTTGTTCGAGTTTTTCGATGCAACGGTGCATTTGGGACATGCGGGTTTATAAATGTTTTCAGCACCACAGCCGTAGCAGAAGATTTTTCTGGGCTTGACACAGTCATAATATCTATATCCCGTCTCTTGACAATTCCAACATTTTAGCTTACTTGACTCAACGGCTTCTACATTGCCGAGTTCTTCGTCTTGGTTGGTGTTGGTGACATACGAATTAAATAGTTCATTGATTTGGTGACGTCCAGTGGTTTGTCAGGATGAGCCACTGTGAATATCGTTAAAGAAATTTTCATGTTTTCGCGCTGCTTTCCTCAAACTAGCAATATCCGTCATTTCGAGTTGTAAAATTTCGTGGCGCAAGTCGGACTTCAAATTGCGTCTCAAAATCTCGACTACCTCTGTCTCATTCATTTGGATTCTCAACTTGTCGGACATTTGCATACAACTTAAAGGAAATCATCAAAGGGCCCAGCAAATTTTTGTTTTCTTCTTCGAATTTCATCGCGTATTTCGGCGTCTGACCTCGTAACAATCAAACCACTCCAGATCATTCGTGCGTTGCCGGTAACGCCAGAACCATTGCAAATCTTTGCCTTCAAACAATGAGTGTAGATGTTGTCAAAGTACTGCAAAACTTCCGTTCAGGTGTGGGCAGTTAACGTGTTTACTCGATAAATAAATTGGTCTACTGATATGCCATCTTTCGACCCGCTAAAACGAACCTGCCAATTTAGAACTATCGTGTTAACGAACGGACGGACATGGCTCAATCAATTTTTTTTTTCGAAACTGATGATTATGATATCTACATCTACATCTACATATGATGTCTACATCTATCTCGATTCCTTTATACCTGTACAACCAACCGTTATCCAATCAAAGTTAATATACTCTGTGAGCTCTGCTCAACTGAGTATAATTAATGAATAAATGGTATGACAATGAGTTAGTCAATATGAATAAATATAAATTTGAACTGTATAAACTGGCACAAACTTCAGGAGAAATGCGCAGTATACCACAAAATTAGGGGCATGCACAAAATTTGCACATAAATTCGTGGTATCGCTTTAAGCGGTAATTTGAGGCTTATATTCAATTTTTTTTCTATTATCAATATTCATTCAAGACAATAGTAAAGATCATATGTATTTAATTAGCGAGCTTTGCTCATATTGCTTTATACAATGGTTTTTGGAGATTCGAGTTCAACGCTCAGCTTCCGAAAAGCTAGCTGATGAAGAAGTGAAATTCAGAAACATGTCCTAGTAACCATCGCCGTTTGTAAACTTACAATTTTTCTCTAATATCAATTACAAAAAACAATAGTAAAGAAGTTGAAATCTTGATAAATTTTTTGAAATTAAACGAAAAATTTTTGAATAAACAAAAGTTCTATAATGCCATTATTTCGTTAAAATGTTGTGCTTCGCAGAGCTTTTTGATTAAAATATTGACGAATAGATTAATAAAAGTGTACCACGAAATTACACCAAAATCTTCCTCGGGGGTTTATTTAATAATTAAAATATTTAAAAAATATGGTTTCTTATGAAATGTTACAGAAAATTTGAAAAACATAAAGAATTTTTTTTATTTAATAATTTGGGAAAAATTTTAAACAACGTGACATCAGGACGGACAAGGCGACAGCTGTTTCGATTATACCTTGTAAATCTCTTCAAAGCCTTTTCTCCCGGGAGTGGGAGTCGAACTCGCACTCCTACGATAGTTGAAATGGTTGTAAACGCATTCAGCTACGTCATGCCTGTTGTAAAGTTCTTCCCAATTGCCTTCTTTTTTTGCATATTTTAATCTTTTACACATTGCATACTTCGTATGCAATTATGTGTTAAAGCTATGCTTGGTACGGCGGTTTTCAAAGAAACTTTGGTTTTTTTGTTGCTGTTTTCGTTCTATTTATAGAACTACAACGAATTAACCAATTTTGTCTGTTTGTATGATTTAATAATCGGGGATTGCCCATATTGCTTTTTCAAATGTATGAAAACATTTATTTGAAGCATTTTTTTTATTTTATAATTTATTTAATAATTTGGGAAAAATTTTAAACAACGTGACATCAGGACGGACAAGGCGACAGCTGTTTCGATTATACCTTGTAAATCTCTTCAAAGCCTTTTCTACCTGGAGTGGGAGTCGAACTCGCACTCCTACGATAGTTGAAATGGTTGTAAACGCATTCAGCTACGTCATGCCTGTTGTAAAGTTCTTCCCAATTGCCTTCTTTTTTTGCATATTTTAATCTTTTACACATTGCATACTTCGTATGCAATTATGTGTTAAAGCTATGCTTGGTACGGCGGTTTTCAAAGAAACTTTGGTTTTTTTGTTGCTGTTTTCGTTCTATTTATAGAACTACAACGAATTAACCAATTTTGTCTGTTTGTATGATTTAATAATCGGGGATTGCCCATATTGCTTTTTCAAATGTATGAAAACAATTATTTGAAGCAATTTTTTAATTTTATAATTTATTTAATAATTTGGGAAAAATTTTAAACAACGTGACATCAGGACGGACAAGGCGACAGCTGTTTCGATTATACCTTGTAAATCTCTTCAAAGCCTTTTCTCCCGGGAGTGGGAGTCGAACTCGCACTCCTACGATAGTTGAAATGGTTGTAAACGCATTCAGCTACGTCATACCTGTTGTAAAGTTCTTCCCAATTGCCTTCTTTTTTTGCATATTTTAATCTTTTACACATTGCATACTTCGTATGCAATTATGTGTTAAAGCTATGCTTGGTACGGCGGTTTTCAAAGAAACTTTGGTTTTTTTGTTGCTGTTTTCGTTCTATTTATAGAACTACAACGAATTAACCAATTTTGTCTGTTTGTATGATTTAATAATCGGGGATTGCCCATATTGCTTTTTCAAATGTATGAAAACATTTATTTGAAGCAATTTTTTAATTTTATAATTTATTTAATAATATGCAATTATGTGTTAAAGCTATGCTTGGTACGGCGGTTTTCAAAGAAACTTTGGTTTTTTTGTTACTGTTTTCGTTCTATTTATAGAACTACAACGAATTAACCAATTTTGTCTGTTTGTATGATTTAATAATCGGGGATTGCCCATATTGCTTTTTCAAATGTATGAAAACATTTATTTGAAGCAATTTTTTAATTTTATAATTTATTTAATAATTTGGGAAAAATTTTAAACAACGTGACATCAGGACGGACAAGGCGACAGCTGTTTCGATTATACCTTGTAAATCTCTTCAAAGCCTTTTCTCCCGGGAGTGGGAGTCGAACTCGCACTCCTACGATAGTTGAAATGGTTGTAAACGCATTCAGCTACGTCATGCCTGTTGTAAAGTTCTTCCCAATTGCCTTCTTTTTTTGCATATTTTAATCTTTTACACATTGCATACTTCGTATGCAATTATGTGTTAAAGCTATGCTTGGTACGGCGGTTTTCAAAGAAACCTTGGTTTTTTTGTTGCTGTTTTCGTTCTATTTATAGAACTACAGCGAATTAACCAATTTTGTCTGTTTGTATAATTTAATAATCGGGGATTGCCCATATTGCTTTTTCAAATGTATGAAAACATTTATTTGAAGCAATTTTTTAATTTTATAATTTATTTAATAATTTGGGAAAAATTTTAAACAACGTGACATCAGGACGGACAAGGCGACAGCTGTTTCGATTATACCTTGTAAATCTCTTCAAAGCCTTTTCTCCCGGGAGTGGGAGTCGAACTCGCACTCCTACGATAGTTGAAATGGTTGTAAACGCATTAAGCTACGTCATGCCTGTTGTAAAGTTCTTCCCAATTGCCTTCTTTTTTTTGCATATTTTAATCTTTTACACATTGCATACTTCGTATGCAATTATGTGTTAAAGCTATGCTTGGTACGGCGGTTTTCAAAGAAACTTTGGTTTTTTTGTTGCTGTTTTCGTTCTATTTATAGAACTACAACGAATTAACCAATTTTGTCTGTTTGTATGATTTAATAATCGGGATTGCCCATATTACTTTTTCAAATGTATGAAAACATTTATTTGAAGCAATTTTTTAATTTTATAATTTATTTAATAATTTGGGAAAAATTTTAAACAACGTGACATCAGGACGGACAAGGCGACAGCTGTTTCGATTATACCTTGTAAATCTATTCAAAGCCTTTTCTCCCGGGAGTGGGAGTCGAACTCGCACTCCTACGATAGTTGAAATGGTTGTAAACGCATTCAGCTACGTCATGCCTGTTGTAAAGTTCTTCCCAATTGCCTTCTTTTTTTGCATATTTTAATCTTTTACACATTGCATACTTCGTATGCAATTATGTGTTAAAGCTATGCTTGGTACGGCGGTTTTCAAAGAAACTTTGGTTTTTTTGTTGCTGTTTTCGTTCTATTTATAGAACTACAACGAATTAACCAATTTTGTCTGTTTGTATGATTTAATAATCGGGGATTGCCCATATTGCTTTTTCAAATGTATGAAAACATTTATTTGAAGCAATTTTTTAATTTTATAATTTATTTAATAATTTGGGAAAAATTTTAAACAACGTGACATCAGGACGGACAAGGCGACAGCTGTTTCGATTATACCTTGTAAATCTCTTCAAAGCCTTTTCTCCCGGGAGTGGGAGTCGAACTCGCACTCCTACGATAGTTGAAATGGTTGTAAACGCATTCAGCTACGTCATGCCTGTTGTAAAGTTCTTCCCAATTTTCCCAATTATTAAATAAATTATAAAATTAAAAAATTGCTTCAAATAAATGTTTTCATACATTTGAAAAAGCAATATGGGCAATCCCCGATTATTAAATCATACAAACAGACAAAATTGGTTAATTCGTTGTAGTTCTATAAATAGAACGAAAACAGCAACAAAAAAAGCAAAGTTTCTTTGAAAACCGCCGTACCAAGCATAGCTTTAACACATAATTGCATACGAAGTATGCAATGTGTAAAAGATTAAAATATGCAAAAAAAGAAGGCAATTGGGAAGAACTTTACAACAGGCATGACGTAGCTGAATTCGTTTACAACCATTTCAACTATCGTAGGAGTGCGAGTTCGACTCCCACTCCCGGGAGAAAAGGCTTTGAAGAGATTTACAAGGTATAATCCAAACAGCTGTCGCCTTGTTCGTCCTGATGTCACGTTGTTTAAAATGTTTCCCAAATTATTAAATAAATTATAAGATTAAAAAATTGCTTCAAATAAATGTTTTCATACATTTGAAAAAGCAATATGGGCAATCCCCGATTATTAAATCATACATAAAGAATTATATTAACCTAATTTGGTGGGTACCACGAAATTAGATACATCACAAAAAAAGTGTGTCCCTAATTTCGTGGGTTAGAAATATTTAAAAAAAAGTTAAAAAATTATTGGAATAAGGTTTTGCAGTAATAGAAACGTTTAAGAAATGTTCACTAAATATCAAAAAATTATCATCATAAAAAAAATTTTACCGATACAATTTTTACATGCTTAACAAAATACACTGGACTCCTTAGCACTTTACTTAAGAGGCCTCCTTACAACAGTCTCATTTTCCGAGCTTCCAACTATATATTGCTTGATATTTAATATTAGGTTTAATATTAAAAATTAGTAAAATATCAATTATTATACCATAAAATACAATCTTTATTATGAAATTTTCAGTTTAAAGAAACACTCCCCCAATTCCTTGTTTGGAAGAAAAAATCGAAATGCCACGAAATAACGTACTACCACGAAATTAGGGACACTTACCTTAGTTAGCTACAGTGGGCACACTTGCTAAAAGAACCCCTTACATTTTAAATTAAAATATCTCTAGTCACTAATTAAATATATTGCAAAACCTCTGCAAATTTCTGAGTTTCCCCCACATAAACAAATATTGAATAAAAATTTTGTGTTACTTGCGATGACACACTTATGCACACGCATACACAAAATTAATTACACAAATAAGCGGTAATATAAAATCCCATACAGGGGTACAAGAGTGGTTCGGTGCGTAAATTAGCGTAAAAACAAAAAAATAAATATATATATTCTCTCTTGTAAAGCTAAAAACTCCCCGAATATCTATTATTTTCACTCTGTATTCCTCTTTATACAGTCCACAAAAAATATCGATAGTGAAAATCTTAAGAAATAATTACTCATATTTACATATATATATTTGTATTTTTCCCACGTTTATATACACATTAAATACATTAAATACAGTGCACCGCGGCACAGTGGTAAATTTTTCTCGTCATATCCTCAAATTTCAAATTAATTAAAACCTCTTTAATTTTGAAATTTGGCCCCCTCTCAGTATTGTGTTTAACACAAATCCAAACCACTCAAATAAAATTTTTATGTTTGAGAAGTATTCTCTTCTCTTGCTATTTAACGTTAAGATTTAAACGTAACTCCCTCACACATAGTTAAAAGCAAATACTCTCTCTTCAAAAAATATAAAAGTCTTCTCTCCAAGTTAGATTTTATCAAGTCTCAACCCCAAGCGTAATAAACAAAAAGTAAACATGAGTGATGATGAAAAGAGGCAACGTAGCTCCAAAACTCAAGCAGTTAAACATTTTAAATTCTCGTCTGCCCCTAAAAAGTTCATTACCGACACCTATATTTTCATGGACTATTGTGCTCGGTTTAAATCAACCTCCTCCAAGATAATACTGAGTCGGCCCTTAATGTTAAGAACTCGAATATCGATAAACTGTGGAATAGAGTCCAAAAAATATTCGACAAGTGGTAGAAGCCGAGGATCAGGATATGGCCGAAGGTTTTGCAAAATCTGCCAGTAACAAATACATGACCTGCCTCGCAACTTACTGTGCTGGCATGTGGTATAAGGGACAGGATGCGTGGTAGCGACTGGTGGTCGGAATTGCTACTATTCGCACGTCGGTAATTGTAGCTCCTAGAAACAGCCGAAAAAACTGAAGCCGCCCTTTGGCGCGATCAACAATAAGCCAGCATTGACGCTAATCGTTAAAATTGTGCCACGAGAGGCATGACTATTAGTAGATAATTGATAGCAAACGTAGGTCGCCTTTGTGTGTGACCAGGATGTAGCCACAAGTTATTTAAAGAAGTCGTGCCGACGACGGGTATTAGAGTTAGCCCAGAACATCTGCTTCGGTGAAACTACGCTACAAAAGTTTTACCAATTTAAGTATTTCTCCCTCTCTACTCCCGAAATTTTTTGAACGATCCGCGAGATTTTGAGGCAAAAACCGCAGATCTTTCCGAAATGACCGAAAAGTCGATTTCCTTTCCAAGTATTATTTTTTTTTAATTTTAGCCTTACAAGCCTCCCAGATACTCATCCGCCAGTTTATGATATTGTTCCAGATCGTCAAACATACCATTGACGTCAGCAGTATGTTTCCATATTCATTAGTTGTGGACAATGTGATACTCTGTAGTCCAGCCATTCAATTCAGAGGTTTACGCCGATCACTTTGTCGGCGCGCCGGCCCCGCTGCCGCCGCCGGTATATAATAGAGTCTACGCCGCCGCCACCGATTAACCGACCGGCGTAAACCTCTAGTACAAGGTCCCAAATTGGACCAGCCCTAAGTTAGGAGGGGTCACCCTACAGGAAAAACCTTGCATAAAATATCTACGAATCATCCTAGACAGTAAGCTGTCATGGAAGCTCAACGTGGAGGAGAGAGTGAAGAAGGCTTCAACGGCACTTAATTCATGTAAAAGAATGCTGGGGTGTATGACGAGCATCACAAGGCAATATCATTATCACGACATCAATCATAATTGAGTGTTGCAGATCAACATGTTTGTTGTGTTGTATCGAACATTGGTTCGAACAATTCGACACGACCAATGTCCAGTGCAACAACATAAAAATATACTTAGCGTCGATGTGCTCTGACGAACCAACAGAGTTATATGCTTGAGAGCAGGCGAGCGTAACTTAAAAGCCCTGGAAAAACAATCACCAACAGCCACTTGATATTGTACAATTGTAGGTACACATATAGGTATATATATGTAGATTGGAATTAGTGAGCATGCACTACCCTGCAAAAATCGTTGGAGCATGTGGTCCACTGGATTACTTACCATTGTACTCCACTCTAATGCAGCAATGGACCAACTCATGTTTCTACACGAAGATATTGTAAGCCGATCATTGCTCGTTTTTAACGATTGTAATCACTACACGATGTTTATTGGACTGTGGGTACTCCAAGGATTACTCTGATGTAATGCGGAGCTGGAGTATATGGTCCAGTCCTAGGACATCGCAATGTTAATTGGACCATATTTTTTGTATGAATTGTGGTTAATTTTGGAGCACTCGGTTGGTCCATAGCGAGTACTCCATACATGCATGCATGGAGTACTCGCGATTTTTGCAGGGTAATACTTAGGAAACCCACACATGCGCATAACGAAGTGGTACAGAGAACTACTAGAATATGTTAAGGCACAAATCATACATACGTACCATGCAGAAAATCCAATGATGCAAACTATCGCACAACCGGTATGGATGCTATGCCAAACTAAGCTTCATCTGCCCCTTTTTTCTTTGTTCTTTCTTTTTTTTACAAGAAACTGGTAGATTTTTTTTTTCTGTATTCGAGGTATAGTAGATTTCGATCATATAAAAACAGTCCCAAACCGGATCGGATTACCAAGATCAATCTCCGTGCTTATTTAAGGTGAAATAGCCTAGCTACGCCAGGGAAAGAGGGCGAAACACCCAACAGAGAAAGTTCGAACCCTAAGAAGAGGAAATGGGGAAATATAAAATTGTAGAGTTGGTTGTTTTCTATTCAACGAACGACAGTTACTTAGATGATTGATTTATAGTTGACGCAATTTTCACTACATTTTTTTGGACTAGTACGAAATTATGCTGGTATATTCCTGCTTTTTTTTTTTGTTAAGCAAATTTGGATGGTGTGATCCATGACGGTATTTCTCATCTCTCGATACGAGTAAAGAAGTCATTGTTTGATCTGACTGTACAAATGTATGTATATCAAGAAGAAAAGAAAAAAACAATGTCTAACGGGAAGATCAGGCGATTGTTCCTTTTTTTGACCTATATTGAAGGAGAGAAGACATGACAAACTGGAAAACTCCCGGTAGAAGCAAAGGCTCTGAATGCGTATGCCAGAAATTAAGAAAGTCAGTATATGAGGAGACATCGGAAAGACCACCACGGCTGGCAAAAAAAAAAAAATTAAATCGTCGGACCCAAACCCGCGTGCGTTGGGACTAAAATCCCCGGCTGCTCTAGGTAATTTCAAAATTTTAATTGCTTAAAGTTGTAAAACATGGTTTTTGGCTTAATTTAACCATGTGGAGACTTTGGAAGAAGCCTGTAAATAGTAACAGCTTAACAAAAAAATTGATTATTCTGCAATCCGAAATCATGTGGACTTTTTATTCAACCAATAATATACAAATTCTATATAACACAAATTACAAGTTTATAAAGCAAATGTTACAAAAAAAAGTTTAATGAATCAGCTTCAACAAATAGTCTAACTTTTAACCTAATGAAAAATTTAAAAACACTTGTATTTGTATTGTGTCTTAATAAATAAACGAAAAAAAAACGAGTTTGCAGATTTAATACATATGGAGACTTGTGTTTAGAAAAAATAAATAACAACTCCATAAAAAAATTACATGCTAATACAAAAATTCTAAAAATTCTCCAACAAAATGCAACTGATAATGAAAAATTAACAACAAAGCTTCAAAAATTCTCCAACAAATAACGACGTGGACTGGAAACAGTACACCAAAGAATGACTTTTTTTTTTGAAAATTTTTGAAAGTTCTCCAATAAAGTACAGTGTAGACTTAAAACTCTACCGTCCATTTACGAGTTTTCTGGTCTAATAAAGTCGAAAAGCGAATTTTATTCTCAAAATACAAAAAACTTCATCTGAAGAAATATTAAAGTAGCGAAAAGCTTTCAGAGCGAGTTTCCAAATAGAATAACTTTCAATAGATGAAATACAGAACTCTCTATTAAACTGAAACTCTCCCACAATCCGAATATTCGGCAATTGCTAACAATACTTTTAATAAATTTGACCCTCTACATAAACTTAAAAAAAAAAAGATAAAAAAAAACTTTGGAACACAAAAGGTGCGTGCTCAACAAAAATCCTATTACCCGAAGAAAATACAAGCTCTAAACTGAAACTGAGAAAAAAGGTGAAAAGCGAGTAGGTATGATGAAAATGACGGCCACTAAAAACCGTGATTCATCAAATGAAATAGTTCAACGAAAAATAAGAAAAAAAAATAAAAATCATCACGCGGGTGAAGGAGTAGCTGTAACCTTGGTCCATACTCAGATGCCGAAATTTTCCAACAAACGTCGAGACGGTCGACTTAACGGATTCCTAGAAATTTAGCTTTAGAGTTAAATAATTTATAAAGATTTTTTTGTTTCTAAATTTTCTTATGAAAAATAGCTAGTCAAGATTAGTCGTATAAATAAATTAATTAGGGATGTAACTAGTTTCTTGTTCATTCCTACAATCACTCAGTGATAGTTTCATTTTGTAATTATAATAATTTAAAAAGAAAATTTGTGTACCATAAAACAGGGAGTTAAAGTAATAATCTCGTCGATTTAAGTTTCTCGTAATTTTGGTTAATTATAAGGCTGGGAATTCCGACAAAGCTCACAAACTCGCATTTTCGGTATGAAATTTTAAGAGTTGATCTCGTAGGTAGCACCGAAAATGGGATCGCCCTCTTAAGTTCGTTAGTACATTTTTTTTTTTTTTTTTTTTTGTATAATTAAAATCATTCGATTTACTAGTGATGTCAGAATATGCATTCTAACATGTCGCCAGTGTATTTTCAAAAATAATTGGAGCACTAGCAGACATGGTCGCTAGACATAATACATCGAAGTTACAACATTCCCGTCATCGTCGCTGAGCTCCCGTCGCATCGATGGAGATCAAGTAAGTAGCAAAAAAAAAAATTATATATACTTCAATTACATACATATTGTATTTTTTTTTTTTTGTAGAAACATTTGTCGACGTGTTAGATTTCCCTTTTTTTTACAGTTTGAACCACGATTTGAAATCTAAGTTTGATTGCGTTTGAACATAATAGTTAACACACTCACAACCTGTTTCATTGCCGTGGACGAGATCGTTTCTTAAGTCGTTTCGTTTACATATTTTCTCTTTGGCACAAGTTCGTGTCTTTAGTCGTTACGTTTATTTATTTTACTCTAGCGCAAAAATCGAGTTGATAACTCAAAACAAAGCCCATATATTGAGGGGATTTGCGAATAATAGGATGTACCGTGGGCACATGCATAGGTCAGCCATACATATAGTTTTCATATACTTTTTTTTCTAATTTCGTACATTTCCGCTTATGTGCAAATTTGGGTGGTGTTGGTACACCCTGTACTATCTAACACTAGTCTAAATGCAACTTCCGTCAGTCTGTCACTGCTAACATATGATTTTTGATAACAAAATGTATCGAAAATCTATTTGGCATAAGCACCAAATGGGCTTCGAGCTCATATCCGGGCTTAAGAGCGTTCTTTTCCTGAAGAACTTCCTTGACGAACACATCAATCAACTCCAGTAAAAAGTCCAAGCTTTTTTTAATGCGGTTATATAATGTAATAGTGTCTTAACTAATCGAAATAATACGCCTGACTTCGAAAAGTCCTAGCCTCATAGGCACCGCATCCAGTTATCGGCATAAAGATAAAGATTCCTACAGTGATTTGGCCAACGTGCACCTATCAAACAGTGGCCTGCAAACATAAATGTGAAGCTGGTGTTGCTGCGGTGGTACTCCTGAAGCCAGCAAAACCACAACCTCTCGACCTACATATCCGGCAAAATTTACATACAGCCGTTTAGATAATGAATTTTTAATGGAGTTTTAACTTTTATAATTGTAAACCCTAAACATGTGAAAGTTAAGTTTATAATCAGCGTGGTTTTACCCCATAATGGAAAAGGCGGTTTTCCATTTCAGATCCGAAGTCATTAGAGACCAGAGTTAGAAGTCCCACATTATAAAGTAAAAATAAAAATAAGGGATTTGGATTCCAGTTGCATGTAGATGTCCATGCGCATACTTACTTTGTCATAACCTACAATGAACATCTTCGATTATACTTACTACTTAACTTATCTTTAGTTCCTGAATATTCGCCTCCTGAAAACATGAATTATACTTACCTTTACATTTACCTGTTAGTCTAAATAATTATAGAAAGCATACCTAAGCACAAAGGAATGCATTTTCCATAATACCTACTCTCACTATTTTGGCTTAATTCTTACCCCTATGTAACCTTTTGAATAGAGTAAGAAAATATTTATTAATAATTAACTTCACTTCAAATAATTATACCATTGCAAGGAAGGGAAGAAGAAGAACATCCTAATGAAAAGAATTTTTTTGAAGAAACTATTATAGAACCATCTTCCTAGGTTCCTACATATTTAAACAATGTTAATTGAATTGGTAATAACTTCTAATTAGTTACTCAATATAAACATTTTATTAAATTGTTATACTTACTTTTAAACAATGAGTATTAGGATCATTTAATTGTAATTATGTTATTGCATTTTAACAATATAGCTAATCGATGTACATTAACATAGAAGAAAACCATATGATCAGCTATTACACTGACCTAGTTCCACAAGATGTTGTAAATCGTCATCCATTTTATTAATTTCCTGATCGCTCTTTTGAGAAAAAGATCGAAGAAATCAAAAACCAAAACTTTGAATTTGCCAATGTTTTGGAGACTCTCTTAACTCCAATTACTCACCATTCTCTTAAATTCATTTTTTTGCTGGCGCTCCTGTCGGCGGCGGTTATTCTTTGACCCCTTTCATGCGACCTTCGCAAACCATATATACAATATTGGTCATAGAAATAACCACACATAACTGCTAATGTAAATTTTGTTGGATAAAATTGATCATAATCTTTAAGCATATGAACGTATACCAGCAGCTACGTACCAAGCAAGGAAGGCTTTCTTCGCTTCGTGGAACAGCGTTGGAGTAAGCAAACCACTACCACTGGAAAACATGTAAGTAAGTTCACTTATTCCATTTTATCCACAAACCTACTTAGTATACATAAATGCTACGATAGAGAACATATTTGACATGTACTTACATACATAACCCAATTATGTATGTACGTACATATATGCAAATGGATGCAAGCTTTCTTTTTGTTTTATTGATCGCATCATTTTTCTTTACGTACCTTAGTACATACATATGGATACACATCTCCCGTGTGGAGTTTGAATCATCTCATTGCAAGACCAAGAGAATTAGAGGAATAATTTTTGTTTTGGTTTCTTAATCTTTCTACTTAAACTCCAAGTTCTCGTGAGCGGCAAGGTCGTCGAACTCATAAAATATATAATGTACATATTGTTGAGGTAGGTTACGTTAAGATTTAAACGTAACTCCCTCACACATAGTTAAAAGCAAATACTCTCTCTTCAAAAAATATAAAAGTCTTCTCTCCAAGTTAGATTTTATCAAGTCTCAACCCCAAGCGTAATAAACAAAAAGTAAACATGAGTGATGATGAAAAGAGGCAACGTAGCTCCAAAACTCAAGCAGTTAAACATTTTAAATTCTCGTCTGCCCCTAAAAAGTTCATTACCGACACGTATATTTTCATGGACTATTGTGCTCGGTTTAAATCAACCTCCTCCAAGATAATACTGAGTCGGCCCTTAATGTTAAGAACTCGAATATCGATAAACTGTGGAATAGAGTCCAAAAAATATTCGACAAGTGGTAGAAGCCGAGGATCAGGATATGGCCGAAGGTTTTGCAAAATCTGCCAGTAACAAATACATGACCTGCCTCGCAACTTACTGTGCTGGCATGTGGTATAAGGGCCAGGATGCGTGGTAGCGACTGGTGGTCGGAATTGCTACTATTCGCACGTCGGTAATTGTAGCTCCTAGAAACAGCCGAAAAAACTGAAGCCGCCCTTTGGCGCGATCAACAATAAGCCAGCATTGACGCTAATCGTTAAAATTGTGCCACGAGAGGCATGAATATTAGTAGATAATTGATAGCAACCGTAAGTCGCCTTTGTGTGTGACCAGGATGTAGCCACAAGTTATTTAAAGAAGTCGTGCCGACGACGGGTATTAGAGTTAGCCCAGAGCATCTGCTTCGGTGAAACTACGCTACAAAAGTTTTACCAATTTAAGTATTTCTCCCTCTCTACTCCCGAAATTTTTTGAACGATCCGCGAGATTTTGAGGCAAAAACCGCAGATCTTTCCGAAATGACCGAAAAGTCGATTTCCTTTCCAAGTATTATTTTTTTTTAATTTTAGCCTTACAAGCCTCCCAGATACTCATCCGCAAGTTTATGATATTGTTCCAGATCGTCAAACATACCATTGACGTCAGCAGTATGTTTCCACATTCATTAGTTGTGGACAATGTGATACTCTGTAGTCCAGCCATTCAATTCAGAGGTTTACGCCGATCACTTTGTCGGCGCGCCGGCCCCGCTGCCGCCGCCGGTATATAATAGAGTCTACGCCGCCGCCACCGATTAACCGACCGGCGTAAACCTCTAGTACAAGGTCCCAAATTGGACCAGCCCTAAGTTAGGAGGGGTCACCCTACAGGAAAAACCTTGCATAAAATATCTACGAATCATCCTAGACAGTAAGCTGTCATGGAAGCTCAACGTGGAGGAGAGAGTGAAGAAGGCTTCAACGGCACTTAATTCATGTAAAAGAATGCTGGGGTGTATGACGAGCATCACAAGGCAATATCATTATCACGACATCAATCATAATTGAGTGTTGCAGATCAACATGTTTGTTGTGTTGTATCGAACATTGGTTCGAACAATTCGACACGACCAATGTCCAGTGCAACAACATAAAAATATACTTAGCGTCGATGTGCTCTGACGAACCAACAGAGTTATATGCTTGAGAGCAGGCGAGCGTAACTTAAAAGCCCTGGAAAAACAATCACCAACAGCCACTTGATATTGTACAATTGTAGGTACACATATAGGTATATATATGTAGATTGGAATTAGTGAGCATGCACTACCCTGCAAAAATCGTTGGAGCATGTGGTCCACTGGATTACTTACCATTGTACTCCACTGTAATGCAGCAATGGACCAACTCATGTTTCTACACGAAGATATTGTAAGCCGATCATTGCTCGTTTTTAACGATTGTAATCACTACACGATGTTTATTGGACTGTGGGTACTCCATGGATTACTCTGATGTAATGCGGAGCTGGAGTATATGGTCCAGTCCTAGGACATCGCAATGTTAATTGGACCATATTTTTTGTATGAATTGTGGTTAATTTTGGAGCACTCGGTTGGTCCATAGCGAGTACTCCATACATGCATGCATGGAGCACTCGCGATTTTTGCAGGGTAATACTTAGGAAACCCACACATGCGCATAACGAAGTGGTACAGAGAACTACTAGATGATGTTAAGGCACAAATCATACATACGTACCATGCAGAAAATCCAATGATGCAAACTATCGCACAACCGGTATGGATGCTATGCCAAACTAAGCTTCATCTGCCCCTTTTTTCTTTGTTCTTTCTTTTTTTTACAAGAAACTGGTAGATTTTTTTTTTCTGTATTCGAGGTATAGTAGATTTCGATCATATAAAAACAGTCCCAAACCGGATCGGATTACCAAGATCAAACTCCGTGCTTATTTAAGGTGAAATAGCCTAGCTACGCCAGGGAAAGAGGGCGAAACACCCAACAGAGAAAGTTCGAACCCTAAGAAGAGGAAATGGGGAAATATAAAATTGTAGAGTTGGTTGTTTTCTATTCAACGAACGACAGTTACTTAGATGATTGATTTATAGTTGACGCAATTTTCACTACATTTTTTTGGACTAGTACGAAATTATGCTGGTATATTCCTGCTTTTTTTTTTGTTAAGCAAATTTGGATGGCGTGATCCATGACGGTATTTCTCATCTCTCGATACGAGTAAAGAAGTCATTGTTTGATCTGACTGTACAAATGTATGTATATCAAGAAGAAAAGAAAAAAACAATGTCTAACGGGAAGATCAGGCGATTGTTCCTTTTTTTGACCTATATTGAAGGAGAGAAGACATGACAAACTGGAAAACTCCCGGTAGAAGCAAAGGCTCTGAATGCGTATGCCAGAAATTAAGAAAGTCAGTATATGAGGAGACATCGGAAAGACCACCACGGCTGGCAAAAAAAAAAAATTAAATCGTCGGACCCAAACCCGCGTGCGTTGGGACTAAAATCCCCGGCTGCTCTAGGTAATTTCAAAATTTTAATTGCTTAAAGTTGTAAAACATGGTTTTTGGCTTAATTTAACCATGTGGAGACTTTGGAAGAAGCCTGTAAATAGTAACAGCTTAACAAAAAAACAAAAAAATTGATTATTCTGCAATCCGAAATCATGTGGACTTTTTATTCAACCAATAATATACAAATTCTATATAACACAAATTACAAGTTTATAAAGCAAATGTTACAAAAAAAAGTTTAATGAATCAGCTTCAACAAATAGTCTAACTTTTAACCTAATGAAAAATTTAAAAACACTTGTATTTGTATTGTGTCTTAATAAATAAACGAAAAAAAAACGAGTTTGCAGATTTAATACATATGGAGACTTGTGTTTAGAAAAAAATAAATAACAACTCCATAAAAAAATTATATGCTAATACAAAAATTCTAAAAATTCTCCAACAAAATGCAACTGATAATGAAAAATTAACAACAAAACTTCAAAAATTCTCCAACAAATAACGACGTGGACTGGAAACAGTACACCAAAGAATGACTTTTTTTTTGAAAATTTTTGAAAGTTCTCCAATAAAGTACAGTGTAGACTTAAAACTCTACCGTCCATTTACGAGTTTTCTGGTCTAATAAAGTCGAAAAGCGAATTTTATTCTCAAAATACAAAAAACTTCATCTGAAGAAATATTAAAGTAGCGAAAAGCTTTCAGAGCGAGTTTCCAAATAGAATAACTTTCAATAGATGAAATACAGAACTCTCTATTAAACTGAAACTCTCCCACAATCCGAATATTCGGCAATTGCTAACAATACTTTTAATAAATTTGACCCTCTACATAAACTTAAAAAAAAAGATAAAAAAAAACTTTGGAACACAAAAGGTGCGTGCTCAACAAAAATCCTATTACCCGAAGAAAATACAAGCTCTAAACTGAAACTGAGAAAAAAGGTGAAAAGCGAGTAGGTATGATGAAAATGACGGCCACTAAAAACCGTGATTCATGAAATGAAATAGTTCAACGAAAAATAAGAAAAAAAAAATAAAAATCATCACGCGGGTGAAGGAGTAGCTGTAACCTTGGTCCATACTCAGATGCCGAAATTTTCCAACAAACGTCGAGACGGTCGACTTAACGGATTCCTAGAAATTTAGCTTTAGAGTTAAATAATTTATAAAGATTTTTTTGTTTCTAAATTTTCTTATGAAAAATAGCTAGTCAAGATTAGTCGTATAAATAAATTAATTAGGGATGTAACTAGTTTCTTGTTCATTCCTACAATCACTCAGTGATAGTTTCATTTTGTAATTATAATAATTTAAAAAGAAAATTTGTGTACCATAAAACAGGGAGTTAAAGTAATAATCTCGTCGATTTAAGTTTCTCGTAATTTTGGTTAATTATATGGCTGGGAATTCCGACAAAGTTCACAAACTCGCATTTTCGGTATGAAATTTTAAGAGTTGATCTCGTAGGTAGTACCGAAAATGGGATCGCCCTCTTAAGTTCGTTAGTACATTTTTTTTTTTTTTTTGTATAATTAAAATCATTCGATTTACTAGTGATGTCAGAATATGCATTCTAACATGTCGCCAGTGTATTTTCAAAAATAATTGGAGCACTAGCAGACATGGTCGCTAGACATAATACATCGAAGTTACAACATTCCCGTCATCGTCGCTGAGCTCCCGTCGCATCGATGGAGATCAAGTAAGTAGCAAAAAAAAAATTATATATACTTCAATTACATACATATTGTATTTGTTTTTTTTTTGTAGAAACATTTGTCGACGTGTTAGATTTCCCTTTTTTTTACAGTTTGAACCACGATTTGAAATCTAAGTTTGATTGCGTTTGAACATAATAGTTAACACACTCACAACCTGTTTCATTGCCGTGGACGAGATCGTTTCTTAAGTCGTTTCGTTTACATATTTTCTCTTTGGCACAAGTTCGTGTCTTTAGTCGTTACGTTTATTTATTTTACTCTAGCGCAAAAATCGAGTTGATAACTCAAAACAAAGCCCATATATTGAGGGGATTTGCGAATAATAGGATGTACCGTGGGCACATGCATAGATCAGCCATACATATAGTTTTCATATACTTTTTTTTCTAATTTCGCACATTTCCGCTTATGTGCAAATTTGGGTGGTGTTGGTACACCCTGTACTATCTAACACTAGTCTAAATGCAACTTCCGTCAGTCTGTCACTGCTAACATATGATTTTTGATAACAAAATGTATCGACAATCTATTTGGCATAAGCACCAAATGGGCTTCGAGCTTATATCCGGGCTTAAGAGCGTTCTTTTCCTGAAGAACTTCCTTGACGAACACATCAATCAACTCCAGTAAAAAGTCCAAGCTTTTTTTAATGCGGTTATATAATGTAATAGTGTCTTAACTAATCGAAATAATACGCCTGACTTCGAAAAGTCCTAGCCTCATAGGCACCGCATCCAGTTATCGGCATAAAGATAAAGATTCCTACAGTGATTTGGCCAACGTGCACCTATCAAACAGTGGCCTGCAAACATAAATGTGAAGCTGGTGTTGCTGCGGTGGTACTCCTGAAGCCAGCAAAACCACAACCTCTCGACCTACATATCCGGCAAAATTTACATACAGCCGTTTAGATAATGAATTTTTAATGGAGTTTTAACTTTTATAATTGTAAACCCTAAACATGTGAAAGTTAAGTTTATAATCAGCGTGGTTTTACCCCATAATGGAAAAGGCGGTTTTCCATTTCAGATCCGAAGTCACTAGAGACCAGAGTTAGAAGTCCCACATTATAAAGTAAAAATAAAAATAAGGGATTTGGATTCCAGTTGCATGTAGATGTACATGCGCATACTTACTTTGTCATAACCTACAATGAACATCTTCGATTATACTTACTACTTAACTTATCTTTAGTTCCTGAATATTCGCCTCCTGAAAACATGAATTATACTTACCTTTACATTTACCTGTTAGTCTAAATAATTATAGAAAGCATACCTAAGCACAAAGGAATGCATTTTCCATAATACCTACTCTCACTATTTTGGCTTAATTCTTACCCCTATGTAACCTTTTGAATAGAGTAAGAAAATATTTATTAATAATTAACTTCACTTCAAATAATTATACCATTGCAAGGAAGGGAAGAAGAAGAACATCCTAATGAAAAGAATTTTTTTGAAGAAACTATTATAGAACCATCTTCCTAGGTTCCTACATATTTAAACAATGTTAATTGAATTGGTAATAACTTCTAATTAGTTACTCAATATAAACATTTTATTAAATTGTTATACTTACTTTTAAACAATGAGTATTAGGATCATTTAATTGTAATTATGTTATTGCATTTTAACAATATAGCTAATCGATGTACATTAACATAGAAGAAAACCATATGATCAGCTATTACACTGACCTAGTTCCACAAGATGTTGTAAATCGTCATCCATTTTATTAATTTCCTGATCGCTCTTTTGAGAAAAAGATCGAAGAAATCAAAAACCAAAACTTTGAATTTGCCAATGTTTTGGAGACTCTCTTAACTCCAATTACTCACCATTCTCTTAAATTCATTTTTTTGCTGGCGCTCCTGTCGGCGGCGGTTATTCTTTGACCCCTTTCATGCGACCTTCGCAAACCATATATACAATATTGGTCATAGAAATAACCACACATAACTGCTAATGTAAATTTTGTTGGATAAAATTGATCATAATCTTTAAGCATATGAACGTATACCAGCAGCTACGTACCAAGCAAGGAAGGCTTTCTTCGCTTCGTGGAACAGCGTTGGAGTAAGCAAACCACTACCACTGGAAAACATGTAAGTAAGTTCACTTATTCCATTTTATCCACAAACCTACTTAGTATACATAAATGCTACTATAGAGAACATAATTGACATGTACTTACATACATAACCCAATTATGTATGTACGTACATATATGCAAATGTTTTTGTTTTATTGATCGCATCATTTTTCTTTACGTACCTTAGTACATACATATGGATACACATCTCCCGTGTGGAGTTTGAATCATCTCATTGCAAGACCAAGAGAATTAGAGGAATAATTTTTGTTTTGGTTTCTTAATCTTTCTACTTAAACTCCAAGTTCTCGTGAGCGGCAAGGTCGTCGAACTCATAAAATATATAATGTACATATTGTTGAGGTAGGTTAGTTTTTCGTTCTGATCAGTACCCAAGAAAAAAAAAGGTTAGTTGTTACGGATATAATTAACATCTTTGTAACTAGTTTTGTAATTAGATTGCCACATACACTAAGTCTTTCATACGTTTAAATTGCTTTAACCTATAAGGAGAATGAGCTGAACCGTAATAAAAAATTTTTAAACATGAAATTGTAAATTTAATTGTGTTGGTATAATTCTATAGTACTGTGGTTGGTCTTTTGGGGCTTTATTAACAGCTTTAAAGCCAGGGTAGGGTGGGTTAAAAGCAGCCGCCAAAATAAGATACGCGCTGCTAGATATGGGGTTTTCCAGGCATAAGCGGTGATACTCAGGCTCTCCGGTAGCTTTTCGTTAGTGTGCAAAGTTTATGTTCTTGTTCGGCCCCCGAGCTAACAGATGATGGCTTGGTTCGGTAAAAGTGTTTCGAACCCTCCCCGGGCTGAAGCTCCCGCAGTGCACACACCACTTTTGCCAACACGCTAGGCAAGCCCATCTTAAGGAAGAGGCTGAAGGGGCTCGTAACAGAAAATGGCGCCCGAGCAGGGACCGACTGACCGACGACCGGTGGCGTACTAGGTTGTCGCCGAAGACTTGTGGTCCCTACCAATTATTCCCTCTTGGAATATTCGTTTTTTGTCTGTTCGTTTTTTATATGACCTTTTTAATTTTTTTGTGAATCAAAGTCGATTGATTGGAATCGCGAAACTTTAGCTAAATGCTTTTTGTATTGACCAATATAATTGATAGTTTTTTTGCCATGTCTAGGTAGTCAGAGTAGTTCAGAGTTGAAGCTGGAATTGCAGAACCCTAAATGCTTGATGTCTACGGATCTGACCGCTGAAGCTAATTTACCTATTCGAAGATACCTTAGAGGAGTTAAGATTTTGCAAATTTCATGAGCGTTTGGATGTTAGCTATCTGGAACTTTGGTTTTAGCTCGTCTGTATGTCAGCTAATCAACCGATAGTGTAATTATCTAACACCTTTGTGAAGTTCTGGCAAACTAATTTATCTCAAATTCCATTTTCGAGTATTTCTGATTTTTCCCCTTAATTATTATTGCTGTTTCTATGCCGAAAGCTTCGAGTATTCATTTCTGATTTTAGCTGGAATGCCCCTACCAAACTGACTGTCACACCACGCGAAAGTTAGACCAACCATCCTTTTGATGATTTTTTTGTTTCGTTTCGATTTTTGTGATACTTTGTATAATTTTTTTTGCTGCAGGTTTAAGAGTTGATAGTATTTTATAACGATTTTTTTTTGGTTTCAAAAGTATTAACCAATACCTAATTTAGAGATCTAACTAATAAGACTGATATAATGAATTGATCGAAATCAAAATTTTTTTTTGAAAATTTACTTATTGTCGTTCCTCATTTTTGAATTTTGTATAGCGGGAATTGGAGAGTTGTTCCTTTCCTGGAATTTTTTTGTAAGGGTCGGAATTTTTTTTTTTGCATTTATTTCTTTTTCGATTTTTGCTTAATAATCCCTTTTGATATCATGGCACATAATCAGGGTGCTGGATGGATGCCACCACAGGCTAATAGCTGCACTATCTGCCAGGAAGCCCTTGAAGATACCGGCGATATCTTAAGTACGGCTTGCTCCCAATCCTTTCACAGAGCATGCCTATTGAACTGTTTGAAAAAGAACAACTCTTGTCCACAATGCCGAGCCAAGTGCACTAGTAAAGAATTTAAAGGTGTAGGCGCAAATACCCGTCAGAAAAATTTAGAGCTGCGTCGCAATGAGCAAGGCCAGGTTGAAGGTGGCACTCAGAGTCTATGTAATCCTGCACCAGACCCAGGCAACAAAGATGACGAAAGTAGGATTAGTGATATAGTATCGGCCGTGATAGCGGCTAGGCAGGCAACTTTGGTTGACGACCTCGAAAACCGAGTAGCACCTCTGATAGAGCAAAGACTCGAGGGTACCCTTGCCAATGTCCTAGCTAAACTAAACTTGAATGGGGAAAATCCAAACGTGCAGGCAGTTCCACCTGTCAATAATCGTAGCCCAGTAGTTAACGACGTCCCCCTAGATAATCATTCCACTGGATTTTGGCCTAGGGACATACCAAATCTACCCAACAACTACAACCAAATTTTCCATCGAGCAATTGACCAGCTTTGTTTTAGTGACATGTCGAGTGTGCCCCATTCGAGCTGGGGCATTATCTTTGATGGAACAGCGCGGTTATCCGTCGACAGTTTTATATATCGTATCGAATGTCAAGTAATTGATACACTCGGTGGAAATTTTAATCTCCTGTGCGAGCATGTCCAAAGCCTATTTCTACACGATGCGGTACTGGAGGTACCGACGGTCAGTGTAACGCGTCACTTGGATTTCCCTGTGTCAAGCCTTCAGAACCCAATACTACAAAAGCGATTTTGAGTTGAAGGAGCACATTAGAAGCATAAAGCAGGGTATAACCGAGAGCTTTGACGATTTCAGGAACTCTGTTCTCAAACTAGCTGAACCCCTACAGATACCCTTAACAGAAGCCGAACTTATTGAAATTTTGCAACACAACCTGCGTACTCGCATCCGACAACAGCTGCTGTATGTGCCCATTACCTCGCTCGCAGAACTGCGCAGGCTTTGCTTCCAAGGTGAAAGTCTGGCAAGGGAAATGAATAAACCAAACAACCTGCTTCCGTCAGCGAATAATCGACCGACCCCGCGTAGGTACGCCAACGAGCTGCAGCAAGAGGATGAAATCCCAGAAGATGTAGAGTGCGAAGTGGACGAAGTGACAAAACGATCGTTGGACGCGTCGAAATTAGTGTGCTGGAACTGTAGGAATGATGGTCATACGTATATGGATTGCCTTGAGGACCGAAGCGTATTTTGTTACGGTTGTGGGAAAGCAAATGTTTATAGGCCCAAATGCGAAAAGTGTTCGGGAAACTCGAAAGCGAGCGAGGTATCGAAGTTGAACCCTCGCCAAGACCCGAACCAGAAACAACAGTAAAACCTTTGATTTCACGTGCAGAAAAACATAGCTTCCCGGTGAAGATTAGTCCGTTTGTCCATGAGATTGTTCCGTACGATGTCCATCTGAAAAATTATAATGAAGTCCGAAACCGAATTTTTTCTGAAGAAAATAAGTCTATACCCGTTAGAAGTCGTTCGTCCGTCCGTATTGAAAAGTTTTGGCGAGACATTAAGGAAAAGAGAAGGTCTATTAAAAACTTTGTGTGTTCTTTGACCAAGAAGTCATCTGACCTAAGACCATATGCTAAAATAGCGATTTGTGGCGTAGAACATTTAGGATTATTAGACAGTGGTGCCCAAGTCTCATGCATAGGATCCTCACTTGCCGACGAGATCCGTAAAGAAAAGCAATTACGAGAGCACAAAACAGCAGTTTGTACCGCAGACGGTACAACGCAAGTGGTTTTCGGCGTAATAGACTTGGAAGTAAAATTTGAGGGTACGAATCAGTTGATTACGTTCTTCGTCATACCAAGTATGTCGCAAAAAGTTATTTTGGGAGTCGATTTTTGCACTAAATTCCGAATAGCGCCACATATAATATCTGAAGTTACCCTTGATGTGAAACCTGATGATGATGCCCTTTTCTTGACGGACGAGCAACAAGTCAAGTTAAAATACATTAAAAATAGATTTCCGAACTGCGAAAAAGAAGGTCTAGGAAAAACGTCTCTTATGGAGTACGTGATAGAATTAAAGCCCAATGTCCGTCCGATTAAACAAAGGTATTTTCCCATTTCTCCCGCGGTAGAAAAGCTCGTTCACGCAGAAATTGACGAAATGCTTAAAATAGGCGTGATCGAAAAGTCCCCTAATAGTCCTTGGTCCAGTCCGGTTGTTCTAGTGAAGAAGCCAAATAAGGTCCGTCTGTGTCTTGATTCCCGAAAATTAAATAGCGTAACCGTTAAGGACGCTTACCCCTTCCGCATATTGATGGTATATTAAGCAGGATACCAAAGGCGAAATATATATCTTCACTAGATCTGCGCCGTGCCTTTTGGCAAATCCCCCTGTCCGAGAACTCCCGAGATTATACCTGCTTTACTGTCCCAAACCGTCCGTTGTATCGTTACTGTGTAATGCCCTTTAGCTTATGCAACGCCCCTCAAGCACTTTGCCGCTTGATGGATCGCGGCATTCCACCTAAACTGAAAAATCAAGTTTTTGTCTATTCAGACGACCTGCTTATATTGTTCGAAGACTTTGGTAGTCATATGTCCGTTCTTTCTGAAGTTGCGCATCATTTAAGAAAAACTGGCTTAACCATTAATGTCGAGAAGAGTAAGTTTTGCATCAGTGAGGTGAAATATCTGACCCTGAGAAGATTTCGGCAGTTACGAATTATCCCGTACCAACTACTGTTAAACAAGTCCGGCGTTTCCTTGGAATGGCCGGTTGGTACCGTTGGTTCGTAAATAACTTTGTGTCCATTACAACACCATACACAAATTTATTCCGCCCCTGTCCTGGCTAGTCCTAACTATGAAAAGCTATTTATAATCCAATGTGATGCATCTAAACTCGGTGTTGATGCGGTTTTGGCTCAGAAGAATGAAGACGGTATAGAGGTCCCAATTGCATATTTTTCACAAAAACTGAACAAGGCTCAGAGCAATTATAGCGTGACGGAGCTAGAATGCCTTGTAGCTATGCTAAGTCTAAAAAAATTCAGAGCGTATGTTGAAGGGCAGGATTTTACTATTGTGACTGATCATGCCAGTCTTCAGAGGCTGATGCGCCAAAGCGACCTATCCACACGACTAGCACGATGGTCACGGAAACTTCAAGTTCAAAATAGAGCACAGAAAGGGTTCGTTAAACATTGTACCCGATACCTTATCCCGCCAAAACTTTGAAGAAATCGATGAATTAGAGGTCCGTCCGTTAATTGATGTAGAATCGTCCGAGTTTAAGTCCGAAGAATATAAGAAATTAATAATGCACGTTAAAAATAATCAAATCCGATTACCCGATTTACAAGTAGTTGATGATCGTGTCTATAAGAGGACAGAACATCCAAACGGTAATCCTGAGCGATAGGTGTACAATTGGAAGCTATGTATCCCGAAAACCTTGGTTCAACACGTTATACAGAACGCCCATTGCCAGCCTAACAAATGCCACGGAGGAATTGCCAAAATCTTAGAACGGCTACGTATGAACTTATGTTGGCCAAACATGACGGTTGACGTCAAGGACTACATCCGGAGTTGTGAAATCTGCCAATCAACTAAACCAACGCTACGCTGCAATCCCCTATGTCCGCACAATACACCGTTCAGCGTCCTTTCCAGAAACTCTACGTCGATTTCCTCGGACCATACCCTCGTTCAAAACAAGATAATATAGGAATTTTTATTGTTTTGGATTACTGTACTAAATTTCCTCTTTTCAAAGCAGTAAAGAATTTTAACGCTGTCGGTATATGCGATTTTCTTCGAGAAAACGTTTTTTGCTATTTTCGGAACGCCCGAAATTGTTTTTAGTGACAACGGGAAACAATTTAAATCATCCCAGTTCAACAACTTACATGCCGAACGGGGCATCAAATACCTTTACACTGCCTTATACAGCCCTCAAGCAAATGCAAACGAATGAGTTAACCGATCCATCATTGCGGGAATAAGACCTTATTTAAAAGATGACCAAGCTCTGTGGGACAAACACTCGCCAAGCATTGCAGAGGCATTAAGAAGCTCTTTTCACCAATCAATAGGTTGTACTCCCTACTATGTCCTTTTTGGCCAGCAGATGTCGTCGCATGGTGACGAGTATGCACTATTACGAAAACTAGGAACCCTCGATGATAATATTCTAGATAGAACTGACAAATTGGCATTAATACGAAAGTCGATTGGTGAAAACATTAAGAAAGCGTTTGAAAGTTCAGCTAAAAGATACAATTTGCGAAGTTCGGTGGAGAAGTTTCAAGTAGGAGAGTGTATAGGAGGAGCGTGTATAGGAGGAGCGTGTATAGGAGGAATTTTGTTTTGAGCGACGCCACTAAGAAATTCTGTGCAAAGTTTGCTCCAAAGTTCATCAAAGCAACAGCTGTTGCACAAACAGACAATTGCTTATACGAGTTACAAGACGTGAGAACCGGAAAACGAGCTATTTATAATCAAAAGGATATTCAAAAAGACAAAAGCAAAATACCAACCGCATCAACACTCTAGGTGGGGGGTATATGTACCGTGGGTACATGCATAGATCAGCCATACATATAGTTTTGATATACTTTTTTTTCTAATTTCGTACATTTCCGCTTATATGCAATTTTGGGTGGTGTTGCTACACACTGTACTATCTAACACTAGTCTAAATGCAAATTCCGTCAGTCTGTCACTGCTAACATATGATTTTTGATAACAAAATGTATCGACAATCTATTTGGCATAAGCACCATATGGGCTTCGAGCTCATATCCGGGCTTAAGAGCGTTCTTTTCCTGAAGAACTTCCTTGATGAACACATCAATCAAGTCCAGTAAAAATTCCAATTTTTTTTAGTGCGGTTATATAAAGTAATAGTGTCTTAAGTAATCGAAATAATACGCCTGACTTCGAAAAGTCCTAGCCTCATAGGCACCGCATCCAGTTACCGGCATAAAGATAAAGATTCCTACAGTGATTTGGCCAACGTGTACCTATCAAACAGTGGCCTGCAAACATAAATGTGAAGCTGGTGTTGCTGCGGTGGTACTTCTGAAGCCAACAAAACCATAACCTCTCGACCTACACAGATCCGGCAAAATTTACATACAACAATTTAGATAATGAATTTTTAATAGAGTTTTAACTTTTATAATAGTAAACCCTAAACATGTGAAAGTTAAGTTTATAATCATCGCGGTTTTACCCCATAATTGAAAAGGCGGTTTTCCATTTCAGATCCGAAATCACTAGAGACCAGGGTCAGAAGACCCACATTATAAAGTAAAAATAAAAACAAGGGATTTGGATTCCAGTTGCATGTAGATGTACATGCGCATACTTACTTTGTCATAACCTACGATGAATATCTTCAATTATACTTACTACTAAACTTATCTTTAGTTCCTGAATATTCGCCTCCTGAAAACTTGAATTATACTTACCTTTAGATTTACCTGTTAGTCTAAATAATTATAGAAAGCATACCTAAGCACAAAGGAATGAATTTGCCATAATATCTACTCTCACTCTTACCCCTATGTAACCTTTTGTATAGAGTAAGAAAATATTTATTAATAATTAACTGCACTTCAAATAATTATAACATTGCAAGGAAGGGAAGAAGAAGAACATCCTAATGAAAAGATTTTTTTGAAGAAACTACTATAGAACCATCTTCCTAGGTTCCTACATATTTAAACAATGTTATTTGAATTGGTAATAACTTCTAATTAGTTACTCAATATAAACCTTTTATTAAATTGTTATACGTACTTTTATACAATGAATATTAGGATCATTTAATTGTAACTATGTTATTGCATTTTAACAACATAGCTAATCGATGTACATTAACATAAAAGAAAACCATATTGTTACGAATTTACTTGCAAATCCTCCTTTTTGCCCTTCTGCTAAGTTCGAGTCACTAAACTGTTGAATAAATAACTCCAATAATGAATAATGGAAAAATGGCCTTTATTAAAGTACTTCACAATAACACTTATACTTTGTAACTAGCTTGCTTAACAACCAAACTGATTGATAGTTCAAATGAAATTCTACTTTCAAAATAATACTGCTATGGCTCGCTAGATAGCGTCTTAATCGAAACTGCTTGATAGCTCAACTCAAACTGAATTCCAGCGCCTCTACAATTGCTGCTTATATACTCTCTGATTTCAACGTTCGCATCTTCTAGGCGCTTCCAGAATCTACTAATTGCCATTAGCTCTCAAACTTCTCAGCTGTAACTACAATTGCACGATTTTATAGCTTTTCTCATTGCATACTTTCAGGAGTATCTCAGATATATGCATGTGTTTGTGCATTGACTTTCCGCTGCTCGTATACGTACATGGTACATATGTGTAGACGCAATTATTGTTTCGTTTATGTAGATACATAATGATTGAATTATTGATGTGAATTCGCGTCACTGCTTAGCATCGGCTTAGAGATAGCAACACCCCTTAGTTTTTCTAATATACGTAACGCTGCCCTCCACCTAAGTCTGATCGAACCGATCAGACAAATCTCTCGATCTAAACGCATCGCCAAATGTACCACTCTTCTATTCGTGATTTCCCAATTGCTTGTATGCGGTAGATGACATCACTGATCGTCTTCACATCTCTGTACGGGCCTTCCCAACTGCACCGATATTTGGATGGAACACCTTTCCGCCGGTAACGGTTGTATAGCAGTACCAAATCTCCCTCCCGGAAACCTTCCAAATTATTTTCCTTGTCGTACCTGTGTTTTATCTTACTACTCATTATCCTGGATCGTTCACTCGCACTCTGTTGCTTGGCCAATGAACTACTTCGTAGAGCTTGCGCTTGACGGATTGGCTTCGCATAATCAGTATCGTTCCCACGTTTCACAACAGTAGTGCGCTCCGGCTTGAAACTACCCTCGCATTCTTTCTCGGAAATTCGTTGCTTCGTTTTCCTGCGTTTCCTGCCAGTCATTCTCTCGCAGGTACTTTTGATTTTGCTTTATTTGGCCCATTCGATCTACTAACCTTTGCCTTTGACTTCCGCGGTTTTTGTCGAGTCTTCTCCACCAGTACTCGATTACTACTGAACCCTTTCTCCAACTTGAAGTTAAGTGGTATATATATTACCCTTCTCTGCATATCGATCTTGAGTCATGGTCAACCAAGAAGTCCACTCCCAATATGACTTCTTCGACGATCTTTGCCACAACGAATTTGAGTAGACCCGTGACCTTTTCAATCAAGACTTCACATATCACTTCTCCCTGAACTTGGTTATACTCGCCAGTGACCTTACGCAACTTTGCTCCAGGTAACGGTTTTATTCTCCTGTTGACCAAGTCAGATCGGATCAAGAAATGAGATGCGCCCGTATGTACAGTCAGTACACGTTCTTTACCATCCACATTCCCTCTGACGTTAAGACTGCTCTATTTTCTACCAATTTGCAACACAGATATCACAGGGCATTCAATAGCTGGATCTAGCTCTCGATCTCTACCTCTTACTCGTTCTTGCTCATCTCCTCCAGCTTTGCGTTTACGGCCACCCACATTGTTGGAGCTACTAGGACCAAGATCGCAATGACGTGCAATGCGACCGGACTTCCCGCATTTGAAGCATTTGATAACTTTTTCACTCCCCTTTTGCGATCCTTTCAGCGCCTCCAATATTGCGTCTACCCACTCTGGCCTTTCTACTTCCACACGGCGTGCTTTGAAAACTGGCTTACACAGAAGCGACGCTGTTTCCTGAATCAGAGCTTGTGACACCGTTTCTGCGAATGTTGGCTTTGGGTTGCGTATGTAGCTCGCTTTATTTCGGCGTCCCGTATGCCATTTATAAAACTCTGGATTTTTACCCTCTCGGTGTATTCCACGGGTGCGTCCGCATTTGCAAGATGAGTCAATCTTTAAATATCTGATGCAAACTCCTGCAATGTCTCATTTGCTTTTTGGTAGCGGTTTCGCAACTCAATTTGTAATATCTGTTTTCTATGCTCGCTTCCATAACGTGGTTCTACAGCAGCCATCAATGCTTCATAACTGTTCCGTTCGTACTCTGGAATCGTCTGTACGATTTCGGCAGCTGGTCCTTTCAATGCTACGAATAGTGTAACAACTTTATCTTCAGCACTCCAGTTGTTCACTGCTGCGGTTTTCTCAAACTGAAGCTTAAAGGCCTGGAAATGAACAGAACCGTCGAAGGATGGTATTTTTATCTTTGGATTGCTTGCTCAAACAGCTGGGCGATGTAATTGCAATTCCTGTATACGACCTCTCAAAGCATCCACCTTGGCTTCGATTTTTTCCTCAAACTGCGTTATTTTCTCGTCCATACGCGCTTCGAGTTTTGATGATATACGCGCCTCCTGTGCTTCGAGTGGTACTGTTATGCGTGCCTCTTGTTCTTTCAGTTGTGTTTCCATCTTTGATGTTATTCGTGTCTCCTGGGATTCCATCTGTGATGACATATACGTTTTCTGTCCTTCTAGTTGAGATGACATATAAGTTTTCTGTTCTTCTAGTTGAGATGCCAGTTGAGATGTTATATCTGTCTTTTGCGATTCCAGTTGAGAAGCCACTGTCGATGTTTGAGCAGATATTGCAGCCAAAATCATGTTCAAGTCTAGCTAAGCGTGGGGCAGTTGAGGGCGAGCAGTTTAATGTGAGTTATAAGGGAGTAATTTGATGTGCTTGAAGGCGTATGAGTCGTGGCACAGTGGATGACGAACCCGACTCAAACGTTTGGGGTTTCGGGTTCAAAGCCCACTGCAACCAAGCATTTTTTAAATTTATTATTTTATAAATTATTATTTTAATGGACTGTATTTTAGGTTCATTTAGTTTTTGGTGTATTTAAAACACGGAACGATGCAAAGCATCGGTACACCTTTATGTGTTTATTTTATGGGGTATTTAAAACACGGGACGATGCAAAGCATCGGTACACCTTTATTTATTTAAGTTGGGGCGAGCATAGGGAACTCTGAAGTTTCGCTCTAATGAGCCACCTCATCTTCTATTTGAAGACCCCTTTAAAAATGTGATATGGAGGCGAGCAGGGGGCTCTGAGGTATTGGCACCCCATTTTCTACTAGAAAAACCTCTATTTATTTAATTTGGGGCGAGCATAGGGAACTCTGAGGTTTCGCTCTAATGAGCCACCTCATCTTCTATTTGAAGACCCCTTTCAAAATGTGATGTGGAGGCGAGCACTGGGCTCTGAGGTATTGGCACCCCATCTTCTACTCGAGGAACCTCAATTTTTAATTAAAAACTAAAACTATGTCTTTAGAATATTTCATAAGCCGGATGAGAATTTCAGCGCTTATGAAACAAACGAAAGAAAAAACTCATAGTTTAAGTCGCTTAAACAAGTCTGTGCTCGTAAATGTCTGCGTAACTGTCTCTTCCATTTTTGTTGTTTCCTCGCCTTCAAGATGAAAGTCATACTCTTCCACGTCAATTCCTTCTAATTCCATTGCCTCTCGTAGTCGTGCCTGAAGTTCGAGTTTAATGCCGGTTGTATTCAATCCACGGCTCTCCAACTCCTTCTTCAGTTGCTGGACCTTCAATTCACTGAACTTTGCCATGTCCTTGTTGTCCTCTGGAATTTATTCAACAATTCCTCTTCTGACACCAATTGTAAAGAATTTACTTGCAAATCCTCTTATTTGCCCTTCTGCTAAGTTCGAATCACTAAACTGTTGAATAAATAACTCCAATAATGAATAATGGAAAAATGGCCTATATTAAAGTACTTCACAATAACACTTATATTTTGTAACTAGCTTGCTTAACAACCAAACTGATTGATAGTTCAAATGAAACTCTACTTTCAAAATAATACTGCTATGGCTCGCTAGATAGCGTCTTAATCGAAATTGCTTGATAGCTCAACTCAAACTGAATTCCAGCGCCTCTATATTTGCTGCTTATATACTCTCTGATTTCAACGTTCGCATCTTCTAGGCGCTTCCAGAATCTACTAGTTGCCATTAGCTCTCAAACTTCTCAGCTGTAACTACAATTGCACGATTTTATAGCTTTTCTCATTGCATACTTTCAGGAGTATCTCAGATATATGCATGTGTTTGTGCATTGACTCTCCGCTGCTCGTATACGTACATGGTACATATGTGTAGACGCAATTATTGTTTCGTTTATGTAGATACATAATGATTGAATTATTGATGTGAATTCGCGTCACTGCTTAGCATCGGCTTAGAGATAGCAGCACCCCTTACTTTTGCTAATATTCGTAACAATATGATCAGCTGTTAATCTGACCTAGTTCCACAAGATGTTGTAAATCGTCATCCATTTTATTAATTTGCTGATCGCTCTTTTGAGAAAAAGATGGAAGAAATCAAAAACCAAAACTTTGAATTTTCCAATGTTTGGGATACTCTCTTAGCTCCAATTGCTCACCATTCTCTTAAATTCATTTTTTTTGCTGGCGTTCCTGTCGGCGGCGGTTATTCTTTGACCCCTTTTATGCGACCTTCGCATCATAATCTTTAAGCATATGAACGTATACCAGCAGCTACGTACCAAGGAAGGCCTTCTTTGCTTCGTGGGACAGCGTTGGAGTAAGCAAACCATTACTACTGGAAAACATGTAAGTAAGTTCACTTATTCCATTTTATCCACCAACCTACTTAGTATACATAAATGCTACGATAGAGAACATAACTGACATGTACTTGCATACATAACCCAATTATGTATGTACGTACATATATGCAAATGGATGCAAGCTTTCTTTTGTTTTGTTGATCGCATCATTTTCCTTTACGTACCTTCGTTAAAGCCATGGTATGGTGGGTTAAGAGCAGCCGCCAAAATAAGATACGCGCTGCTAGGTATGGGGTTTTCCAGGCATAAGCGGTGGTACTCAGGCTTTCCGGTAGGTTTTCGTTAGTGTGCAAAGTTTATGTTCTCGGTCGGCCCCCGAGCTGACAGATGATGGCTTGGTTCGGTAAAAGTGTTTCGAACCCTCCCCAGGCTGAAGCTCCCGCATTAATGCCAGTGCACACACCACTTTTGCCAACACGCTAGGCAAGCCCATCTTAAGGAAGAGGGTGAAGGGGCCCATAACAAGGATTCCCAAGTAAACTTACGAATGTTTGAAATTAATAGTTATATAATTAGGTATAAAGCTATTACAATAAACGGACCAAACCATAGACAGCTCGTATATCCGAATAATAAATATATCGATTAATTATTTATCTTTTAGTCTTAGGTAGTATTAATTGTCTTTTGAATAAATTGTTAAAAATATCTAAAAACTGAGAATAGGATGAATTTATTTTTTGTTATATTCTTACATACAAATTAGCTGATCGAATAATGCCAGTTATTACTTTTATTTCAATAATTGTATGAAATTATATTAGTCTAAAAGAAAAAAATGGATTTCTAATTCTTTCATTTGGATGACGAAATGTAGGAACCTGTTAGTATACCAGGTTTAAGTATTTTCTTGGGTTAATTTGCATAAAGTTAAGGTACATTAACAGGTTGGGTGGGTAGAGAACAGGAGGGAAAATTCCATCTTTCCACACCCTCCATTGCTGGTTGCAATGACCTTTTTTGATTCCGATTTTGTTGTAAATATTTTTTTTTGTTTCGCTGCTTGAGTTTCGCTGGTTTTTTTTTTTTTTTTTTTTTGTTGTATTTTTATCTAAATTCATGAGGTAAAGAGTGTTAAATACCCTGCATACAGGTTTTGTTTCGTACGAATTTCGCTGTATGTGACCGGAAACAAGCCCACTCCCATTTCCCTGAGCCAGACCGTAGCATAGCAAAGTATGCAGGCACGTCTCTGAAGCATGCGCCTGACCCTTTTTCAGTAGTAAACGGCAGCATTCGGGCAAAGTTCGCTACAGAAATAAATGGCGCCCAACGTGGGGCCTAAATGCTATAAACCCCTAGGTCTGTTCATTGTTACCGAAATAAACCTACGTGTGGTAAGGCAAGTTGTTTTTTTTTTCATTACGACTAGTAATGGATAGCAAACAAAATAAAAATTAAGCTTATAAATCTGATCATCTTGTCAAGGCTCCTAAATTTCATTTATAAAGTAATTTTTTTTCGCGTGAATAAAAGAACGCAGGATTTGCAAAGTTTGGATTAATTGAGACTCTGACCGCTGACTTTTTTCACTGAATTGGTATCATAAGCATGATATCTAAATTTATATGAGATGGATTACAGATTGACGTATTTATTATGTATTGTGCCCTCGCAAATACACAATTTTTTTTATTTTTTTTTTTCAATGGTTTTTGTAATTGATATTAGAGAAAAATTGTAAGTTTACAAACGGCGATGGTTACTAGGACATGTTTCTGAATTTCACTTCTTCATCAGCTAGCTTTTCGGGAGCTGAGCGTTGAACTCGAATCTCCAACATTCATATCAGTGCAAGCCTTTAGCTGCTACGCCATATGAATGTTCCGTTGTTCGCTGTACAATTGGTCTCTAAGAGTTGCCTTTTTGTTTATATTCCTTTTGATCACCATGTAGGCACATACACTCTGTATGTAGTTTATTCCTAATGGTGTGGATATGATTTTTAGGCGCGCTTTTGAAAGCTTAGTAACATTTGTTTTTTTTTTCGTTTGTTTCATTGTTGGAGTCAACGGACTTGCAGAAAATAAATATTTTTATATCATCAGACCTTGATCAACAGCCACAAAATCAAACACGTTCCATATTTATATTTTCGTTTGTTTCACTGTTGGAGTCAACGGACTTGCAGAAAATAAATATTTTTATATCATCTGACCTTGATCCACAGCCACAAAATCAAATACGTTCCATATTTCAACCAAACGGTCAAGCATTTAATTTTGGATTTTGATCTGTTGCAGAGTTGCGGCGATTTACCAAATTATAAGCTCAGCCATGGCTTTATTAGTGCACTAACCTCATTTTTATACAGTATACATGTACACATTAAGGAGTTAAGCAACCGCGAATTATTAAGTCCAAATTATTAACCTCCCCTACAGAGTAGTCATCATATTATATTTTATTAGTTAGTTAATTTAAAAACTCGATCGATTTATTGGTTTCATTCCTAACGAATTTCCGGTAGATACCTAAACATTAACACACGAAACATCTTTCTTCTTATTAGTTGAGTGCTAGGATGCCAGTGTCACGTAGTCCTGATCAGGGCCGCGGAGAGGGCGGGGGCGCCAGGGCAATTGTCCTGGGGCCCGGACGGTTTTTGGGGGCCCGCATTGGGGGCAAGGAACAGCAGTATTGGCAGTACTCTAACTTGGATTTCAAAGATACATACATATTTTGTTGCTACAAAAAATTGTTTTAAAATTGAAAATCACTTAACTAAAATCATAAGCATGCGATCAAATACTATGGGGCATAGTTATAGTGGAAATAAAATGTGATTTTAAGTTAGATACACGTTTTTGCCACAATTTTGTAAGCGCTATCTGTCAAAAATGATTCAACTAACTTAAAATCACATTTTATTTCGACTTTCCAATGACTTAAGTGGTCACCATTTCCTTCAAATCATACTCCATACTACTCTAAAAAAACGGAGAAAAAGTAAAGCGTGATTGGCTCGTTTGGAGTGCAACAAAATAAGCGCTTTTTTGTTTTCCATGCCGGATTTTCAGCACAATTTCCGAAAATACCCCATCAGCTTTGACAAAATTTTCAGCTTATTCTAAAGAAAAAGGTTGGAAGAGGTTACACGACAAAATTTCTGAACATGAAAATAGTCAAAATCATAAAACTTGCTATATAGAGTGGCGCAAATATGAAATGAGAATTCGAAACGCAAGTTCAGTGGATTTTCTCTTAGTGGAAACCCTTAAAAATGAAGCAGCTCGCTGGAGAGAGTTACTTCGCAGAATTCTTGATGTTGCTTTATTTCTTGGAGAAAAAGGATTGGCATTTAGAGGGGATAATTCATTGATCGGAAATCCAAAAAATGGAAAATTTCTTGGTATTTTGGAACTGATCAGAAATTACGACCCCCTATTGCATGAACATTTGGAGAAAGTGAGGGAATCTCAAACGAAAAAGAATCGTCTCCAAGCACATTATTTGTCTGATGGGCTACAAAATGAGTTCATAGTAATTAGAAAGATAGAAGCTCGCTGGAGATGTATTACACAGTAATAGTGGATGCAACCCCTGATTCGGCGCATATTGAGCAAATTGTTTTTATATTGCGTTATGTTTTATTAGACAGGGACTCCGGAAAATGGAAAATCCAAGAAAGCTTCTTAGAGTTTGTCGATTGTAACGCAAAATCAGGAGTAGCTATCGCTGACCTGATTCGCAGCACTCTAAAAAAGCACAATATTCCACTGGATGACTGCCGTGGGCAAGGGTATTGTTTAGGCCAACAGCCCAAACTCTAAGACATATTGGGTCGTCCTCGCATTCGCTTTATATTTTTTAACAGAGCCAGTCGAACCGTTTATGTTAACCATGCAAATAAACATCGCAGGAATAAATAAACAGTTCGACTGGCAAGCGGGCTTAACAGATTCTGTTATTGGGCTTCTTGGATTTTTAACATCAACGTGTACGGACGTATCCCACCGGCGATTCCAGAATCATCAAAAAGGTAACCTACAAATATATCTATTAGTTAATTACTGTACTTAATCTTTATTTCGAATAAAGATACTTATATTTAAATTAAAATTCTAATACCAAACTTTTCTTCTTTTCGGCACTATATCTTGACCGGCACCATCCCTGAGCTGTGGCCCGGCCAAGACATTGGTCCTTAAACCGTTTTTTCATCCAGCGACCATTTTGTGAACCACATCAATTCCACTCTTTATATATTATTAAAGAAGCGGATTTTGCGAACCAACAACTCACAGTGTTTAAATATTATATTGCGTGCCAATAGCAGCGGATTTTAATTTTGCTAGGACTAACACGTCGTGAATTCCATCAACAATTATAGTACTTGGTATTTGATTTGCGGAGATTATTTGTGCCACAAGCAACAACAACTTCATATTGATTTCATCAGTTTGGAAATTCTACAAATTATAAAAAGGTACGTGGTTATTCAGTGTGCACAATTTAATTAAATTAGTGTAAGTGGAAAGTGCGCGAGTGATTTTGTGAAAAATAAAATACAAAGTTTTCTTGTACAAATAGCCCATTTGACCATCAAGTATTACTTGCCGGCGACGGTAAATAAAATTTGACACGGCTTATGGGTCTTCAGTGTAGCATTATCGCACACAAATATTTGTACAAACAGTGTTTGGGAATATTTTAATAGGAAAGTGCAAGTAATTTTTCAAAATATAATTAATTCGATTTACATTTATATGACCGGCACTTCTCTGTTATTAACAGCCCATAACAACAACACTGCACTGTGTAATTAACCTCACTTTTGGGTTTGGTTCATCACAGTTGAATTTAAGAAAAATTAATTTCGCAAAAATCACTCAGCTTTTACATCCAATTCATTTTTTAAAACAAACAATTTAATTTTAGCATTTATTTAGTGGACGGAACATTTTTCCTCCAACTTTGCTCAGTTTTTTCACTTTCGTTTGATTTAAATAAATACTGTGCTATACATATATACATACACACAAGCACATAGTTGGTTGGCGAGCAATTACTTTTGGTTTTAACACATATATTTATACGTATATATATATTTCATACAGTCCACTGGTTTTTTACTCTGAAAAATTTAAATTTGAGTTTATTTGTTTCAAAATAAATATTTTGCATACGAAATTTTACTGTAAATTTATTAGAATATTATTTAATTTGTTGGGTTCACTTTGTTGGTGGAAAGCGTTGGCTATTTTTTATATTAGCGAATTGGGTAATCCCACAGATTCTGTCTCTGTGTACTTAAAATTTTTGAAAAATCCATTCTTTCTACTTTTAAACTTTTTGCAATATGGAAGCATATAACCGCTTAGTTGACACAATTATTGAGTTCGGCATCGAATTTTTAAGCATAACCACTAGCGAAAACTCCAAAAATTCGCTGAAAATTCAGCAGCAGGAGTTGAAATCGATGTGGGAAAAAGCTAAAGAAGCTTTTGATGCGTTATTACAATCAGAAAATATATCTGAGAAGAATGTCACGGCAATTAGAAAAAAAAAAATAAGTCGTGCTATACTGTTTTCGTGCGGTGTATGACAAAAATAAATGACTTGGTAGAAAAATTTGAGAAGGCAGAGAAGGAAAATGATGTTGCCTTCACGTCACGCAATTTGCATTTAGCACCTTGTGATACTGATATATTAAAAGGTGATTATTTGTCATGGCCAACTTTTCGTCATGGCCTGTCGCCAGTACAAAAATTATATTATCTCATACAAAAAACCCAAGGTGAAGCCAGAGAAATCGTTAAGAAATGCGAATTGACGAATGATGGTTTTGATATAGCTTGGAAAAATTTGTGCGACAGGTATGAAAATAAGAGAATATTAGTCAACACCCAATTAAAGATTCTTTTCAACCTTCAATCAGTCTAACCTGAATGCGGTAATTCAATAAAAAGATTACAAAGGGACATAAATAATTGCATATCCTCGTTAGTAATCATATTGACATATCTAATTGGGATCCAATTATTACATATGTATGTTCAACTAAGCTTCCTGATGTGACCCTATCGCTATGGGAACAGTCTGTAGAAAACAAAACAGAAAATTCCAAGTGGGCGGATATGGACCGATTTCTGACAAATCGTTTTCAAACGTTAGAATCAGTCTCAGGTTTAAGAGGTACAAAGATTACAAAACCTCAAAAGGTACAAAACTCAAAGCAGGCCTCTGAACATCCCCCAAAGAAACTTGGCGCTTTCCAAGCAAGTGTAGCTAAAGGCACTTGTAAAATGTGTCAAAGTAATGATCACAAAATTTATGCGTGTTCAAAGTTCAAAAATTTGAACACGAATCAAAGACTTGATTTTATAAAAAGAAATCACTTCTGCCTAAACTGTCTGTCATCGGGGCATTCAGTGTCAAAATGTACAAGTGCGCACAATTGCAGCAACTGCCATTTAAGACATAATACCCTTCTGCATTTACAGACAAATAAGGCAAAACCTGCACAGGCAAATAATTCTGCAGATTTATCGGATGAGCAACCGTGCACTTCAAAGCAAGCTCAATCTCAAAACGAATATGCAAAACAAAAAAAGCAGGGAAATAAAACTACTGTAAAATCTAATTTTATTAATACCAGTAAAGGGGTTTTACTAGGCACAACTCGCGTCACCATTCATTATAATGGTACAGATTTTTCGGCCAGAGCTCTCATAGATTCGGGATCTGAATGCTCTTTTATCACTGAAAGACTCAGAGGAAGAATCAACCTGCCAACTCGAAAGATGCATGCTCAAGTTTCGGGCATCAATAATTCAGTTTCTGCGCAGGTAAAAGAGGCATGCGCATATTCATTTGCGGTCCCCAGTTGACCCACTAATTTCTATTGACGCTTTAGTTCTAGTTCTACCACATTTGACAGGTAATTTGCCAACATGCGATGTTAGTGCATTAACACAACAAGCATTCCCTGATCTCGTGCTTGCGGATACACGTTTCTTCTTGAATGAGCCAGTTGATCTTGTTCTGGCGGGGATACTTATCCGCAAATCATATTAGACGGTATAAAAAAATATTCTTAGCACTCTTTTAGCTCAAGAAACTGTCTTTGGTTGGATACTGACAGGTCGTGCTGATGCAGCCAGTCCAACCAATCATAATCGGGTATCCTTTTACAATGAGGTGGCTTTAGACAAGCAGCTAAGGTCATTTTGGGAGCTCGAAGACACACCGAAAGCTAAACCCTCCACATTAGAAGAAACATATTGCGAGGAATTGTATCAACATACAACGCAGCGGAATTCTGATGGAAGATACATTGTGTCGCTTCCGTTCAGGTCAGAATTCCCAGGAGAGATAAATCTAGGTCCATCATTAAGAATAGCGTGCTCTCAATTCTATAAAAATGAAACCCGACTTAGAAAAAATCTCGATTTACAGAAAGAATACAATAGAGTCATACTAAAATACGAGATTATGGGGCATATGTCAAAATTAGATTCAATTCAATCGGCCAATGTAGTCGATAATTACAATTGACCACATCATGCGGTAATAAAAGAAGAAAGTATCTCCACCAAAGTTAGAGTCGTTTTTAATGCTTCTTCGCGTTCTTCAAATGGTGTCAGCCTGAACGATGTTCTTCTTCATGGTCCTATGCTTCAGGCTGATCTACCAACATTAATTCTTCGCTGGCGACTTTTCAGATACGTCTTCAATAGCGATATTGAGAAGATGTATAGGCAAATTCTAGTAGATGATAATCATACAATATACCAAAGAATAGTTTTCCGCTCAAGTCCAGATGATCAAATCAGTCTGTATGAGCTCAAAACAGTGACATTTGGTATTAATTGTGCTCCTTATCTAGCAATAAGGACTTTACTTAAACTGGCTGATGATTCCGAAAAATCTCATCCAATTGGCTCAAATATCCTACGAATAAATATGTATGGCGACGACGTTCTTTCGGGAGGGCATACTATAGCATCTGCGATCAGAGCAAGAAATGAAATTTCCGGGGTTTTAAGTTCAGCTGGTTTTCCATTACGAAAATGGACTTCAAATTCCAGTGAAATATTACAGGGTATTCCCAAAGCTCATCTACTGAGCGAAGATTTCTTAGAATTTGAAGATTCAAGTAGTGTAAAGGCGCTCGGTATTAGGTATAATTCCGATCAGTTTTACTTCATAGCAAAATCTATAGAATATAATACCGAGCTTACAAAAAGAGCGATACTATCTACTATCGCAAAACTCTTTGATCCATTAGGGTGGTTAGCTCCAACAATTATCGTGGCAAAAATGATTATGAAAATATCTGGTTAGATAGTACTGGCTGGGATGAAACCGTTTCGTCTTCAACATTAGACAGGTGGAAAAATTTTACCAATACGTACAAGGAGATCGACAAAATACGACAACAGAAAAGGTCGAAATCCACGGATTCTGCGACGCCTCCGAGAAAGCGTATGGTGCAGCCGTGTATTTGAGAATGGAAACCAACGACGGCATATTTGTGAATCTGCTTTTGGCAAAAACAAGAGTACCTCCAGTCAAAACCATCTCGCTTCCTCGACTGGAACATTGCGGAGCTGTATTATTAGCGGAAATAACCGAATCTATCTGCGCTAACCTTGATTTAGGTCAACAAAACATTCACCTGTGGACAGATTCGACAATCGTGCTGGCCTGGATACGAAAACCTCCGTGCTCATGGTCAACTTTCGTTGCGCATCGAATTACAAAAATCGTCGACAAAGTTGGAAGTTCATCGTGGTATCACGTGGATTCAGGTAAAAATCCAGCAGATTTAGCCAGTAGAGTAATACTAGTCGAGGATTTATTCTCTGTGGTGGCAGGGTCCTTCTTGGCTCCAAGAAGAGAAAGAAAAGTGCCCAACCCAAGATTTGGATTTTAACACGAATATTGAAAAAAAAAAAACGCGTGCAAGTACATGCAACCGCAATTTCAAGCAATACTAATGATATTCTCGATAGGTTTTCAAATCTTCCTAGGGCTTTAAGAGTTGGATCATATATACTCAGGTTTTTTCATAGAACGCATTCTAAAACTAAAGATTGTAGTCAACCTGAATCTTATTTAATTTCCTCAGATGAAATTAAAGTTACAACAACCCGTTTAATAAAACTTGCTCAGAAGCAATATTACGGATCAGAAATTTCAAGCTAGCAATCCAAAACACCAATTGGATCTAAAAGCGAAATACTTTCGCTCACTCCATATCTTGATGAAGACGAAGTAGTGAAAACGGGTGGACGACTTGGTGCATCAAAGGATACTACCGAATCTGAACGCCATCCCATAATACTTCCGTACAATTGTAGGTTTACACGTCTGTATGTTCACTTTATCCATGAAATGTCTATCCATGGTGAAAACCAATTAATGCTGCGCATCATTAGAACTCAATACTGGATACCAAAAGTTAAAACCATGATACGATCCGTAAATCATAATTGTAAGATATGCACGATCTTCAAAAAACGATCTCAAAGTCAGCTCATGCGAATTCTACCTCAAGAACGCACCACATTTTCGCGTGCATTTACCAATACAGGGGTAGATTTCGCAGGGCCTTTCGACATTAAGAGTTACAGTGGGCGCGGGTGTCGTACCTCAAAGGGTTACGTTTGTCTATTCGTTTGCTTTTCTACTAAGGCTATACATTTAGAAGCCACTAGTGATTTAAACACCTCCTCATTTCTAGCCGCGCTTTCAAGATTCGTAGCTAGACGAGGATGTCCAAGAAACATTTATTCGGACAATGGAACAAACTTTGTCGGTGCATCACGCGCATTAAAAGCAGAATTTCAGGAATTTCTTGCCGATGCAAGAAATCAAACCCTGTCAAAATATTTCCACCAGACATTAAATTGGCATTTCATACCAGCAGGAGCTCCACACATGGGGGACTATGGGAAGCGGGAGTGAAAAGCTTTAAAAGCCACTTCAAAAAAGTGGCCTTAAACAACAAATGTACTTTTGAGGAATTTAACACGTTGTTATGTAGAATTGAGTCGTGTCTCAATTATCGCCCTCTTAGTCCCGCTTCAAATGAACCATCTGACCTTGAGCCTCTAACACCAGGACACTTTTTGATTGGACGACATCTATTTGCACCAGCGGAAATCATCATTGATGAAAATACTGCCTCAATTGTCAATCGCTGGCAGAAACTCAAGGCGTTGCATCAAAACTTCTGCATAAGATGGAAATCAGAATATCTTTCGGAACTACAGAAACGGATAAAATGGAAACACCCTAAATCAAATATGCAAGTCGGAGATATGGTGGTTATACGGGAAGACAATCTTCCTCCCAACGAATGGAGATTGGGGCGTGTGATAAGGTTACACCCTGGATCAGACAACCGGGTTCGCGTTGTGGATATAAGAACTGAGAGGGGGCAAGTAACAAGACCACTTGTCAAACTTATATTATTACCACCATATACCGCGGAAACCGAAAAAATGGCAGACCCTAATCTTCAGCAGTGACACTAAAATTGGAGTTATAAAACCTCTACATAACATTAAAAACTTCTAATAACCAAAACTAAGCAACTTCAACAAACTCATAGTGGAAACGAAAAGTTTCCTTTTTTGATCCAGCCTAAAGTGACATATGTACATTCATTCATTCATTCATTCATTCCTTCATTCATTTATTTAATGCACATATAAGACATGGTCTTTTACAGTGTCATATTTGAAATGTTTACTTAATACTAGTTCAAATTTATTACTTATTTATATATTTAATATTAGTTACTGACAGAGCAAGATTCAAAAAGTGAGATCAATTCAAAAAGTGAGATCAAGTAAGACAAAATCATAGATATTTTTCATAAGTTCATTAACAAAGATCTGGTGTACAGCTAATTTGAAGTGCTTAGGATTTAGTTCTGACTTTACTTTATTAGGCAACGCATTCCACAATTGCACAGCTCTAACGAAAAACATTCTGGATGTCACCGAGTACTTAAAGTGCGGTATAATAAGGTTGCAAGTACGAGTTGACCGCGCAAACAAAAGCTTCGAAAACAGACATTCTGGGGAACGCGAGTAAATAATTTTATGTATAAAAAATAGTAGACGGCGATCAAAGAACGAAGATAAACTACATTCAAGAATCGTTCTTGAGAAGCTGGAAATATGATCGTATTTCCTTTTAAGAAAAATATATCTGGCGCAATTATTAATTATAAGTTGATATTTCCTTATGGAACCTTTATCAAGGCAACCATATATCAGCTCATGGTACGATATTATTGGCAGTAATAGAGTTTTAACAAGTTTAAGCTTGGTATCTTCACTAATAAAATTGGCCGTTTTCCATAAATGTCTCAATATATAATATAACCTACTAATTGATGAATTTACATGATCAGCGCAAGTAAGATGCTTATTTAATATGAAGTCAAGCGTTTTAACAGTCTTCTCAAATTTTACAACATTCCCATTAAGTATTATTGGAGAAACGTTATCCAAATTATAAGAATAATGAGAAATGGCAATCGCCTGTGTTTTAGATGCATTAAGACGGAGCTTATTATTATTAGACCATTGATTTATAGCTTTTAGGTCTTCATTTATTCGACAAACAAGATCCTCCACTAACCCCAGAGGTACCGAGAGGTATACTTGCGCATCATCAGCATAAAGATGCATAGATACATTTTGACAACATTTCTCTATGTCATTTATATACAAGCTAAATAAAATTGGACCAAGAATAGAGCCCTGAGGTACACCAGATTTCACCGTCAATGAGCTGGATTTACTATCTCTGCACACTACCCTCTGATACCTGTTTGTCAAGTAGCTATTTATGAGCCTTTCCAACTGAAACCAAAGTATGTTTGAAGCTTATGAATAAGAATTTTGTGGCAGACAGTGTCAAAAGCCTTGGAGAAATCCAACAGTGCAAGAATTGTCAGGTCACCGTTATCAAAGGAAGGCCGTATATCTTCCATTACCTTAAGCATAGCCGTTGAACAGCTATGACCCCTACGATAACCTGATTGGTTTTATGAAAGCAGATTTTCTTTTGTCAGATAGTTCATAATTTGGCTCAATAAAAGTTTTTCAAAAATCTTTGATAGACACGGAAGAATACTGATAGGCCGAAAATCAGATGGTTGGGAGGCATTAACTTTTTTCGGAACAGGTACAATATTAGCTACTTTCCAAGCATCAGGAAAATTTAAGGAAGTTAGTGAAAAGTTTAGAATATGTGTAAGAGGCGCAATAATATAAGGTAAAATTAATTTAATGAATCTTAAACTGATCTTATCCTCTCCCGTAGCGTTCGATTTTATTGAAAGAATGGCTTGTATTATTTCAGCCTCAGTTATATTTGAAAAATTAAATATTTGACCAGGATCATTAGAAGAATCCTCACTCGAGTATATATATGGATTATCCCCTTCTGGTAATTTCACAGCAACGAAGTCATTCATAACATCAGCGTCAACCAAGCATTCGGAGTTAAGATTTGGCTTAACACCAAGTTGTTTTAAGTTACTCCAGAGAATCTTGGGTCCTAGGCTTACATCAAGTTTGCGATGGAAATAACACCTCTTGGCCTCCCTGGTGATACTAGTAGCTCTATTTCGCAATACTTTGTAAGCCTGCCAATGTTCGATTTTAGACGTTTTCTTCCAAAGCGAATGGCTTTTATTTCTTGCTTTTATAGCCTGAAGTACTACGCTATTGAACCATGGCTGTTTATTATTCTTAACTTTAATTTTTCTAAGTGGAACATATTTATCGAACAAGTAATTAACTAAGAACGAAAAATATTCAACTTTATCATTAATATCTGCAGAAAACCAACAGTCGTTCCAAGGAAGTGCAGATGCTTCAGTGGCTAAGCCTCTGATATTTATTTTCTTGAAGTCTCGAAAATTTATGTAGTTTTCTGAAACATTAAATTCTGAGTGCATAACTAAATTATAGCTTAGAAAAATTAAGTCGTGGTCGCTAATAACACTCAGGGAAATTTGGTCAAAATGTAAAACATTACTCATATCAGAAACGCAAAAGACGTCTAGTAAACTTGGTCTACAATGGGGACCAAAACGAGTAGGAAGCTGGTTTACAACTTTAAGCCCTAGGCTTGACATATCTTCAAGCAAGTTTTCGGAACGATCATTTTCAGCAAGCAAATCTATATTTAAATCTCCACACAGTAGTATATGTTCGTAAGTGGCACTATAGTTATGTATACATTGAAAGAGGTTATTTAAGTCATACGACTTATTTTGATTATACACGCATACAACAAGGCAATGCTCGTAATTATTGTAAAATTCCACCATCAAAAACTCTACAGGATCGGAATTATCTGATTTATTTATTATTTTACACTGCAACGTCCTCTTGTGGTATATCGCAATACCTCCACCTCGCTTACCTTGCTGTCTGTCATTTCTAATCACACAATAGTCAAGAAACTGGTTATCATTATCATTCATGTCATTTTGAAACCAAGTTTCAGTGACACACAGAACATCAACACTCACAGAGCTAAATATGTGGTTCAAATAATCAAGCTTACATTGATTCAGACTTCTAGAGTTGAAATGGCAAAGCTGAAATCCAGGGTGACAGTCACTCAAAAGCTTCAGTACTATTTTAGTGTTGAGTTCGTTAGAGCCGGCAAATGAACTATTTGAGTTCATAAACATATCTATGCACTTCAAATTGCCAACATAATACATGCTAGAGCAAGAACATTAAAAAATAAGTATGGCAGCGAAAGAAAAAGAAAAAATGAAAAGTATACATTAAAAAACCTTAGAAAATAATAGTAAATGGTTACACATCTTAGACTAACGTTAAATTCTAAACCAATAAAACAATATATATACATATACATGCTTACGCAAATTGGTGATGTGATTTTCATTTACAAAAGCAACAATATTTTGCTACAATTGATGAACACATTTTATTATTAAATGTTCAATTTTTTAATGCGTTTTTACACACTCACTAACAAGTGAGGTTATCACTGGGTAGTCGCCACCGAAAATATGTGCACGGACATGTACATGATGACTGTGTGCATTGGACTGCATGGAATCGAAAAGGGAAAATTTTTCGGGTCTGCTTTAGCAATAATAAATTTCGTGGTTTCGCAAACCACACATTCAATTATGAAATTTTCCTCAAATAAATATTTCCTTTGTTCTTTTTTCCTAATGCATTATATATAAGGGTGCTCACATAAACACAATTTTTTATTTTTGTTGCGAAGAAACGACAAAAAGGATAGTACAATGGCAAAAGCAGCGTTACTTAAATTAAACAAAATAGCTGCCGATTCCATTGCATACACCCGTTTTTATCAAAATAAAACTAAAACCAAAAATAAAATAAGTAAAAAACGGAAATGAAAAATTTTCAATTAAGGACATCCTAATATAATGCACGGCACAATTCCTTTTTACTTTTCGAAGTTAAAAGTTTTTAAATACTAAACAAAAAAAGGAACAAAGAACAAAAAATGTTCTAACATAGAAAAATTGAGGAGAAATTTCGCACACCCTAATTTAACATATTGCAATCAATACAATTTAGCTTTTGCTTTTCGAAGCAAAAAACTCAAAACAAGAAAAAGAAAAGACCCACTCAAAACTTTTCTTTTTTCACAATAAAAAAATCACTGCACACCCTACTATATATATACGATCGCAAGATTAATACTAGGTACAAACACACGCCATATTGGCAATTTATACCATTTGGGCAATTTATTACGCAATTTATCATATAATAAATTGTAATAACAAATTGCCAATTTAAAAAAAAATTGCGTAATAAATTGTTTCAAACTGTAAATACAACCTTGTAAAGTGTGTTTATTGAGTAGATTTAAACGTCAGCTGCGCATGGCTCAACTATGTGGTTGGCTCATCTCATCAGCTGATATTATTTTTTTCATTTCACTGGAGTAGGAATTGTCAAAAGAGGATGGCAAACTCAAAATGAAACCAAAACATTGAACACATTATCTTACAACACACAAAAATTTTAAAGTTTTAAAAAAATCTTTTTTTTTAAAGTTTTATGTTAGGATTCAAGGGGTTGTGTAGCGCAATATATAGCTTCTCCAACCCAATTGTCAACCTCACCTTCGAGCGGCGAATCCCGTTTCACTAACAGACGAGGCTCTGGCGACCCCAAGCTCCTCATGGAACTTGGGGGTGGGGAGGGAGGGATGGCCTGAAGGTTTAATGTGGCCATATAAATCGTTCCCGAGATGGTCGGGCCAGCACCTTAATGGTGCTGTGTTACCGGAGCGTATCGGATCTGTATCCGACAAAGGACCATCAAATCGATAACACTCCCCAAAGCCTTCGGGGAGTAACTAATCGCTACAACAACAACAACAACAACAAAGTTTTATGTTTTCATTCCATTCCATTCACCTAATTCCAACACGCACATTTTGACATTCTGAACACAGGTATGTTGTTGCTGTAGAGATGAGCCAACTGGCCATCAAATTACTATTGTGTAAGCTAAATTGAGTTGTATGAACACCACTCAATTTGAATTGATATTGCCTCAATTTATTTTTCTGTTTGAACATAGCATTATGCGAATCGTAGCAACAACAAAACACAATTGCACACTTTTCACACAACTTGTTGCTCTGCTTTGGTGGAAGAGTTTTGCATGACCCTTCATAGGTCTTCATTAACATATTTTTTCCTCTCTTCTCATTTTCAGTATATATATATACATATGTATATTTTTGTGTTTCACTAAAACACGAAATAAACACTAAAGATTGGCGATTTACATTTTTCGCCCGCACGCGTACTATTTTTATTGCAACTACAATTATATTGCAATCACAAAACAAAAAATCACTCGCGAACACGTTTGTTTCATTTCGTTTTTTCATTAATTACTTAAGGAAGTTAGTGAAACATGCAATTATCGATATTGCAAACAATCGATATACTAGTACGGTAGCATAAGGGTGATGATACATCATCAATTATCCTTAAGGCTACATGCTTCACATACGGAAAAGCATGACGTAGACATTTACATTTTTGAGAAGATAGTTATTAATCAAAAATAAATGCTATAAGTGCTTAGAAATATATAAATTAGACAATACTTAAAAAAAAATTCCTGTTTTATGGTTGGTTTGGCGTTGTTTCTGTCTTGGGGGTCCGAGGGTATCATTTGTAAAACAAATGAATATCAATTATATTACAATACAATGTTATGGAACCATTGACAAGCATACTTACTCTGGGTTGACAATTGTTTCGCAGTTGCACCAAGTTTACCTGGTGGCACGAAGAAGATGATCGGCGTCTGCCCGTGTGCGTCTAGCTGTCCCGGAGCTTCAGCCACTTATGTGGGTTCGTTGACCAAACGACCGACCAAACCACCAGTTACGACAAACCCAAGGCCTAACAAGAAAAAATTTACGCACACGTAAGGGTTAAGGAATTTCTTACCTCATCACTCGATAGGACCGTTGATTAACCTTTTTAGAAAGCGACACAACACTTTGTCTTTTGCCTAGCGGTTCTTCTACCAATTACTTACCGCTCTTATCCCACCCAACCATGACTTCTCAGATGTTAATGAGATGTCCCAATGTAAAGCAACAACAACAACGGATTTCAGACCATTCTTACAAACTTAACAATTCATGTTTTATTTAATAAAAGGCTAATCAATTAAAAAGAAAAAGATCAGAATTTGTTTTCATACTAAATTTAGTACTAAAGCAAAAAAAAATACCAATTTTTACTATTGGGCTTAAGTCCGAACACCTATAGGAACGCCATGGAATCGAAACTATAAGCAAAAAGGAATCTTACAAACTTACTAAAGAGTGTGTGATATTTAAACAGGTGAAATATTATTAACACAGAGAAGCGAATCATATTAAATCAAATATAAGTTATTTGATTGAAATTTCCGCGGTTTTGAAGTATGTTACGAATTCAGTATTAGTAAATATTAATCTCAAACAATTTAAAGATATTTCTAATACCAACTCGTTTCGTTGATTTTCTCGTTCTCTCACGATTCACTGATCATGCTTAATGATCATTAACACGGTAGTTAAATAAAAAATTATATGTACATATGCAAAACAAAAAAACCAAATGGTACGAAAATATAACAATTTTATTATAAACTTACGTGCATTGATGTTGCAGGAACTCGACGAAGGCCTTCTACGATGCTTCTGCTTTGCTGTAAAATGGTACTTTAGCACATATATAAATTTTCTAATTAGAATTTGATATTGCGATTGCTTCGAGTTGCAATCAGATTTTTGTTTTCCTATTCTTATTGGAACGACAATAAGACACTGGAACTCTCTCTCCAATCACTTAAAAAAATATCACTCTCTCCTTTTCTAACTTGAACATTTAATTATAATAACCTATATTATTATTCTGATTTTACTTTAATTATCATGAACCATGAAATTCCAAAAATATTATAATTTTCTTTGTTAAATTCAAAGGAAAATCATTGAAAACTTTCGCACACATTTAATTTAATAAAATTATGTCACCTACACTATATTTTTCTCTCTCTTTCATATTTAGTATGTATATGCTTTGTTTCTTTAAGTTATGTATTTCAATGAAGTATGCATATTCACATATTTATAACTTTAATTGGAAGATTTAATTTTTACAATTTTTTTATGTTGACCATTTTTTTCGTGTTTTTTCTGTTTTTGAACATCCTATATTCTGAAATTTGTTTAACTTAAGTTTTTCTATTGTATATGTTTTTTTTTTTCTCGATTTTTCACCTCGAAAATATTTTTAGTCAGACTATTACGACTATACCGCGACAAAACTAGTTGCATACTGGAAGTCAAGAGGAACTTGGAATTTCTCTATTTCTCCTAACTCTTGACTGCATTTACTTATGTATATGTTTTTTTTTTTTTTTTTTTTCTTGAAAAGGTTTTAAGTAAAATGCACTTATGAAACTATTTTAACACTCCACATTTCGTCACTGCAACAGAGCCTGCGAGTTTTCCATGCTGAAGTTGATGATGATGTAGCCCCAGTCCTTGTCATTGCGAGTCCCAATCCGGACATTGATTCCTTTTTAAACTTTTGTGGTTTTATTTAGATGACGGCTTTGCGCGTTTAAGTTTCCGAAAAACCGAATTATTGTTCCTCTAGGGAGGGTTAGCGCACATTTAACTTTCCGCTTTACTTGCGGAATTTAATTCGGCACGATTTTTACCTTTTTGGCCGGTATTAGCTTCATCGCGTGAATATACATTTTAGGCAAACCTTATCCAGCAAAAGACCCCGCTATGTCTCAATCCGAAGCTTTTATAGGCACGGAAAAACAAGTCAAAAGGGTGGCGTGATGCGAAACAGAGATAATTAAATAGGAATGGAGATCGATATTTATATACATTTGTCCTTTTTTAGTTGTTTTATAGGACATTATCTGACAGTAAATTGTTTTTAACCCTTGCATTCCTTAATATCTTTTCCGTGGTACCACCCTATCTTACCATGTATGTCTTGCAATTGATACATGGAGTTTCCTTTTGTGGCGAGAACTGTAGCTTGGCGTTAAACTTATTCGCTTTGTCGCTCAGAACGAAATTGCGCCGATATAAATTTTCACCTACACTGAATGGTTTTACTCTGCTTCGGAGGTTGTAGCGTTGAGCTGATTTCTCAAAAGCGTTTTGTATGTTCTTGGCCAACTCAGTACGCACGAGTCGGAGTTTGTCTATGCGGTCTATTACAACATCCCCTCCCAAAGACTCGAGCGTACGCAGCAGACTATAATCATCTGCATGACTTAACATCTGCTGACCGAACATCGCATAGTATGGCGTGCAGCCAATAGTTTGGTGAAATGAAGACCGAAGTGCTTCAGCTATCATTTGAAGATTTTTGTCCCAATTGGTTTGAACAGATTGGAGATATGACCTGATACCACCGATAACGGAGCGATTGACCCTCTCGCTCGCGTTAGCTTGGGGACTATATAGAGCTGTAAACGAATGTTTAATACCCCTGGAAGATAAACAATTTTTAAATTGGACGGACTTGAACTGACTGCCGTTGTCAGATACGATGCATTCGGGTGCACCAAAAATTGGGAAAATTTGTTTTTCTAAAAAGTCGCAAATTGGAGTGGCAGTAAACTTTTTTACAGCTTCGATAAATGGAAATTTCGTCAAATGGTCGAGAACTATAAAAATGCCAATATTTCCCTGCTTAGAGCGCGGATAAGGACCTAAAAGATCAACGTATAACCTTTGGCATGGACGTACAGAATTTAAGTTTGCTTTCATAGGTGGACGAAGAATTATATTTGTAGATTAACTCTGCTGGCAGATATCACAGCGAGAAATGAAACTTTTAACATCATTTACCATCGATGGCCAGTAGAAATTTAAGCGAAGGCGTTCTAACGTTTTTGCCATACCACCATGGCATTTGTTTGGGGGACAATGGGCCTTTTCGATAGTGTCCTGGACTAGGTCATTTGGAATCCACAGTTTCCAACATAAAACTTCTCTTTCTTCATTTCCATTCGCGTATTCTGTTCGCTTATACACTTTATCGGCTTTGACCTGCAGGTCTGGTAAACTACTCTGAGCTTCTTGAATTTTCTTTTTTAATTTATTGTACTCATCGGAGTTGAAAGCTTCCGAATCTAAATTGACTGCTGGACATACAGAAATTTCCCCTAGCTCATCAAAGTTTTGCCTCGACAACGCGTCGGGAACGATATTCTGAGAACCACGTCGGTGCTCAATTTTAAACCGATAACCCTGTAATTTGAGTGACCAGCGTGCTAATCTACCACTTAAGTCGTTTTGCTTCATTAGCCACTGCAAACTGGCATGGTCAGTCACTATCGTGAAATCTTGGCCTTCGACGTAAGCACGGAATTTTTTCAAGCTAAGAATAGCTGCTAGGCACTCAAGCTCGGTTACGCTGTAATTGCTTAGTGCGCGATTTAGGTTTTGCGAAAAATACGCGACGGGAACTTCTACACCGTCGTCACTAACTTGGGCCAACACTGCTCCGACACCTAGTTTGCTAGCGTCACATTGAATAAGAAAAGGTTTACTATAGTTAGCATTAGCCAGTATTGGTGCTGACGATAACAGGGTTTTAAGCAACTCAAATGCGGTTTGGGCATATTCAGTCCATTTAAAAACTTTGGCCTTTTTCAGCAAATTTGTCATTGGTGCAGTAACTGCAGCGAAGTTCGGTACAAATCGCCTATACCAACCAGCCATGCCAAGAAATCGGCGTAATTGCTTGATAGTGGTTGGTTGGGGATATTGTGTAACCGCAGATATCTTATCCGGGTCAGTACGGAGTGTACCGTTCCCTACAATATACCCTAAGTACTTCACTTCTCGCAGACAAAATTTGCTTTTCTCAATATTGATTGTTAAGCCCGCGTTTCTTAAATGATATGCAACTTCCGACATCTTCTTCATGTGAGCATCAAAACTTTTTGATACGATGAGTAAATCGTCAAGATATACGAATACACTCTCTCTTAAATTCGATGGAATCACGCGATCCATTAATCTACATAAGGCCTGAGGGGCATTGCATAAGCCAAAAGGCATTACGCGGTATCTATACAAAGGACGGTTTGGTACCGTAAAACAAGTAAAATCTCTGAATTTTTCCGATAATGGAATTTGCCAAAATGCTCGCCTTAAATCGAGCGAAGATATAAACTCAGCTTTTGGTAAGCGAGTGAGTATCCCATCTATGTGGGGTAAGGGGTAAGCGTCTTTAATAGTTACGCTATTTACTTTGCGTGAATCTAAACACAGACGAACTTTTTCACCTTTACGGACTAAAACAACCGGACTCGACCACGGACTGTTGGGTGACTCCTCGATTATTCCCAACTTCAGCATTTCATCTATTTCCCTGTGAACTAACTTTTCTATAGCAGGTGAAATAGGAAAATATCGTTGTTTCAACGGACGGACATTTGGCTCTAACTCAATTACGTGCTCAATAAGGTTGGTTTTGCCAAGACCTTCCTTAGCATATGACGGAAATAAATCTTTTGTGATTTGCAAGCGTTTTTGTGGCTCAGTTGTCAGGGTGTGCATATTATTTAAAACATCAGTATTATTATTATCGGTGCTTACACAATCGATTTGGTTTATCAGATGGGGAGCTATTTGGAATGCGATCCAGAAATCTACGCCCAAAATCAAATTTTGCTTCAAGCTAGGGACAATATAAAAAAGTAGTTTTGATGTTTTGCCTTTAGAGGTAATTTCAAATAAGGAGGTACCAAATACAAATTGGTCATTGCCATCAGCAGTTCGTATCGATGAACAATGATTGGTTTTAATATTTTTATCCGCGCAGATCTTTTCAGCCAAGTTGCTGCCTACACAAGAAACTTGCGCTCCACCATCGAGCAAAGTTAGATGAGTTTCGTTAATAATCTCTATTTCGGCATATGGTCGAAGGTCTGACGAATGCTTTTGCAAAGAACATATTAAATTGGTTAGCCCTTTTCTACCTGCTTTAACTTTTCTCCAAAATTTACTTGCCCGTATTGCCGAACGTGATTTAGGTGGTGTGCCCTTTTCGATATTATTGAAAATTTCTTTTCGTTTTTCTTGGTAAAATTTCAAACGATCTTGGTACGGTACTAAATGTCTTAATTCTGGTTTATAAAAATTCTTAGTTTCAAGATTGGAACCGTGTCCTCGCTCGCCTGCAAGTTTCCCGACTTACACTTTACACACGTAGGTTTGTACACGCCTACACTACCACAACCATAGCAAAATATCGTTCGCTCTGCCAAGCAGTCGAAGTAACGATGCCCTTCTTTGCGGCAATTCCAGCACATCAGCTGATTGTTGTTCCTACGCCGTGTCACCTCGTCAACTTCAATAGCGTCTTCGCCCCGTTCTTCTTCTATTTCATCCACAATGTCAACTTCGTTAACTTGCTTACGAACAGGCGTATTTCGATAAGGGGTGGACAAAGCAGTATTACTTGAAGACGACTGTCTAGCGATTTCTTGAAGTAAGCTTTCGTGTTTAATGCATAACTCGCGCAATTTAGCTACCGAAGGAATGGAAACGTATAAAAGTTGTTGCCTCAAGCGAGGTCTTAACCCTCTCTGTAGTATTTCTACAAGTTCTGCCTCTGGGATAGGAATGCTCAAGTTTTCTGCGATTTTAAAAAAAGCATTGCGGTATTCATCAAAGGTTTCGGACATATTTTGCTTGCGCATACGTATTGCCTCTTTAATATCCGTATCAGTACGGTGTGCGGCAAAATGGGTACGGAGAGCTTGACAAAGATTAGGCCAAACAACACGATCTACTGAGCGTCTGTAACGCCAGTACCAATCTTTGGCCTCCTTAGTAAACACGCTTTGGACATGTTCGCAGAACAAAGTGAAATTTCCTCCGAGTGTATCGATCACCTGTGACTCGACTCTATAAATAAAATTTTCTACCGATAGACGATTTGAGCCATCAAATTTGATGTCCCAGTTTGAAATAAGGTTGGCAATTTTGCCAGAATTAGTGACGTGTGATATGTCACTACTGCGCGGAAAACCCACATTAGAATGCCTGTAAGGATTTCCTTGTGCATGCATATTTAAAGGTGCGCCACCATGTTGACTAAGGCCATTAATAAAATCCGGTGGATCTTGTGGCCAATCAACTAATGGTGGTAAATCATTGTTTTGTGGAGGTTGCAAGTTTACGTTTTTTTTTCTGTTTTTGAACATCCTATATTCTGAAATTTGTTTAACTTAAGTTTTTCTATTGTATATGTTTTTTTTTTTCTCGATTTTTCACCTCGAAAATATTTTTAGTCAGACTATTACGACTATACCGCGACAAAACTAGTTGCATACTGGAAGTCAAGAGGAACTTGGAATTTCTCTATTTCTCCTAACTCTTGACTGCATTTACTTATGTATATGTTTTTTTTTTTTTTTTTTCTTGAAAAGGTTTTAAGTAAAATGCACTTATGAAACTATTTTAACACTCCACATTTCGTCACTGCAACAGAGCCTGCGAGTTTTCCATGCTGAAGTTGATGATGATGTAGCCCCAGTCCTTGTCATTGCGAGTCCCAATCCGGACATTGATTCCTTTTTAAACTTTTGTGGTTTTATTTAGATGACGGCTTTGCGCGTTTAAGTTTCCGAAAAACCGAATTATTGTTCCTCTAGGGAGGGTTAGCGCACATTTAACTTTCCGCTTTACTTGCGGAATTTAATTCGGCACGATTTTTACCTTTTTGGCCGGTATTAGCTTCATCGCGTGAATATACATTTTAGGCAAACCTTATCCAGCAAAAGACCCCGCTATGTCTCAATCCGAAGCTTTTATAGGCACAGAAAAACAAGTCAAAAGGGTGGCGTGATGCGAAACAGAGATAATTAAATAGGAATGGAGATCGATATTTATATACATTTGTCCTTTTTTAGTTGTTTTATAGGACATTATCTGACAGTAAACTGTTTTTAACCCTTGCATTCCTTAATATCTTTTCCGTGGTAACACCCTATCTTACCATGTATGTCTTGCAATTGATACATGGAGTTTCCTTTTGTGGCGAGAACTGTAGCTTTTACAAAAACGGGTGCTAGCTTGGCGTTAAACTTATTTGCTTTGTCGCTCAGAACGAAATTGCGCCGATATACATTTTCACCTACACTGAATGGTTTTACTCTGCTTCGGAGGTTGTAGCGTTGAGCTGATTTCTCAAAAGCGTTTTGTATGTTCTTGGCCAACTCAGTACGCACGAGTCGGAGTTTGTCTATGCGGTCTATTACAAAAATACAGCTATCGTGTATTTATATATCGCATACAGTACCATGACTCCACTAACAACCCCTAATCAGGTGAAGTTCACATTTACCTTATCAGAATTGCTCGCTAGGTGCAAGAAATGCAACGATGACCACCACACCATGCTGCACATTGAGGACGTGCAGGAGACGACGAGGCGGCAACGCAATCCCTGGAGACGCAGCAGGCCACAGAGAATCACAGATGAGGAAAGCGACATCCTCTCCATTAATGCGTCGGAGACCGAAGCAAAGTCTTCTGCAGCGGAAACGTCTTCTTTCCGTCCGGGGGCCTCAGGTGGAGTGGAATCATCTGCATTCCACCCACCTTTTACGAGCGGATTGGAAACGAAAACTTTCCAACAGCGCCGTTTTCGTCCCCTGCTTCGATATGAGGTGATCGCAGGCGGATTGGAAACGCAAACTTTCCAACCGCCGAAGAATAGCTACAAAGGAAAAAGCAAGAAGAATCGACGCAAGCAGCAAGCGCATCATAGTCGCGCCACAAGGAGAGTGGAATAACCTGTATTCCACCTCCATCCAACGAGTGCCTTCAGGGCTGGGACGGTTGTCAGCCCACGTGCGCCGCCGCAGCTGATCCAGTGCCTCACGTCGATTGCACCCACGGCCGTTATCAAGGTCGAGTCGGGTGGGCGCTTGCACCTGGTTCGAGCTCTACTGGATCCAAACGCTGCAACGTCCATCATCGCGGATGAGCTCATCCGCCGACTCCGCTTTGAGGGGACGATTCTGGGGGATCGGCGTGGGTGCTTCATCAAGCTGCGGGGCAAGCATGGGCAGACGGCAACCGTCACCACTTATGCCGTGACGTTGCCTCATTTCCGGAAGCTAACCCCATTAACAAGCCTTGACGCAACGGTAGCCACGCCGTATGCAAACATCAGGCTCGCAGATCCGCAGTTCTACGTCGCCGCCCCAGTCCAATTGGTGCTCGGTGCCGACGTGGTCCCAAAGGTTCTGCTGGGCGCCATACCAGCCGGAAATTTGCGGCCCCTGTTGGCACAGAATACCATCTTTGGCTGGGTGTTGGCTGGTGCCTGCTAAATTGTTATTTTTATATATACATAAATGTAAGTTCTTTAATACATAAATTTTTATTTTTATATATACATAAATTTAAATTCTTTCATACATAAATTTTTTACAAAAAAAAACCTAAATTGAATTTCATTTATATCATATTTTACCGAAAAGTAATTTTTAAACACTTTTTGTACACATACATGTTTTTTACAAAATAATGATAAATTGTAAATACCTTTTTTATAAAATATATTTTTTTTACAAAAAAAAAAAAAAAATGAATTTTAAAAACTGCTTATGGATATACATAAGCAATGATATATTTTATACATACATACATGAAATAAAAATGAATGTGCTACTGAGATTGAACCATGTACATTAAACTGGCCGTAATTTTTTTTTTTTTGGAAAACCTTTAATTTTTTCATCTTAAGATATGAGGTTATGTGTAAAAAGAAACAGTATAATTTTTCAGCTCGATCCGAGCATCCCTTAACATGCCTTGTGAAGGCCAAATTACGTAGAACTTTAAGAAAATTGCCATTTTTACGACTTTTAGTGTAATTTTTCACTTTTTTGAAGTTTGTTCAAATTGTTTTTAAAACGACAAAAAAAAACAAGTTAAAGAACAAAACATTTGTTTTATTTTACTGTTTTTTTTTTATTAGTATACAGTACTATTTTCAAAAGAATTAAAAGCTGATTACTTATTTAATGAGAGACGATTTGGTGCAAGATAGATAACTTTGCCTGTAGTGCTCAACAACTTGCAATAAGTACTGTTTCTCTTCTTCATTATAAGTCAGTGATCGATTGAAGTCGGTGATCAATTTCAATGTTCTCTCAGCAGCGTCACTGACTAGAGTTAAATGTTGACAAGTTCCTTTACCTGCCTTATAATCTTCTCTCTCTTGCCATGTGGAAGGATCCGATTGCAAAAAACTTTTTTCTATTCCTAAGCGTGTGAAGAATGCTTTAGTTCTTGGTGAAACAAAATTACTTTTATCCTTGCTGCCATAGAGAAGTATATCGGGAATTGTTGCGGTAATTCGTTTTGGAACAGCATTGTCATCTTGGTTTTCTTTATTGATTGCTTTTACTATTTTTTGCGAATATGCAAGGGAATTTTTTCATCGAAAAATGAAAGGCCAACAGCTTCTTCCGACAAGTAACATAAATGATTTTTTATTTTTTGTAATAAAGCATAGGAAACTTTTTTATCAAAATAGGCAATCGAATCTCGAATAGATGCAGACCAGAAAAATAAAGATGCTTCGTAGACTCTTTTTCTCTGAAGTTGTTAATTTGAATTGGTTGCGAAACAAAAAAATTTTGTAACAATACAGACACTTCGACATAAACATTACGTGCGATGTTGCACCAGGTGACCGAACTTGTGAAAAACTTGGTACGTTTTCGCCAACAAAGAGTAGAGATAGTTGTAACAGCTCCTTATAATCAACACGAATGTGGTGTTTATTTAACGTAGTTAAGTAGAAATTCTTAAAAGTATCTATTTCTGCTATTGTTAAGACTCGCCGAACTTCTACGTCCGATATTCCACTTTTGAAGGATTTAGGGTTAATATTTTTCCAGTAGCTAGAAAAACGATTGAAAAGTGGAACATCCGGGCTGATGATTTACCCAAATTCAATTGGAACACTGCTTTTACTAACAGCTCACTAATATGATGACGACATGGGAAGAAAAGTAGAGTGCGGCCAATTATTTTTTCAAGCAGGAAAGCAGCTCCATTATTAAGTCCAGTATTAGCAGCCGTTGTATCAAATGATACAATTTCCACTAATTCTTCCAGTTTCCATGCGCACAAAAAATTATAAATTTCTGCAGATATAGTCTCTCCCTTTGAATTTTCCATTTTAGGTATACCTAGCAGTTTCTCCATGTTTTGCCCCGTTACAACGAGAGACAATCGATCCTTTTTTTCGGTGCCACTGATTTCTTGAAGAAGCTTACCATCCCAGTGAAGGACAGGAATCTAAAGTAGGATAAAAAAACAAACATACTTATAAACGTATTCAGAAATAAAAATTTATTACATTGAATCCATCAATAATCTCTTCTACTTGTCTGCGACGAAAATTCTTTGTAATCGAATGTACTGTGGTTCAATTGAGGACTAAATCTTCCATTTTGTAACGACAGCCTGTCTCCATACTGGCTTAAATGAGTGGCAGAGTGTATATACCTCTATGTGTTTATGAGTTTTGTGTTCAGGTCCGTGCCTTGGCCGCAATGTTGCCATTAACATACTATTAACATAATAACATTAACATTGGCAACATTGTACCGAAAGTGAACACAATGTTGCAGCGGAAATGAGACGTTGCGCTTGGCATCATGCTGTTGTAATAAATAAAATGTCACCATGCTGCTAACAACTTAGCAACATTGATGAATGCCATGCACCTATATGTTTGTTTTGTTCTGTATTATGTATGTGGATGTGTATTTGTGCAAGGCTATGAGCGTGTGAATGCATCAGTGTGAGGCACGCACGAACCGAGTGTATCTGTGTAGGTGTTCGATTTGTGGAGCAGTAAGCGTATGAATGTATGAGTGCATGATTGTATAGATGGAAAATACGGGAAAGCCGAAAAGAAAGTTTGGCATGTATAGGTAGGAATTTTCCGTTTCTGGGTAACGTTCCTTACCACGGCGGTGGCTATAAGAAGGGGCAAAATCAGTAAACGGGCCAAAGTCTTGTTTCAACAATGCCCAGTACAAGTTAAGTGCAATTGAGTCAAAAGTGAAGTGCCCGCTTTTAAAACGAAAGTGAAGAAAAAAAAAAGGTTCACAAAGTTTGTAGTGCGCGAATTTAATCGCATTTTTGAAATATTTGTGCGCGTCGAAAGTCTCCGCGATACGTAAATAGGGGTAGCAGTTTCCAGCAAACGTATGTTGCGAAAGGTAAGACATGTCCATTTTGGTGTTTTTTTGTTGGTACAGGCATGCTTGACGGGAGCTGGGTCTCCAACCCGACCTATCTCCCAAGCAAGCCAAAAGAAAACTTGCATCGACATATATCCCTGTATACAAATATATGTATGCAGACGAATATATGACTATGCAGACAAGAAATCCATAGGCAACTATGTATATGTACGGGCGCATAGATAAAATTTTTTCTTAGGATTCCGATAATAAATTTCATTTAAATCTCATTACAGAGCGCAAAATTTAATCTCCGTTGGAAAAGACTCACTGGGCACTGGTTTTGGCTACATACCGCCCGGCAACAACTACCACGCACTACACTACATTTTTAATTTGGTCGCGCACACCACAACAACAACCACTATAGCAGTTTTTTTATTGGCAATATACGGTCGCAACAACCACAACATCATCTGTTTTACATTGGCGGCATAACGCTCAACAACAACTACACCATTTTTGCTATATTGGCGGCGCAACACCAACCACAACCGGTATTTATTTCTTTCTTGGCGACATACCGCCCGACAATCCCCACACCATCTTTCTCATATTCTCGAAACACCGCCAAACTGCAACTATATTATATTGGCGCCATACTGCCCGGCGACAACAACACCATTTTTGTTAGATTGGCGGCGTAACGTCCAACCACCACCTGTGCACATTTGAATCTCGGCGACGTACCGTCCAACAACACGTATATGCATCTTAAATAACCATAAGCACTACACTATAATTTTGTTTGCCGGCGCTCACCACAACAACAACAACCACAGAACCATCTACAAGGACTTCGTTACGTTGCATATAAAATTTTTACCAGCGGCGTTGAGCCGCAACAACGACAGCCACGACACCACATACAACAAAAATAAAATTATATATACAAGCTGATCCATAAACCACGATCAACGCAGGCAGAGGGAGGATCTGTTCCGGAGTTATATGAGTTTGGATATACTATTATTTTTTGTATGTTTTTCATATTATTATATTATTTTTATTTAAGTACTATAATAGTGGTAGGAATCGGGCAAAAAGGGGGGCACTCTGAGTTTCACGCTCACACCATACTTTATAAGTTTATAAGTTTTTCTTTCTTTTCGTTTCTCCATTCTCTTGTTTTTTTTTTCTATTTTTTTAATTTTGTCTATTTCGGTTTGACATTAAATTTTTCTTGGTCGTTTGATACCTTTCTTTATAATATACACACTTTTTTGCACGCGTTTTCGTCTACCTATGGTAGTACCAGCTCAAAATTTTCGAATTTTGAATTTTGCTTTTTATTTTTTTTTTTACACTTATATTTTTCATGATTTATGGCAAATTCTAACATACCATACCTTTCTATTAGCCTCACACCCCGGGATTCTACATAATAACGTGCTTTCAGCACTTTCAGCACTAATAATAATTTTTCCTCAGCTAATATAATTTTTTTGTATTGCTACATTTAACCATCGCGCTGGTAAAATTAATACTATCAAAACACTCAATAACCAAGATTGCAAGCGAGCGATCTGGTTGAGTGATTGAGGGTGGCTACCGTGAGCGTATGTATGTATGTTTTTGACTCTTGCTATTTCAGCGAATTCAGCACATCCACTCAACTGCACCGGCGCCGTTGGAGTACGAGTATATGGGTGAGTGAAAATTGAGCAAAATATTTCTGCTAATACATATTTTTGAATGTATGTACATATATTAACATATGATGCCTTGTCTTCTTGAGAAAATAGAAGCAGGAAACCTATATATATGTACATGCATAACTACAAACATACACACCTTTTGTTTATAATATGCCAAACTGGTTTTTTTTTTTGCTTTACTTTGGTGACCTACTTTTGTTTTATACAAAATTGATCTTATATTTACTTGAGCGGTTGCGGTAGGTCAGGGATTAGGGTACTTGATTTTTTTTTTGTTCGCCCTCTTATTTTATTTTGTTTGAATTTGTATCTTTAGGGTTTAGAATTAGCTCCTATTAATAATATTGCATTAGGGTGGCCTTAAAAGTTTTAACTTTTTTCTATTTGAGTTCAGACACGTGGTCTATTAGTCGTAAGGATTTTGTATTGAGTTGAATTCAGAATCGATTGAATTGAATTTGCAATGTTAATTAGCAATAAAGTTTAGCATTAAATTTAAGCATTTTTTTAATTTTCTTTTTGAGCAAATAGAAACTTTGGAAGTGATCCTAGTAGCTAAGCCTTTTGAAGTCATTGTCACATTATTTTGTATTAAACTTTGAGTTTAAAGTTCTTTTTTTAGAAATCATTGAACTAGTAGTAGGGTGGTATTTGCTAATTTGTAAACCAAGAACTTTGTAAATAAATTATAAGAATTATGTTTGGATGAAAATATTGTCTTGAAATATGCAGGGCTAAATCCATATTTTTGGTGTTGGTGCTGCGCTTGTGCGTGGCAAGGTAAGGTGAAGGTGAGTGGTTAGGGAAAATGACTGATTGACATGGGACAGACTAGTGTGAGGTTTGGGGGGCACTGTAAGGTAAACAGGAGTCAGCTCAGTGCCCACGGTGCAGTGCAAGTTGCACTGCAGAGGGAGGGTAGACTCCACCTGACCGGACAGGCCTCCATCTTTTTCCCCTCTTAATTCTGCCCCTCACGTTTATTTCTATTTGTTTCAGCTTTCCCTTCTTTTACAAAATATGCAGGTATGAACCCCCTTTTTGTTCATGTGGCTGCGGGTGAGGACGGTGGTGAAATACCCCGCCCAAGACGACGAGATAGCCTGGGCCCGCAAGCATACCTGCTTGCCGCCGCTCCTCGCCACCCAAACAGTCAGCCACGTAACAATTTTTATCGGCAATTTTCCACCATTAACTTCATGCAGTTTGTTTACAAAGGCGGAAACCGTTGCACTCACCAAATGTATAGCATCTCTTGTAGAGAGCCTACATTTGTCCATACTCGCAAGCATTCTATCATCAATGAAATTAATTTTTCCGCGATTTGGTTTTCTTAGTTCTAGCCTAATGTCAGTATTTTCACTATCAATTATATCAGTAGGCACATTTTCTTCACCAGGTACACAGTCCATATCACTGTCTTCGGGGAAAGTGCTTCCAAAAGTGTTAGTATTTTCAGCAGCTAGATATATGAAAGTGACTTAAATAAAAAAAAAAAAACTGCAAACTTAAACTAAAATGTACCTTCCTTGGATTTGATGCTTTTCAACACGCTTTCTTTCTTCTTCCATTCGTTGTTCTTTGCGTTTTTGTTTTCTAGCCAATACAGTCTCAGCACCACACATACTACCTGGACGACCTTTATTCATTTAAAGTAAAAGAAAATCTTTATCTTCCTGTATTTTTATTACATCCAGGGCATTCGGGGCTGCTAAGTCGAATATGTAGTTCTCAATTTTATCTAAAAAGTCTGCTTCATTTTTTTGAAAATTTCTCCATTTCTGGTAAAGTATTTTTAATTTTTTAATACAATTGCCTTCTTTCATTGTAGGGATGTTTGCTTTTTTCCAAAATTCAATCGTGGCACCAATCGTGAATTTCATACTGAATTGCAAACTAATATTTTCCTTGCGCATTTTGTAAAATAATAATTGGAGCACCTGTTTCCTTGATGGCAACTTGGCCCCAGAAATAACACTCTCACATTTCCCCACTAAAAATATATCTTGCTCAGAACGTAGTCTTTTCTTTGAAATGCCCGCTGACGATTTCTAACTCATTTTTTTACCGATTAGTTAATTTTTAGCTTCAAAACAATGCAATGCCACCGACTATATTGCAAATATGGACAAGAAGAACAAGTCTTTTTCAGCTGTTTTCCTAATTGCGATGTGTAATTGGCTTAAAGCGCAATAAAGTAAACACGATTATCTATATATATTATACCTACTTTGAGCTCCACAAGGCACGTTTTAGCATCATTGCACCGGGCTGAAAAATTACACCATTTCTTTTTACTTCTAACCTCATGTTTTAAGAAGAAAAAATTTTAAGATTTTCAATATTTATTTTTCTCCATACGAGTTGCGGCCAGTCTAATGTACATCTATTATTTATTTTTCTCCAATTTTCGACTTTAGGTAATTCAAACGGAACCTGAGCTGAAAATAGTTTTTAGCTTAATTTAAACAAATTCTGCGAACCTGCGGCGGAATATGTCCAAATAGATATTTCGTGTCGCAAGGGGCCTGGCATGTTTAGGCCGACAGCCCAATCTCCAAACATAAAAGGTCGCCCTCGCATTTTTCTTATATTGGTTAACAGTGCCAGTCAAACTGTTTATGTTAACCATACAAATGAACATCGCTGGAATAAATAAGCAGTTTGACTGGCAAGCGGTATTGACCTATTACTATTGTCACGGATATTAGCATCACTAAATTATCCCATCACTAAGGCGATGCTAAGGCCATGCCAAGCAGTATTTACGTTAATAATTAAATCAAGTATACACATATTTAGGGCAGCCCAGAGAGATGTCACACACAGATGCATTTACTTATATGCCTATGTGCGCGTGAGAGACTGTAAACTACAAACATTCACATCAATAATTCAATCTTTATGTATCTACATAAACGAATAAATAATTGCGTCTACACATATGTACGTATACGAGCAGCAGAGCGGCAATGCACAAACACATGCATATATCTTATCTGAGTTGTCACAAGAGAGAGCAATAATTTGTGCACGTAGTTGTGGCTGGCGATTTTGTAGCCGAAACAACTAGTAAGTTCTGGAAATCGAAGAGCCTAGAAGTATGCAGCGTAAACTATAAAAGCGGGGCAAGCGAGTAAGAAGTAATTCAGTTTGATTTGAGATTTGGATTAAGCGCTATCTAGCGAGCTATAGCAGTATTATTTTGAATAGTAGAGCTTCATTTGAGCTGTCAATCAGTTTGGTTATTAAGTAAGCTATTCGTTGCAAAGTACAAGTGTTATTGTGAAGTACTTGAATAAAGGCCATTTTGTATTATTACATATTGGAGTTATTTATTCAACAGTTTAGCGATACGAACTTAGCAGAAGGTTGCAAATAAGAGGATTTGCAGCAAATTCGTTACAATTGGTGTCAGAAGAGGAATTGTTGGATAAATTCTAGAGGACAACAAGGACATGGCAAATTTCAGTGAACTGAAGATCCAGCAACTGAAGAAGGAGTTGGAGAGCCGTGGATTGAATACAAGTGGCGTTAAACTTGAACTTCAGGCACGGCTACGAGAGGCAATGGAAGCAGAAGGAATTGATGTGGAAGAGTATGTCTTTCATCTTGATGGCGAGGAGACAACGAAAATTGAAGAGAAAAACGAAACATCGCAGACAGTTAGCAGCACAGACTTGAACATGATATTGGCTGCAATATCTGCACAAACATCGACAGTAGCATCAATGTCGTCGCAACTGGCATCTCAACTGGAAGCACAAGAGGCACGTATAACAGAAATGTCATCACAAATATCCACCAACATGTCATCACAACTGGAAGAACAGAAAACGTATATGTCATCACAGATGGAATCCCAAGAGACACGTATTACAGCGAAGATTGAATCACAGGAGACACGTATCTCAGAAATGTCTTCGCAAATGTCATCTCAACTGGAAGAACAGAAGACATATATGGCATCGCAACTGGAAGAACAGAAGACATATATGATATCTCACTTGGATCAGCAGTTGAAAGCGCAAGAGGATCGCATATCATCGCAGTTGGAGGGTTTTAGTGAACGACAAGATAAAATGGAAGCTGAGATGGATGCTTTGAAAGATCGGATTCAGCAGTTACAATTAAATCGTCCAGCAGTTTCAGCGAGTAATCCAAAGGTAAAAACACCATCCTTTGACGGTTCTGTTCCTTTCCAGGTCTTTAAGCTACAGTTTGAGAAGACCGCAGCAGTGAACAACTGGAATGTGGAAGATAAATTTGCCGCAGTCTTCGTAGCATTGAAAGGACCAGCTGCCGAAATCTTACAGACTATTCCAGAGTACGAACGGAACAGTTATGACGCATTGATGGCTGCTGTAGAACGGCGATACGGAAGCGAACACAGGAAACAGATATTTCAAATAGAATTGCAAAACCGCTACCAAAAAGCTAACGAGACTTTGCAGGAGTTTGCTTCGGACATTGAAAGATTGGCTCATCTTGCAAATGCGGATGCACCCGTGGAATACACGGAAATAGTGAAGATTCAGAGCTTTATAAATGGCATACGGGACGTCGAAACGAAGCGAGCCACATACGCGAACCCAAAGCAAACATTTTCTGAAACGGTATCCCATGCATTGACTCAGGAAACGGCGTCATTATTGAGTAAACCAGCATACAAAGCTCATCGTGTGGAAGTAGAAAGGCCGGAGTGGGTAGATACAATTTTGGAAGCTCTGAAGGGATCACAACAGAAAAATGCCGGAGTTATGAAATGTTTCAAGTGCGGTAACCCAGGTCACATTGCACGTCATTGCAGTAGCAATTCCAACAGTTCCAACAATGTGGGTGGCCGTAAACGCAGAGCTGAAGGAGACGATCAAATCTCCAAATCCACTCAATCGTTAAACTAAAGCGAGTCAGCCGCAAGGGGCGACAGCTGGCTCCCTCAATTGAATGCCCCATAATCTCTATCTCGCAAATTGGAAGAAGGTCAAGCAATCTTACTGTCGGAGGACATGTGGATGGAAAAGAACATTTACTAACTGTAGATACGGGTGCATCCCATTCCATTATTCGATCAGATTTAGTCAACAAGAAGATAAGGCCATTGCTTGGAGCAAGATTACGTACAGCCACGGGAGAGGACACCCAGGTAATTGGAGAAGTAGAATGTGAAGTAGCAATTGGGAACGTCACGGTACTTCACAATTTTATAGTGGCAGGTATTGTTGATGAAATCATAATTGGAGTGGACTTCTTAATCAACCAAGGCATCAAGATCGATATGCAAAGCAAGACGATGCGATATAAGAACATGGATGTTCCACTTAATTTCGGCTACGAGAGAGGCTACAGCAGTAAACGAGTGCTGGTGGAAGAGAGTCAGCAAATACCACCAAAATCAGAAGCAGTTATCTGGGCAAAGGTAGATGGAGATTGTGGGACAAACAAATTGTGGGTTGTCGAAGCAGCAAATAAATCAGCAATGAACATACTTGTAGGAAAAACCCTGGCTATGACAAAACAAGATGGACGTATTCCGGTAAGAGTACTCAATGAGTTCAAGTCACCATTCAATTGGACCAAAGGAGCTATTTTGGGAAGATGCCAAGAGGCCGATGTAGTTATTAACTGTGAACAGCTCCTGGAATACGTTTCATTTAGTAATACTGAACTTTCAAATAATATCACGGCATGGACGCATGGGCTAGAGGAAGCCTATCAGAGTAAGGCAAAACAACTGCTCCTAAAGTACGCGAACATATTTGACCAGGATAATTCTAAACCAGGCCGCACCAACGTTGTGAAACACCAAATTGACACTGGAGATGCGAGGCCGATCCGTCAAGCTCCACGTAGTGTTCCACTGGCGAAGCGGGAAGTTGTGAGTCAAATCATTCAAGAAATGAGCGACAGCGGCGTCATCGAACCATCAGCTAGTCCATGGAGCTCACCGGTAGTACTTTTAAAAAAGAAGGATGGAAAAATGAGGTTTTGCGTGGACTACCGGAAGTTGAATGACGTAACGAAAAAGGATAGCTACCCATTGCCAAGAATTGACGACACTCTGGACTTGCTATCTGGTACGAAATGGTTTTCCACGCTGGACTTGAAAAGCGGCTACTGGCAAGTGGAGGTGAAGGAGGAAGATAAAGAGAAAACAGCCTTCAGTGTCGGTGATGGTCTTTGGCAATTTACAGTGATGCCTTTTGGACTTTGTAATGCACCAGCTACTTTTGAGAGACTCATATACCAGGTACTGAAAGGACTACATTGGACATGCTTGGTGTACCTGGACGACATCATCGTATTGGGCAAGAACTTTGATGAACATCTTAAGAACTTGGAGGAAGTTTTCCAGAGAATAGCTGGCGCTGGTCTGAAGTTAAGTCCCAAAAAGTGTGCGCTGTTTAAAAAGGAAGTCAATTATTTGGGTCACAAGGTAACGACAGAGGGCATCTGCACTGCGAACGAAAAAATAGAGGCTGTAAAGGATTGGCCAAGACCACAGAACCTACATGAATTGAGAAGTTTTCTTGGGCTGTGCACATATTACCGCCGATGTGTACCAAATTTTTCCAGCGTAGCCCAAAGCCTGCATGAGCTTACAAAAAAAAAACAAAGATTTTGAATGGAAGAAGGAGCAAGAAGTGGCTTTCCAAACATTGAAGGAGCGTTTGTGCACTGCCCCAATGTTAGCATATCCGATTCCAGGAGCAACATTTATTCTAGATACAGATGCGAGTGGATATGCTATAGGAGGCGTTTTATCACAACTGGTCGATGGACAGGAGAAAGTAGTTGCATATTACAGTCGTTCGATTGGAAAACCAGAGAGGAAATACTGTGTTACGCGGAGAGAGCTGTTGGCATTGGTAGAGTGCATTAAACATTTTCACAAATACCTCTACGGCCAGCGATTCCGTGTCAGGACAGATCACGCAGCGTTGAAATGGCTTCTGCAGTTCCGTAATCCGGAAGGACAATTGGCACGGTGGATCGAGCGACTACAAAGCTACGACTTTTCCATTGAGCATCGAAAAGGTAGTACCCATGGAAATGCTGATGCAATGTCACGAAGACCATGTAGTTTGGAATGCAAGCACTGTTCAAAAACCGAGGCTAAAGAAGACATTATAGATGTCCGGCTAATGACTATAACATGTACAGATGAATGGGACAAGGAACAGCTAAGAAAGTGCCAGCTAGAAGATGCAGATCTATCTCGTGTTATGCAAGGGCTCGAACGAAATGAAAGACCAAACAGAGAAGAGATGTCAGCAGAGAGTCCCATTGCGAAGTCCTATTGGGCACAGTGGAACAGTTTAGAATTGATATCCGGTTGCCTTCATCGAGTATGGGAGAGTGAGGATGGTAGATACAATAATAAACTGATAGTTGTTCCCAGAAAGAGGATTCCTGATGTGCTCAGCGAGCTGCATAATGGTCCAAGCGGAGGTCATCTTGGAATCACGAAGACGCTCGAGAAGATTAAACAGAGATTCTATTGGGTTGGTTGCCGTCAGTCGGTCACTGAGTGGATTGCGAACTGCGAGGTTTGCAGCAGAGCGAAAGGGCCCAGAACACGAAGTCATGGCCAGATGAAGCAATATAACTCAGATGCGCTATTTGAAAGGATCGCTATGGATGTCTCCGGTCCATTTCCTACTAGCAACGGCGGAAACAAATATGTACTGGTAGTTATGGATTATTTCAGCAAATGGCCAGAGGTATACCCAATCCCAAATCAAGAAGCGGAAACGGTAGCAGAAGTGTTTATAAACAATTGGGTTGCAAGGTATGGTGTACCAATGCAGTTACATTCTGACCAAGGCAGGAATTTCGAATCAGCTGTGTTCAAGGAAATGTGTAATTCATTGGGCATTCGAAAAACACGGACAACTGCATTGCATCCTCAATCCGATGGTATGGTAGAACGATTCAATAGAACATTGGAGGAGCACTTAAGGAAAGTAGTGGACAAGTACCATAAAGAATGGGATACCCGCATACCATTATTCTTTATGGCTTACCGATCAGCAGTGCATGAGACAACGGGCCAAACCCCTGTTAAAGTAATTTTTGGCAATGACCTTAGACTGCCAGCTGATTTGAAGTTTGGGATAGATGCCAATGCGGAGAGAAATGTCAGGAAATCCACTAATGATTTGGAAGAAGAGCTAAGAGAAATACATGATCTGATAAGGCAACGAACAAAGATTATGAGTGGCAAGATGAAAGCCAGATATGATAAAGCAATTAATTCAGAAGGTTTTCAGGAAGGAGATTTGGTGCTGTTATACAACCACAACGTAAAAAAGTTTGTCCCCGAAATTGCAGTGTAATTGGGAAGGCCCATACAAAGTTGTAAAACGGATCAACGATGTAGTGTTCCGCATACAAACCATCGGTAAACCACGAACCAAAATGAAGGTGGTCCATTTGGAAAGGCTAGCAACGTTTAGATCGAGAGATTTGTCTGATCGGGACGATCAGACTTAGGTGGAGGGCAGTGTCACGGATATTAGCATCACTAAATTATCCCATCACTAAGGCGATGCTAAGGCCATGCCAAGCAGTATTTACGTTAATAATTAAATCAAGTATACACATATATAAGGCAGCCCAGAGAGATGTCACACACAGATGCATTTACTTATATGCCTATGTGCGCGCGAGAGACTGTAAACTACAAACATTCACATCAATAATTCAATCTTTATGTATCTACATAAACGAATAAATAATTGCGTCTACACATATGTACGTATACGAGCAGCGGAGCGGCAATGCACAAACACATGCATATATCTTATCTGAGTTGTCACAAGAGAGAGCAATAATTTGTGCACGTAGTTGTGGCTGGCGATTTTGTAGCCGAAACAACTAGTAAGTTCTGGAAATCGAAGAGCCTAGAAGTATGCAGCGTAAACTATAAAAGCGGGGCAAGCGAGTAAGAAGTAATTCAGTTTGATTTGAGATTTGGATTAAGCGCTATCTAGCGAGCTATAGCAGTATTATTTTGAATAGTAGAGCTTCATTTGAGCTGTCAATCAGTTTGGTTATTAAGTAAGCTATTCGTTGCAAAGTACAAGTGTTATTGTGAAGTACTTGAATAAAGGCCATTTTGTATTATTACATATTGGAGTTATTTATTCAACAGTTTAGCGATACGAACTTAGCAGAGGGTTGCAAATAAGAGGATTTGCAGCAAATTCGTTACACTATTATTTATATATTATTTTACTTCACTTGTTTTCACACACCAAGTACAAAGGACGTATCCCGCCGCAGTTCCAGCTTCACCAACTAAAAGGTAATCTAGAATTGTAAATATATTAATTTTGTGCACAATCTTTATGCTAAATAAAGATACTATATTAATTAAAATTCTTATACCAAACTTTTCTTTTCTGCACTATATCTTGACCGGCACCATCCCTGAGCTGTGGCCCGGCCAAGACAATGGGTCTCAAATTAAAACTGTTAATGTGTGCTTTAGTACAGAGTAATTTTTATATCGCTGAGTGACTAGGGTTTCATATATAGGCCATAACGTGGACCCGGATATCCCTAGAATGTGTGTGTAATATAGATATCAAATGAATGAATGTTGCTGAGAGCTTTAAAGTAATTTTGATTCTGATATTCGATTTAGCCGCATCAACCTGGAAAAACTAATAAATATGCATGCGAAACCGACATAAACACATGAATTAATAATACCCACATACCTATTTACATACGTCCTATTCGATTTGCCTGAAATTTTGTATATACATTTGCCTATATTAGTATTTACGATCCTTTTTTCCGGGAAGTAAACCAGAGACGGACTGTGACTTGGATTAGGACTAGGACTGGGACTGAGACTCGGAGTGGGACTGGAACTCGGAATGGGACTGGAACAAAATACATATAGACCAAATTTAGGGCAGAACAATGTCTGCCGGGTCTGCTAGTTAGTCATAAAATAATAAATTGATCCCATCTTGTATGGTAAACTGTGTGATTATATGTCGTCGCCCGCTTGCCAGAAGCATGAATGTGCCAAAATGAAAATGTTGGGAAATCGAGTTTCAAAGTTTATTGCTCCCTTAAAATGAGAAGTATTAGTTTTTAATGTAAAAATGTATTAATAAATTATACTCACAATATGCTCTTTCAACTGAGATAAATCTTTTGCTTGTTTCTCTTCTATTCTCCGAGATTTAGCACATTCATTTTTCTGGCACCACAAAAGTTTTAAAAACTGATATAATCTTTTGCTAACACAGCTATATAAAAAAATTCAAAGTAGTCGGATCACGCAATGCAGCTCATGTTTTCTGTGCCTTTGTGTGCGCTAAGCCCGAATACGCTATAAGAACTGGCCCAACTGGTCATGGTATGGCGTTAACTTCAAAAGAAGTAAACAAAATTCCTGCAAGCTAATTTCGTTGGCGGATTCGGGTTCAGAGCATGACAATACTTGGGAAAACATCCGGGGCTGTGACGCATAGAAAGTATGTAAATGAAAAAAGCTACACATTAAATTAAATCTCATATACACTAATGTGTTTTTATCTAAGATATTATTGCAAACTTAGAACTAGATCCCATTTTCGGAATTAGAATCTGTGAAATGTTGGGTTCGGGTAAAGTGTCACGAATCTCACTGTTGCCCTTTTTATTTTTATAAGAAGAATGATATTCTTTTAGTATACCAGTTTTTCGCACATTTTTCTCAAGTCTTTTAATTTTGCCTCGGCGATAGGCAACGGCTTCGAATAAACCGGTTTGACTTTAATTAAACAACGACGACCTTTTTTCGGATAGCGTTGTTATAGCACCTAAGCAAAACTAAGCAACTTCAACAAACTCATAGTGGAAACAAAAAGTTTCCTTTTTGGATCCAGCCTAAAGTGACATATATACATGTACATGCTTACCCAAATTGGTGGTGTGATTTTCATTTACAAAAGCAACAATATTTTCCTACAACTGATGAACACATTTTATTATTAAATGTTCAATTTTTTTAATGCGTTTCTACACACTCACTACCAAGTGAGGTTATCACTGGTTAGTCGCCACCGAAAACATGTGCACGGACATGTACATGATGACTGTGTGCATTGGACTGCATGGAATAGAAAAGGGAAAATTTGTCGGGTCTGCTTTAGCAGTAATAAAATTCGTGGTTTCGCAAACCGAACATTCAATCATGAAATTTTCCTCAAATAAATATTTATTTTGTTTTTTTTTTGCCTAATGCATTATATATAAGGGTGTTCACATAAACACAATTTTTTATTTTTGTTGCGAAGAAACGAAAAAAAGGATAGTACAATGGCAAAGGCAGCGCTACTTAAGTTAAACAAAATCGCTGCCAATTCCATTGCATACACCCGTTTTTATCAAAATAAAACTAAAAACATAAATAAAATAAGTAAAAAACGGAAATGAAAAATTTTCAATTAAGGACACCCTAATATAATGCACGGCACATAACACAATTCCTTTTTACTTTTCGAAGTAAAAAGTTTTTAAATACTAAACAAAAAAAGGAACAAAGAACAAAAAATTTTCTAACAGAAAAATTGAGGAGAAATTTCGGACACCCTAATTTAACATATTGCAATCAATGCAATTTAGCTTTTGCTTTTCGAAGCAAATCAAAAAATCACTGCACCCCCTATATATATATACGATTGTATGATTTATTGCGAATCGTTGTAACAACAAAACACAATTACACACTTTTCACATAAATTGTTGCTCTGCTTTGGTGGAAGATTTTTGCATGACCTTTCATAGGTCTTCATTAACACATTTTTTTCTCTCTTTTCATTTTCAGTATATATATATAAATATGTATATTTTACTGTTTCACTAAAACACTTCACAAACACGAAATAAACACTAAAGATTCGCGATTTACATTTTTCGCCCGCACGCGTACTATTTTTATTGCAATTACAATTATGTTGCAATCACAAAACAAAAATCACTAGCGAACACGTGTGTTTTATTTCGTTTCTTCATTAATTACTTACGGAAGTTAGTGAAACATGCAATTATCGATATTGCAAACAATAGATATACTAGTACGGTAGCATAATAGGCCAATTACACGGCTCAAGTATCCTTGTGCCAATTACCAATTTACACAAGGATTTGCCCGGTGTGTGCACTGTTTGCGCTATTTGCGCAGAGAACTGCGCTAAAATCAAAACGATTTTGATATTTACGCATGTCTGCAAATATTGTACATGCTTTTTCTTCGTGTGTGGTGAATCTTACACAGTTTACCTGTGGTTCCTGAAATATAACATCAGAAATTATTGCTTAAAAATGTTAATATCGAAGTCGTAAGGACCATCTCTAGCTTGTAACAGGAACTCACACAAATTCAATAATACATAATAATTTTTTATGCAATTAGAACACATGTTTCATTTGTTGCGCTAGCTGAAACATGAATATTGCGCAGTGCTGCAATGAGATGAGTTGGTCTTGCAATTAAAATATATATTTTATAAATACAATGGAAAATAAACGCTTCTGGTGGGAGTTTTTCGACTTATACCGTGAATTACCAGCACTGTGGAAAGTAAATAGTGATTTTTTATACAATTAGTGCCTTTTTTATACAATTAAAACACATGTTTCATTTGTTGCGCTACTTTAAAAATAAATATTGCGCAGTGTTTTTGAGCCGTGTATGTCAAAATTATCATTTGCACAAATTCCGTCGTTTTATATTTGCGCATGACTTTTGTGTCATGTATGGGCCGTCTAAGGGTATTGACACATCATCAATTATCCGTAAGGCTACATGCTTCACTTATGGAAAAGCATGACGTAGACATTTACATTTTTGAGAAACTAGTTAATAATCAAAAATAAATGCTTGGAAATATAAATTAGACATTGTCTGAGAAAATCTTTCCAGTTAATGCTTGGGTTGGCGTTGTTTCTGTCTTGGGGGTCCGAGGGTATCATTTGTAAAACAAATAAATATCAATTATACTACAATACGATACATACATAGCGTATTTATATATCGCATACTTTACCCTGCTTCCACTAACAACCCCTTATAAGGTGAAGTCTACATTTACTTTACCAGAATTGCTGGCCAACCGAAACATGCTCGCTACGTCGACAAAATTAGAACAAATTATTTTCCTTTGCAGAAAAATAACACGCTTCACTACCATCCATAAAACAGCTGAGGCAAAGGGTTCTATTTAGCCTGCCGCCTATGCGAAAAGAAACACCCACTTAGGGTGTGCCCTATCTTCCGCAATAGCACAACGGAAAAAAGGTGGTATTTCGTTATTAAACACCCCTATTGCACCAATTGCTTGTGATGTCTGTATAGTGCAGCTCATTGCACACACAAGGGGCGGTGCAAGAAATGCGAGAATGACCACCACACCATGCTGCATATCGCGGAAGTTCGGGACACGACGCGACGGCAACAAAAAAAGCGGAATCGCAGGCCACAAAGAACCACCGAGGAAAGCGACACCCTCTCCATCGATGCATCCGAGGCCGAAGCAGAGTCCTCTGGAGCGAAAACGTCCGCTTTCCGCCCGGGGGTCTTAAGTGGAGTGGAATCATCTGCATTCCACCCACCCTCTACGAGCGGATTGGAAATGAAAACTTTCCAACCGCGCCGTTTTCGACCTCTACTTCAACACGAGGTGATCGCAAACGGATTGGAAATGAAAACTTTCCAACCGCAGAAGAACAGCCAAAAAAGAAGAAATCGACGTAAGCACCATACGCATCATAGTCGGACAGTGGAATCATCCGCATTCCACCTCCATCCAACTCGTGGTTTCCGGGCTGGAACAGTTGTCAACCCTCGCGCACCGCCGCAGTTGATCCAGTGCCTCACGTCGGTTGCGCCCACCGCCGTCGTTAGGGTCGAGTCGGGTGGACGTTTCCAACTGGTGCGAGCTCTTATAGGCGTGTGTGCTTTATCAAGCTGCGGGGCAAGCATGGGCAAACGGCAACCGTTACCACCTATGCTGTGGCGTTGCCACAATTCCAGAGGCAAACCCCATTAACTAGCCTCGACGTAACGGTAGCCACGCCGTATGCAAATATCAGGCTCGCAGACCCGCGGTTTTACAACGCCGCCCCAGTCCGAATGGTGCTCGGTGCAGACGTGGTCCCAAACGTTCTGCTGGGCGCCATACCGGCCGGAACTTTGGGGCCTCTGTTGGCACAGAATAACATCTTTGGCTGGGTGTTGTCTGACGCCTGCTAAATTGATTATTTTATGTATACATTAATCGCATTTCATACTATACATACTATACTTTTCTTACACAAAAAACATAAATGAATTTATAGTAAATTTGAATACTTTTTATATACATAAATATTTTTTGCAAAATGATGAATTGTAAATACATTTTATACATATATACTTTTTTACATATACTTTTTAAAAGAAAAAAATGAATTTTAAATACTGCTTATGCATATACATAAGCAATGACATATTTTTATACCTACATACATATGTACATGAAACTTGAAAATAAATGTGCCACTGAATTAGAACCATGTGTACCTTCATTTATTATTTTTCAATTTTCTCCTTTAGGTGGCTCAAGCGGAACCTAAGCTGGAACTAGTTTAAGCTTAATTTAAGCAAACTCTGCGAACCAGCGGCGGGATATGTCTGAACAGATTTTGCGTTTCGCAAGGGGGGCGGCATGTTTAGGCCAAAAGCCCAAACTCTAAAACATATTGGGTCGCCCTCGCATTCGCTTTATATTTTTTAACAGAGCCAGTCGAACCGTTTATGTTAACCATGCAAATAAACATCGCAGGAATAAATATACAGTTCGACTGGCAAGCGGGCTTAACAAATTCTGTTATTGGGTTTCTTGGATATTTAACATCAACGGGTACGGACGTATCCCACCGGCGATTCCAGAATCATCAAACAGGTAACCTACAAATATATGTATTAGTTAATTACTGTACTTAGTCTTTATTTCGAATAAAGATACTTATATTTAAATTAAAATTCTAATACCAAACTTTTCTTCTTTTCGGCACTATATCTTGACCGGCACCATCCCTGAGCTGTGGCCCGGCCAAGACAGGTATGATAATGGCACTATTATGAGCGGTCATTACAAAGGAGCGCAGAGTCATATCCTGAGAGATACCTCCCTGGCAATATTTGCACCTTGTGCTGGTCATAGTTTAAATTTATGTGGAGTGCAAGCTGCTGAACGTTGTGCAGAAGTCATCACATTTTTCGGTATTATACAGAAATTGTATAATATCTTTAGCGCAAGCACTCAGAAATGGGAAATTCTCAAGGAAAAAACTAATTGTTTGTTTCACAGCGTGTCACAAACATGATAGTCTGCTCGTTTGGATCGCGTGAAACCTTTCGCAACTCACATACCACAAATATTGAAAGCTATTGATGAAATCAAGCTTTTGAATCTGAGTTCAGAAACAGTAACGGATTTGAAAGCATAAATGGGAAATTTGAGTGTATCATCTTAGCCTCCATTTGGCTCAAAGTGTTGACGGTAATCAACCATCGAAATCTGGTACTGCAACCTAGAAATGCCACACTGGACATGGAAACAGAAAATATACGTAGCCCGATTGATGAGTTGAAGAAGTTCAGGGATCAATGGTCGATCATACTTCAAGAATGTAAGGTTCTGGCTGAGAGTATAGGAGTTTGAATACCTTCGCAGAGAAAAGAAGGAAGATAAGAAAGCGCCAGTTCGATGAATTACCTGGCGAATCACCTGAGTGTGATTCCGAAACTCAATTCGAACAGCAAGTTTTTACGTTCTTTTGGACTGCTTGATTGGTAACATGACAAGACGTTTCGAAGCCGTAAATGACATTGCGATGAAATTTAGTTTTTTGTGGAAGTATCAGGATATGACGGAAGAAGAGCTCAGAGAAAAGCAGCGGCATTCTGCCCGATTTATGGTATCGATATTTCTACGGATGTAATAGATGAAATCATCCATCTCAAAGCCATCCACTTAAAAAATTTGGCATGTGATTCGCTGCCACCATTTTAACTTCTCAAAAAATTTCATGACTTGAAGATGGAAGTATTAATTCCGAACATCTGCATAGCATTAAGAATATTTTGCACACTTCCAGTCAGTGTGGCTGAAAGGGAGCGTTCTTTTTGTCTATTGTCTTGCGTGAAAAATTTTTTATGTTCTACTATGACCCAAAATCGCATGGCAAACCTTGGAACATTGGCGTTGGAGTCCAGCCTTGCTCGCAGCATTAGTTCTGAATCGGTAATTTCCATATTCGCAGACCAAAAAGCACGGAAGGTTTTCCTTTGCTGATTCAAGCTCTTAAAATGTACATATTTCGAAAAAGTTAATGTAAGCAAATCAAACAATGAAATCTAACATTTCATTTATGTACATAAGTACTCCAGTAAATCTTATTTCATATGAAATAAAATTAACAATGTGAATTGAAAAATTTATGTATGTTACGTTATTTTTTTTACTGGATTTAGTTTATTTTTTTAGGGGGCCCGTAAACGCGAATTGTTCCAGGGGCCCGGCTCGGCTCTCTGCGGCCCTGGTCCTGATAATGCCTCTGGTAGCACAGATGGTGCTCAGTTGAACAACCAGTCCTGTGCCATATGCACTGAAACCTTGTTAAATAGTCAAGATAGGGGGAAAGGGTGTCCCATCATTGTTTCCACTTAACTTGCATCCATACCTGGTTAGATAATAATGACACTTGTCCAATCTGTAGAAGTCCCTGTTTCGCTTTGAGTATGCCAACCGGTACTATTCCTCGTGCACGACCGAATACGCGGCTTTGGGCGCAAACAAATCCCCAATTCCAAATTTATACGTCAACTGACCGTCGACACGGTCAAACGCATAGTCCACGATACCGACGCGCGCCTAATCCACACCAAACGGAATTACTGAACAGCAACTGCAGCAATTATTTGCTGAATTAATGCAAAAATTTCGTTTCGTGGATATTCAGAATATGTTACAAAACTTACATATGGATAGAAATACTAGACCATCTCCAGCTGTTTCTCGGCGAGAAGAGCAGGTGGAATGGTCGCGCGACGCACCGTATCCGGAGCGACCTATTAATGACAATGTTCGGTATGAGAGACGCCCAGAGTCATTAGCCGTTAGCCGATTGTCTGTGGCAAACGAAAAACTGTCAAATCTAGTTCGAAATTGGCAGGTTCGTTTTAGCGGGTCGAAAGATGACATATCTGCAGACCAATTTATTTATCGAGTAAATATGTTAACTGCCCTACACCTGAACGGAAGTTTTGCAGTACTTTGACAACATCTGCACTCATTGTTTGAAGGCAAAGCTTTGCAATGGTTCTGGCGTTACCGGCAACGGACGAATGATCTGGAGTGGTTTGATTGTTGCGAGAACATGCGACGCCAATTTAAGGATTTTTCGACAGACGCCGAAATACGCGATGACCTTCGAAGAAGAAAACAAAAATTTGCTGAGCCCTTTGATGATTTCCTTGAAGTTGTAATGCAAATGTCCGACAAGTTGAGAATCCAAATGAATGAGACAGAGCTAGTCGAGATTTCGATACGCAATTTGAAGTCCGACTTGCGCCACGAAATTTTACACCTCGAAATAACGGATATTGCTAGTTTGAGGAAAGCAGCGCGAAAACATGAAAAGTTTTTTAACGATATTCACAGTGGCTCATCCCGGCAAAGCACTGGACGTCACCAAATCAATGAACTATTTAATTCGGATGTTACCAACACCAACCAAGACGAAGAACTCGGCAATGTAGAAGCTGTTGAGGCAAGTAAGCTAAAATGTTGGAATTGTCAAGAGACGGGATATAGATATCATGACTGTCTCAAGCCCAGGAAAATCTTCTGCTACGGCTGTGGCGCTGGAAACATGTATAAACCCACATGTCCTAAATGCACCGTTGCATCGGAAAACTCGAAGAAGGATGTCCGTCGAATCCCAGACGAGCATCCATTCGTAGACGAAGATAAAGTGAAGGCAATTTCTGACTATCCATGTCCGAAAACCATTCGTCAAGTACGCAAATTTTTGGGAATGGCAGGGTGGTATAGGCGCTGTATTGCCGACTATGCTAGCCTCACGTTTCCACTAACCGAGCTGCTCTCTTAGAAAAAGAAGTTTGCTTGGAATACAGCAGCTGAAGATGTCTTTCAGCAGCTTAAAACTAAACTTACAATGGCCCCCTTATTGATTCACCCTGATTCTTCGAAACAGTTCATAGTCCAACGTGATGCATGCCAGTGCGGTGTTGGTGGTCTGTTAGCTCAAGTTGATGAAAATGGCGACGAAAAGCCTATTGTATTTATGTCCCACAAACTGAACCGAGCGCAGATAAATTATACCGTCACTGAACTGGAATGTCTCGCAGTGGTTATGGCAATAAAGAAGTTCAGGCCATATATCGAAGGGCACGACTTTAAATTCGTAACCGACCACACGAGTCTGAAATGGCTAAAGCGCCAAAAAACTTAAGCGGAAGGCTAGCGTGGTGGGCCCTAAAGCTACAAGGTTATAACTTCTCCATCGAACACAGAAAAGGAAGTGATAATAACGTGCCTGACGCGTTGTCTCGCGCCACTGCCACAAAATCAAATACGTTCCATATTTCAACAAAACGGTCAAGCATTTACTTTTGGATTTTGATCTGTTGCAGAGTTGCGGCGATTTACCAAATTATAAGCTCAGTCATGGCTTTATTAGTGCACTAACCTCATTTTTATACAGTATACATGTACACATTAAGGAGTTAAGCAACCGCGAATTATTAAGTCCAAATTATTAACCTCCCCTACAGAGTAGTCATCATATTATATTTTAATAGTTAGTTGATTTAAAAACGCGATCGATTTATTGGTTTCATTCCTAACGAATTTCCGGTAGATACCTAAACATTAACAAACGAAAAATCTTTTTTTTTATTAGTTGAGTGCTTGGATGCCAGTGTCACGTAGTCCTGATCAGGGCCGCGGAGAGGGGGGGGGGGGGGCGCCAAGGCAATTGTCCTGGGGCCCGGACGGTTTTTGGGGGCCCGCATTGGGGGCAATGCAAAGCAGTATTGGCAGTACTCTAACTTGGATTTCAAAGATACATACATATTTTGTTGCTACAAAAAATTGTTTTAAAATTGAAAATCAATTAACTAAAATCATAAGCATCCGATCAAATACTATGGGGCATAGTCATAGTCGAAATAAAATGTGATCTTAAGTTAAATAAACGTTTTTGACACAATTTTGTAAGCGCTATCTGTCAAAAATAATTCAACTAACTTAAAATCACATTTTATTTCGTCTTTCCAACGACTTAAGTGGTCGCCATTTCCTTCAAATCATACTCCATACTACTCTAAAAAAACGGAGAAAAAGTAAAGCGTGATTGGCTCGTTTGGGGTGCAACAAAATAAGCGCTTTTTTGTTTTCCATTCCGGCTTTTCAGCACAATTTCCGAAAATACCCCATCAGTTCAGCTTATTCTAAAGAAAAACGTTGGAAGAGGTTACACGACAAAATTCTTGAACATGACAAGAGTCAAAATCATAAAACTTGCTATATAGAGTGGCGCCAATATGAAATGAGAATTCGAAATGCAAGTTCAGTGGATTTTCTCTTAGTGGAAACCCTTAAAAATGAAGCAGCTCGCTGGAGAGAGATACTTCGCAGAATTCTTGATGTTGTTTTATTTCTTGGAGAAAAACGATTGGCATTTAGAGGGGATAATTCATTGATCGGAAATCCCAAAAATGGAAACTTTCTTGGTGTTTTGGAACTGATCAGCAATTACGACCCCCTATTGCATGAACATTTCGAGAAAGTGAGGGAATCTCAAACGAAAACAAGTCAGGAAGTTTAAGTTCGGGTGTAACCGAACATTACATACTCAGTTGAGAGCTATGGTGACAACATAAGGGAAAATAACCTTGTAGGAAAATGAACCGGGGGTAACCCTGGAATGTGTTTGTAAAGGTGGACCAGGGCTGACTCTAGAAGTTGTTTGTACGATAAGGGTATCAAATTAAAGGTATTAGTGAGGGTTTTAGAAGAGAGTGGTGGTAGTTGTATAGGTGGTCGCCTTTTCGAGATATCGCCATAAAGGTGGACCAGGGGTGACTCTAGAATGTGTTTGTACGATATGGGTAACAAATTAAAGGTATTAGTGATGGTTTTAAAAGGGAGTGGCGGTAGTTGTATAGGTGGTCGCCTTTTCGGGATATCGCCATAAAGGTGGACCAAGGGTGACTCTAGAAATCGTTTGTACAATATGGGTATCAAACGAAAGGTGTTAATGAGTATTTTAGAAGGGAGTGGGCCTTAGTTCTATAGGTGGACGCTTTTCGAGATATCGCCATAAAGGTGGACCAGGGGTGACTCTAGAATATGTTTGTAGGGTACGGGTATCAAATGAAAGGTGCTAATGAGTATTTTAAAAGGGCGTGGGGCTTAGTTCTATGGGTGGACGCCTTTTCGAGATATCGCCATAAAGGTGAACCAGGGGTGACTCTAGAATGTGTTTGTACGATATGGGTATTGAATTAAAGGTATTAATGAGGGTTTTAAAAGGGAATGGTGGTAGTTGTATATGTGAAGGCGTTTTCCAGATATCGACCAAAATGTGGGCCAGGGTGACCCAGAACATCATCTGTCGGATACCGCTATTTTATTAATATATGTAATACCACGAATAGTATTCCTGCCAAGATTTCATGGGTTTTTTATTTCACCCTGCAGATCTTTTTCATTTTCTTCTACTTAATATGGTAGGTGTCACTCCCATTTTAAAAAGTTTTTTTCTAAAGTTATATTTTGCGTCAATAAACCATTCCAATTACCATGTTTCATCCCTTTTTTCGTATTTGGTATAGAATCATGGCATTTTTTTCATTTTTCGTAATTTTCGATATCGAAAAAGTGGGCGTGGTCATAGTCGCATTTCAGCCATTTTTTATACCAATACAAAGTGAGTTCAGATAAGTACGTGAACTGAGTTTAGTAAAGATATATCGATTTTTGCTCAAGTTATCGTGTTAACGGCCGAGCGGAAGGACAGACGATCGACTGTGTATAAAAACTGGGCGTGGCTTCAACCGATTTCGCCCTTTTTCACAGAAATAAGTTATCGTCTCCGACTCTAAGCCCCTACCAAATTTCACAAGGATTGGTAAATTTTTGTTCGACTTGTGGCATTAAAAGTATCCTAGACAAATTAAATGAAAAAGGGCGGAGCCACGCCCATTTTGAAATTTTCTTTTATTTTTGTATTTTGCTGCACCATATCATTACTGGAGTTGAATGTTGACATAATTTACTTATATACTGTAAAGATATAAAAAAATTTGTTAAAATTTTACTTTAAAAAAAATTTTTTTTAAGTGGGCGTGGTCGTTCTCCGATTTTGCTAATTTTTATTAAGCATATATATAGTAATAGGAGTAACGTTCCTGCTAAAGTTCATCATGATATCTTCAACGACTACCAAGTTACAGCTTGCAAAACTTTTAAATTACCTTCTTTTAAAAGTGGGCGGTGCTACGCCCATTGTCCAAAATTTTACTAATTTTCTATTCTGCGTCATGAGTTCAACTCACCTACCAAATTTCATCGCTTTATCCGTCTTTGGTAATAAATTATCGCACTTTTTCGGTTTTTCGAAATTTTCGATATCGAAAAAGTGGGCTTGGTTATAGTCCGATATCGTTCATTTTATATAGCGATCTGAGATGAGCGCTCAGGAACTTACATACCAAATTTCATCAAGATACCTCAAAATTTACTCAAGTTATCGTGTTAACGGGCGGACGGACGGACGGACATGGCTCAATCAAATTTTTTTTCTATCCTGAAGATTTTGATATATGGAAGTCTATATCTATCCGATTCCTTTATAACTTTACAACCAACCGTTATCCAATCAAAGTTAATACACTCTGTGAGCTCTGCTCAACTGAGTATAAAGAATCGTCTCCAAGCACATTATTTGTCTGATGGAATACAAAAGAGTTCATAGTAATTAGAAAGATAGAAGCTCGCTGGAAATATATTACACAGTAATACTGGATGCAACCCCTGATTCGGCGCATATTGGGCAGACTGGTTTTATATTGCGTTATGTTTTATTAGACAGGGACTCCGAAAAATGGAAAATCCAAGAAAGCTTCTTAGAGTTTGTCGATTGTAACGCAAAAACAGGAGAAGCTATCGCTGAGCTGATTCGCGGCACTCTAAAAAAGCACAATATTCCACTGGATGACTGCCGTGGGCAAGGGTATGATAATGGCAGTAAATGAGCGGTCATTACAAAGGTGCGCAGAGTCATATCCTGAGAGATACCTCCCTGGCAATATTTGCACCTTGTGCTTGTCATAGTTTAAATTTATGTGGAGTGCAAGCTGCTGAATGTTATGCAGATGTCATCACATTTTTCGGTATTATACAGAAATTGTATAATATCTTTAGCGCAAGCCCTCAGAGATGGGAAATTCTCAAGGAAAAACTAATTGTTTGTTTCACAGCGTGTCACAAACACGTGGATAGTGTGAAACCTTACGCATCTCATATACCACAAATATTGAAAGCTATTGATGAAATCAAGCTTTTGAATCTGAGTTCAGAAATAGTAACGGATTTGAAAGCATATATAGGAAATTTGGGTGTATCATCTTAGCCTCCATTTCGCTCAAAGTGTTGACGGTAATCAACCATCGAAATCTGGTGCTGCAACCTAGAAATGCCACACTGGACGTGGAAACAGAAAATATACGTAGCCTGATTGATGAGTTGAAGAAGTTCAGGGATCAATGGTCGATCATACTTCAAGAATGTAAGGTTCTGGCTGAGAGTATAGGAGTTGTGAATACTTTCGCAGAGTGAATAATTGTGGTGTGTCGCAAACTCGGCAAAGGAGTGGAGGCACCACAATTGTGTTAGGATTATATTTAAAAAGAAAGAAAGAAAGGCGAGAGATATTTCTCGTTATAATAATTTCTTTATTATAGTGAAAGTTAAATTTGAACAATAATTTACCTTTTACAATAATATGTGGCGGGGCTCCTCGGACGGTGGTAGCTGTGGTTCGCTCAACGATCGCTGGAAAAGTAGGCGGTTGCCTTGTCGAGGACAACTGTTGAACCGCGGAAAAAGTCTCCGGTTTTAAGGGGAAACTTCCCCACATAGTTGTACCGGCATAGGTAGGGTTATGTTGTCCGTACACATATACATGCAGGTGGGCGAACTAGGGGTCGATAAAGTGGTGCTATTAGGGTGGCGCAAGTTAAGAAGAATTTAGGCTTCGGGCCTAAACATGACGGCCCCTTGCGGTACGCAACAGCCCAGATTCCGCCCGAGCGTCCCCGACCGCGATTTGTCTTAAAACTAGATTCTAAAATTAAACGGTGCGCGCCGTATGGCGCGCCAGCATCCTCCTTGCCTTCGCCGGTACCTGTAGCTAGGACGAGATAAAGGAATGGTAAAGTAAAAGAACACGCATCATATATTTCTTGCCAGTTGCTACAGAAAACCATTTATTATGGAAAAAAAACGATGTTATTCACATATATAAACCTTAAAACTACGTAATCCTTCAAAGACGTTTTAGATCGGGTGGGTCCCCGAGAGCACCCATCCAAAGATGTTGCTTTGGACTAGGAGCGAGCCAAACGACGGCGGTAACGTGCCCGGTGTAATTACTTCAGCGTAAACGTCGCCGCCCAGAACGAGGCGGATTGGTGTTGACGTGTAAAATTGGGGATCCGCCAGACGAATGTATTCGTAGGGAGCTGCGATGCTGGGGTCGACGCTATAAGTTGGGCTGACGCACCTAAAATCATGGACGCAGACTGCGTGAGTCGTCACAGTCTTGCTCTGTCCATATTTGCCTCTAAATCTAATAAAACAGCCGGTTTCGCCGGCGGCGTTGGTTGTCGGCAGTGCTAACTCTCGCGTCAGCCTGCGGTCGATCGTTGTGCGAGGGGAACATGCATCATTGAGTGCACGGATGAGATGCAGACGCTTCCGGCTTCCACCTTCACGACCGCAGTCGGCGCCAAAGTAGCCATTGGGCGAAGGGTTGGGCCGGCTGTAGTACGGGCCGGAATGACTCCGTTCCGGAAGGAACTGCTGTGAGGTAGCTGGCTCGGCCGAGTGGCCAGTCTACCGTATCGGTTTTCTTCGTAGAGATTTCGTACAGCGCGTAGGTGGCGCGACCGAGGGGCCAGTCTACGCTCGCGCTTCTCTTGGTTTATTCGTGGGCGTCGTTTCGTAGGTGGGCGGAAAGGCCGTGATTCCGCTCCACTCTTCTCTCGTCGCTCGTGGGCTAGTAGGGGTCGGAACGGCCGTGGGTCCGATCCCCATTCTTTTGTATTGCCCTTCGAGTATTTGTTCAACTGTTCCCAATTACGCTTGTAGTCCTGTTTTATTGATGGTCTTTACTAAAAGGCACGGTTGCCGAAGTGTATTTGGCTCCGATACCGATTTGCCTGAAACGGGTTTTTGGGTACCCGTTTGCATCTTTTTATGCATCCCTAATACAATGTACATTTAAAAACTCGGCATATATATATACATACGTTGGTATAAGTATATAGGCAGTCAGTGCACGGACTTTACCGCATTGGTAGATTGACCAACCTTTTTGACCCATTTTTCACTTTCTACTACTACGACTTCTGCTACCAAAACTTAGATTCTACCAATATTTCAGTATTTTCGCACTGAAACCGTATACTGCATTACCGTATTGAATTGCTGAGCCCACCCAACTAATATTAGGAGGCGATCCTGACCAAATCAGTCAATTTTGAAAAATTTGTGAATAACTTAAACAGGAAATTAATTTTTGATTAGAGAAATATAGTAACTGAGCACGCGTGTATTTTCTGCGCTATTTTTTCCAGTTTTTTTTTTTTTTTTTTTTGTGAAGAGTTTGACGACAATAAAAAGTTTTACGTAAACGATAACCTGCCGAAATCGGTTATTTTGCGGCAGTATTTTTGGTACTTTGGAACATTGTTGTGGTTGTCAGACGTTTTGGTATGTGATTTATTTTCAGAGTTGTTTGTTTTACAATGAATTGGGAATTTTTTGTTACCAATACAAACCGTAGTTATTGTTTCCATGAAACGTCTACTGCTATTTGCATTCCCTGTTTACCAACATTTTGCCTTTTAAAAAAGTCCGTGCATTGGTAGATATTTACTAGCAGCAAAGAGAAAAAAAATTGTGCACATTCATACACACCCGTGTATAGAATGTAAATTCCTCTGAATTGAAGCCAACGGGACTAATCGAAAGATTTCTTCCGTTGCTTCATTCTTTCAATTTTTACGCATGATGGAGTAAGGTTGGCTAAACATGGTAAGTAAATTGTAATATTTTCTTTCTTTTATTATAAAAATAAAATCATTTTTTCCCTTTCCATTAGTAATTACTTTTATTTTATTTTTCAGGTGGAGAATGGGCATGGGGCATGGAGCGCATGGGTAAGGTTGTTTTGTATCGTATTTTGTTCAAATTTTAGATGGCGGCATCTCAAAAGGGGTGCTCCAACTGCGCTGTCAGTTGTCACACTTTTGCGATGTCCATTTATACATTTATTAATGGATTCTTTTTCTTTGCAGGTTTTGGTTGCAAAAATCCATCACGGCCGCATCTCTTTGAAACGCTCTCTTTTAAACGCTATCACTGGCAATAAAATCGTATGCACAACAGCAGCAGTTAGCTCCTTTGAAGAAGCATTATGTCCAGTTTTCCAAGGCATATTGCACTAAGAAATATTGGAATTTATGCCTTATGCATAAATTATTTATGCCGCGAGGGCAGCGGCACTATACCCGAGCCATACTGGGCACTTCTTCCTTGCACGAATGCAAAGTTTGGCGTAACCCATTGAACTTATATCGTGGAGCTGAATACCAACGATTTTTTTTGCTTTTGTTTTTTTTTTGGGTGACAAGTCAAGAGCCTTTAACTACAGTCTACGTGCATTTTCAGCTGTTGAATCGTAGGCAAGTTTGGTTACGTTTTTCCTAAATAACATTTAATTTTAGAAGTGCTAAAAAAGGATATTAGTCCACCGCTAATAAAAGAGTTAAAAAAAAATGGGCGTAAAAACGACACCTCCCATACAAAAAAATGCTTTCCAGTCATACTGGAGCAGATCATCTACCTGGTAGTTGTGATACATTTTTGCTTGATAATCTCAAATACTTAGTAGTGGATGAAGCAGATCGTATGTTAAATGGTGATTTTCGCTTATCAGTACTAGCAGTTTCTTCATTTGTATGCAAATTTTTAGCAAAACGTATACACAAAGACGCCAATAGCAACGAAGAAAATTGGGAAATGTTGCGGTACAATCTTTTACTGTCAACGATGTTAACATTATTTGATTTCGTTTATGCACTCGAACAAAGTCGCATTGTCGATGCGGAAATGACGATGGTATGGGGCCGGGTTTGAAGCCGGATGAAGTGGTTTTACCAGCACGTTTTTTCTTTTACATGCAGTGGACGAAAGTGGATGCAAATGTGAGCAATCATCTCCGCAGGATTTCAAATTGTCGATCAAAGGCAATTCACCGCATGGCAAATGTTCGAAAGTAAACATAATCAATCGCGATGATGGATCCACAATTGTGCATTACACAATTGCAGATTGGTGTGATCAGGTTGAGTTGGAGGTACGCTATAATGGTTCGCATGTAGCGCAATCACCATATGCCATCTATCAGTAAGCACAAGCGCACAGCTGGCCATAAAACGTAAAAATTGATGGTTGGTTACTTTTGTAATTTTGTTTTGTTCATGAAGCGGCATTCAGAAAAAGTGAATTCAGAAACATTCAAGAAAGCTGAACAGCAACACGAAAAGGGGGGGTCAGAGAGTTGCAGCATATCGCTGCCACAGAAGCGATAGTACCGACAACGTGCCCATTCGAATGGTGCGGCCATTTTTCTTACGTGAAAAATTAGGAATTTTTTCGTGACACATTTCCAAAAAAATCACTAAAAACCCAAAAATCACTGTTTGGTATGGATAAATCTGTGGTGTTTAGTCGGAGGATAAAAAATCCAAATTTGGTGTTTTAATTTAAATAAAAATTAATTTATTACAAATATGACAGACATGGACATTTCGAATGTGCAAATGGTGCGTTCAGCAACGGGTAATGATATGCTACGTGTCGACAAATTTCTTTATCATTTTCTTGATCGTGGAATGGATACGCAATAAGCAAAAAAATAAAGGAATCCAATGTAAGGCACGAATAGCAACTGTTATTGTGGATGGTGATGAGTCGCACCATCAAATCGTGCGAGTGACAAATGAACATTCACACGAACGCTGTACTGAACGCGAAATATCCAAAGTTGTTGAACGAAAACTCCAAGCAGATTTAGCCGGTAAACGATGTACATTGAAGTGCAAATATGACAAACCCAGAGATGATGGATCATCAGATGATGAACACGACAATAGCGGTTCAATTGCACGGCGATTTGCGGATGGCGAGGAGTCAGATGAATGTGCCGGTTGATGAGGATGAGCTTTTTACTCCTAAAGAAACACAAACTAAAAAACCAGTGGCCGCAGTTATTACTGATAGTTATTGTACGAAAGTTGGTGGGAAATTCTTCAATCTTAAGAAACAAAACTTGTACATGCTCAAAACAGCTCTTGGACGGCAAAGGATATGTGTAGAAGAATTTTTTTATCGTTTGGAATCAAAATCCATCACTTCAACTACTCATCGATGGGAGTGCACACAAAAACAGATTCATATAATGCAAAATTTACATTTTTACCCTCAGCAAAAGGAAGTAAAGTGTTATGTCTTGACAATTATATATTCCCTTTGGATACGCGTAGTCCTCGAAATGGACGTGCATATTGGACACGCCTTTTAGGGCGTGATAAATTTTACAAGTGTAATGCGCGCGTTACAACCGAAATGACCCATAAAGGTCCAACTATAACTCGAGTTTCTGGTAGACATTTGCAGCGAGATCACTCGCAAGGTATTAAAAGGCGTTTGCATGCTTCTGGACCATATCCGATATTCTCTTGGTGTGGCAGTGATGATACATATGATATAGTTCTACCAACATACGATATAACCGAATCGACAGTAGAGAATATGGGACGTGTTACGTTGGATATGTGGTCGGTGAAAAAATGGCGAATATCCTTGGGAGCAAAAGGAGAATAAAGCATTTTGGCGTGGTAGAGATTTATGTCGCGGAAAGACTCGAATTGGTTGAGTTATCTCGAAAGCATCCCGACCTGATCAATGCCTCGCTAACAAATTTCTTCTTCTTTCGCGATGAGGAAGAGAAGTATGGACCAAAGGTGCCGCACATATCGTTTTTGGAATTCTTTCGGTACAAATATCAGTTAAATTTGGATGGCGTTGTTGCTGCATATCGTTTTCCGTATTTGCTGGCAAGTGATTCGTTGGTATTGAAACAAGAATCGAACTTTTATGAACATTTTTATAGTAAGTTGACGGCGTTCAAATATTATGTACCCATTAAACGCGATTTAAGCGATATAATTGAACGCTTACAATGAGCCAAAGAAAATGATAATCGTGCGCATGAAATTGTGGTTGAAGCACTTACATTACCTAAACCGGCGACAATATGTTACTTTGCTGCGTAGTATGTCAGGTTCAATGCCTGGCCTGGGCTATCAAGGTACACCGAATCCACAATTGTTGTATGGTGCTGCTGGTTAGTCAGGCAGTGCAAATGTTTTACCACACATGTCACAGTCCCAGCAACTACCACCAGCGCATAGCTACGTTGGTATACACGAGTTCAGGACAATTGCCGGGCCATGTCAATGGTGGTTTCTCAACCAACTTCATTAACCGGAGCTCATTGGTAGTATAATTTGTAGTCTAAAATATCGTCCGCGAAAGCTCCAACCAACCCCTCTCGAGTGGAAAACGTTTTATATGTGGTTTGAGCTTTCATAGACGATATAAACGTATTTACATAAATGAATATGTGCGATGGAAAACCTCATATTTCCTTTTCAATAAAATTAGGTGTCATTTGCTTCAGTGTAAAATACGTGACGCTTATGTGCATCCACAATTCATTGCGGACGTTATGAAACCAATGAAGATTTATGAAATCATGGATCAGGAAGTACCGAATTTATCTGGTGGTGGAACGAGTTAGACATCCATTCACAAAACGGATCTATGAATCAATGAACAAAAAAAGGGTGAGTTTATCTTTGAATTACTAGTAATGTAGATGCCCGTATAGTCCTATATGTTCGCATTTGTATACGTACACGCTCTTCATCTTCCCTCAGCACGTAGGTGATTAAATTCTGAATTTCCCCAATTCCTTTCAAAATATATATCTTCCAATACTTTTCGTATATTGAAATGCCACAAGTTGTTGGCGGCATCAACAGTAGTACTAAGGTGGGAGATATAAATATGGATTAGGGCAACTTTGATTCCAGAAAGGTTAGCATATTTAGTTTTGAGTTAATTAAATGCATATATGAAAGCAATAGGAAATTGTTGCGTGTGTGTGCCAAATGCTGGATAATGTTACCAGCATTTATGTATTTGTTTTTTTTTAGTGACAATTTGCTTGAAGCTATTGCTAAAACGTATTGTAATATATAATCAATATTACATATTTTCAGTTAATTGAATATTCGAAGCAAATTACAACATACAAACTTATGGTGCTAGGTTCAAATTATTACCAATTACACAGCCCATTTTCATGCCCCTATATCAGTTTGCCATCAGTTTTCACCATTCGCTATACTGGCGTCCAAAACAAAAAAGCGGACGTGAATTGTAAAAAGCGAATTCGGAAAAATTTGAGTTTTTATTTGGGAAATTCAATGTTAACATCAAATTTAAAACCCTGTTTCATATTTCACGGTTAATTTTAAGATTCATAAAAGACGGGAAGGGGCTATATTGTCTTTTTACTATGGACGTCGAGATAGTTTCCAAGTCTTTTCACTTCGCAGCTGTTTTCTGTGGCAGAGCGGTTCGCCCTTCTGCGGTAGGCTTTTCTGTTGTCCTCGTTATGGGATAGCGAGTGAATTTGGGTTTGTTTTGAAAATTGTAAATAAAATAGGGCGAAGGCCTTTATGTTCTGTGGCAGATAGCGGATCTGCGTTAGGGCTGTTCTGGTATCCTCGTTATGGGATAACGAGTGAGTGGGACGATTTTTTTTTTTTTGAAAATTTAAAAATTGAATGGGCCGGAGAATGCCTTTGGTTTCGGTGGCAGATGCGGGTCTGCATTAGGGTTGTTGGTTGGCCTCGTTCGGGGTGAACGAGAGCTGGGGTTGATTTTTCTGAACGGAGGGATGTGGAGGAACGGAAGGATTGTTAAGAGGAACTCGTGGTCCTCTCACAATCTATCTCCGTAGGAAGAGGGATCAGTTTGACCAAAGGTCGTCTGACTTGACCCTTCTCGGTTATGAGGTCGACTACACGTACTCGGTTATCTTCGCCGGGGTGTACGTTGACGACTCTACTTAACCTCCATTCGTTGGGAGATAAGTTGTCCTCTTTGAGGACAGCGAGTGTAGGTTTTACGTGAGTACCTGTCTTCGAAGACCTAACCTCACGTATGTACCAAGTACACAGGTCAAAGCAGGTCTGACCAGCCCCCAAGGCTCGCTTACCTTGGTACCAATCGATAATGTGAGTGGACACATCATCACCTTGGTGGGGTTGGAGGCCCATCTAACACCTCTTCCATTCTATGGGTCATGGCACCCGGTTGCAATGCAACTCCACATTCGAGCTGACCAACTCTTACCGCATTCGGATATCAACCACAGCCACTACGATGCTCCCAAAGGGGCCAACCGCAACCGAACAGAAACGGAGCAAGCTCCGCGGGCTAACTGTTCCCCGTGGTACCACTTTAAAGTCTTGGTATGACTTTCGCAGCCGAAGCCACTTCCGGTTGAGTATCCACCTACTCCGGACCGGCCGCCTAGGGGTGAGGTGGGGTTAGAACCCCCCCACATCCACGAACACACACACAAATTAACCACCACGATCACCACCACGTTTCCTCCGTCTAAACACCTCCAAAGCATACCTATTGAGCAAATCAATAGTCCGACTAGTGGAGAGCGCTCCATTCACATCAACCCTACCTTCTTCAACATTAACTCCACAACTACCCAAATCCCTTATGTCCGAGTACTTCGGGCACTCGCACAACACATGCACCCAATCCTCACATGCAGCCCCACATACACACCCCTCCGTTTCGCTCAAGCTCCTCTTATGCAAGAATGCATTAAGAGGACCATGACCCGTAAGCAGAAAACCCAGGCTCAGATTAAAGCTGAAGTCTGGATTTTCCGCCACAAATGAAACGTCCCGGATGTACCCGTACGTCACCCTGCCGTTGGGACTATTGTCCCAGCGCTCCTGCCACTTCCCTCTAAACACCCCTTCTAATCGACGCCTATTTTCGAACCACCCACTCTTCACATTATCGTCGGCGGCCCATTAATCCTCCAACAGCGGCAAACTTGCCCACCTTCTCAGCCTGAAGGAAACAGCGAGCTCTATAACCACCAGGTCGAGAGGGGGTGCACCAAGAAGCACCTGCATCGCATCCGTAGATACGGTACGACACAAGGGCAAGCATGGGAGCATCATGCACCTCTGTATGCTCAGCACGCGCCTCTGACCGTGAGCAGTCCTGACCGTTCGGTACCATATGGCGGCACCAAAAGTAGCACAAGCTACGAATAGGCCACGATATATTGTACGACCGGCACGGCGGCTCAGGCCCCAGTCACTCCGAATGATACGTCGTAACTGCCCCGAAACATTCTGCATCTTGTCCCTGACAGCTTCCAATTGTGGTAGGAAGTTCATTCGCTCACCCATTGTCAGCCCCAGGTATTTGACTTTCGTCGCATATCTGATGCTGACCCCGCCGATGCGAACAACCGGTGGGCGGTTCTGTGACAATCTGCCCTTCAGCAGCATCATCACAGTTTTGTCCACCGAAATATCTACGCCAACATGGGCGCCCCAGCCAGCCACTGTTTGACATAGGGACTCACTGGTACGCTCAATGCTGGCGCTAGAATCCCCCTCCACTAATAAGCGGAGGTCATCCGCATAGGCGCAGAGTTTGCAAAGATGCTCGAGTTGCCTTAACAGGGAGCCCATCATCATGTTCCATATATATGGACCACAGATGGATCCCTGCGGACAACCTCGAGCCACCTCCCTTTCCACACTTTCACAGGCACCAACGATAGTAGCTCGTCTGTCGGAGAAATAGCTCTGCCACAAAGAAATTTCTGAGCAGCCGAGCTCCACAAACCGCTCGATAACGGGGAGCAACCACAATCTCAATGAGATTATGGTCGCTTATCCCCTCACCCCCCCCCCCCCCCACCTTTCTCTCAATCCGCAACTGAACGCTCTCGCTGCTGGCTCATTCATGAGAGTAACATCAATGTCACTCTTGCCCATAGGCCCATCGAATGTGTACCACTCACTCGGTTCGTTCACAGCCTCTTTGAGGACAGACAGTGCGTGCTTACGGGAGTCCCTGTCGTGAAGACTTACCTCCGGTGTAAAACACAGATCAATGTCCGTTGATCTTCGGCCCAACAAGTTGGTACCAGATCGGTGAGCTGGGGTGTTCAAGTCAACCAGCCTTGGTTTGGCCGAGGAGGCCTATCCATCCTCCTCTTCCATTTTCGGCTAATGGCACCCGGTTGCACGGCAACTCCACCGCGAGTTCCGTGCTTGCCTCAGAATCCCTCTTTCATTGATTTTGATATCTCGATATCTGATTAACAAGTTAACCAGATTGAGATATTGTGTTTTTGTCGCAATTTAGGAATGTGACCAACCTTTTCTGTCCTGCAGTGTTACAACAATGTATAAATACATTGTTAACGACGGAGCTTGGTTTTTCTTAGACATTGCTTAAAGGGCCGCACTACGTTAACAAACAGAGTGAGCTTGGCATCCAATTATGTTCCGTCTTAAAACTCCATCACAATTAAAATCAAGGGATGTGACCAACCTTTTCCGCACATAGACCTGTGAGTGCCGAGTGCCCGCCTCAACAATGCCCCTCGACATCGCTTGAGGCCACACTACGTTGACCTAGCATTGTGTGCCATATTGTCTACTATTGGCTTCCATTTTTGCTACTAATTTCGCTCCAATTTCCACTCAATTACGCAACAATTATGCTCCGATATGCCTCCAAATAAACTCCTACCACAATTAAGGGATGTGTCCAACCTTTTCCGCTCACAGACCTGTAAGTGACCGAGTACCTGCCCCAGCAACATCCGCCACACTGCAGTGATTTGAAACGTCAAATCTTGCCACATATAGGATGTGGCCATCCACACAGCGAACGCCTCCTATTCGCTTACGCCGTCTAAAGCAGCCTCAAACATCCCAAAAGACGAGATGAGCACCGGCCCACTCGTACAATTATCGATTGTTTTTTCGGCTGACGATAGACATGCGTTCCTTCACCATCTTTCGTCAACTTTTTTGCAGCTTATTTAACCGGCATCTCCGGTTGTCACAAATTAAGGGATGTGACCAACCTATCATCTGCCCCTCAGGGTCACTTTCTCAATGAAATTGGGATTGCCGTGGCAAGCATGAGACCGGATTCCCTTGGGTCTTAGGTCCCCAAGGGAAAACAAGTCTACTCAGAGCGTGTGTCATAAGTGAACTCTATTTGAAACCACAGCCACCGCGATGCTCCCACAAGGGGGCCATCCCAGGACAGGAGGTGAGACCTGAGTACAAAGCATCGTTCGATGCAGTGCACCAGATCACACTGGCTTCTCCTGCTCCCGCGGTAGCAGTTTTTATAAAGACCTTGCCTAGGGTCCCACAGGGTGATACACCGCGTCCACCCTGCTACCTTTCGAGTAAAACACCTTACTCATGGATTAGGTACCCATGGTATTATGGTCGCCTTTTACGACCGGTATACCTACCGTGGGCATATTTTCCCACTTGTATATTTTTTTGGGGTGTTTCCACTTCACACGCTTTTGAAGTTCGGATAAATATTCGGTTTTCCATCGCCGGCAGAAGGTTTGATGGAGGGCCTTGAGCTTCTGCCATCTATTTATCATGGAGGCAGGACTGTCGTTCGCATCCGGTTCTGGCGGCGCCAGAAGATGGCTGCCAGTTAGGAAATGTCCTGGGGTTAGTGGCTCCAGGCCCGTTGGGTCATTAGACGCCGGGCTGAGAGGCCGTGAATTTAGGCATGCCTCGATCCGGCACAAAAGGGTTTGGAACTCCTCCATGGTATATTTATGGTGAGAAGCGACCTTTTTGAAGTGGCTTTTGAAGCTCTTCACTCCCGCTTCCCACGGGCTGCCCATATGTGGAGCGCCGGCGGGAATAAAATGCCAAGTTAATGCTTGATGGCTATACCTGGAGACTGTTTTGTCTCGGCTTTATGCCAGGAAGGCTTTGAGTTCCGATCGTAGAGATCTGGAAACTCCGACAAAGTTCGTACCATTGTCGGAGTAGATGTTTTTCGGACATCCTCTTCTCGCGATAAAACGCGAAAAAGCTGCGAGGAAGCATGGGGTGCTCAGGTCACTAGTGGCTTCTAGGTGGATGGCCTTAGTGGAGAAACAAACAAATAGGCATACATAGCCTTTGGACAGTCGGCACCCCTTCCGCGGTAGCTTTTGATGTCGAAAGGCCCCGCGAAATCTACCCCGGTATTGGTGAACGCGCGAGTAAAAGTAGTACGTTCGCAGGGAAGGGAACCCATAAGTTGGGACTGCGCCTGCTTGCTGTGAATAATGCAGGTCTTGCAATTGTGGATGATGGCTCTGATCATTTTCTTGACCTTCAGAATCCAATACTGGGTTCGAATAAGGCGGAGCATGAGCTGGTTCTCGCCATGAAGGGAATCATGATGAATCATAATGACTGCAAGGCGAGACAGCCTGCAATTGTAAGGCAAGATGATCGGATGACGCTCGTTGTACGACATGTCTTTTGAGGACCAAAGACGCCCCCCTGTTCTCATAATATCATCTTTGTCGATGTATGGGTTGAGTGACAGGATTTCACTCTTCCGATCAATAGGTTCCCTATTTTTTAATTGCAAGTATTCTGTACCGTAGGATATTTTCTGACATACTTTTATTAGTAATATCGGCTGATATTATGCACGACTTTTCGTGGCATACCGTTTTAGTTTTAGGATCGTCCTTTTTATAAATCTCCTAACGTAGGATAGGACTCTTAGAGCTCGTGGCAAGTCTGAAAAACTATCGAGTAGGAATAAGGATCCAGCGAGCGTTGAGCGAACCACAGCTACCACCGTCCGAGGAGTCCCGCCACATATTATTGTAAAAGGTAAATTATTGTTCAAATTTAACTTTCACTATAATAAAGAAATTATTATAACGAGAAATATCTCTCGCGTTTCTTTCTTTCTTTTTAAATATAATCCTAACCCAATTGTGGTGCCTCCACTCCTTTGCCGAGTTTGCGACACACCACAATTGTTCATGGTCCTTCGAGCCGGATCTGAACCAGCGACCTTGTTTCATATTTCACGGTTAATTTTAAGATTCATAAAAGACGGGAAGGGGCTATATTGTTTTTTACTATGGAGGTCGGGATAGTTTCCAAGTCTTTTCACTTCGCAGCTGTTTTCTGTGGCAGAGCGGTTCGCACTTCTGCGGTAGGCTTTTCTGTTGTCCTCGTTATGAGATAGCGAGTGAATTTGGGTTTGTTTTGAAAATTTTAAATAAAATAGGGGGGCCCGTAAACGAACTGTGCCCGGCTCGGCTCTCTGCGGCCCTGATCCTGATAATGCCTCTGGTGGCACAGATGGTGCTCAGCTGAACAACCAGTTCTGTGCCATATGCACTGAAACCTTGTTAAATAGTCAAGATAGAAGAGAAACGGTGTGCCATCATTGTTTCCACTCCATACCTGGTTATATAATTATGACAATTGTCCAATTTGTAGAAGCCCTGTTTCGCAGACCTAAAAATCTTAGAAAAGGAAACTCTGAGTATGCCAATCGGTACTATTCCTCTTGAATGACCGAATACGCGGCTTTACGCGCAAACTAATCCCCAATTCCAAACTTATACGTAAACTGACCGTCGACACGGTCAAACGCATAGTCCACGATACCGACGCGCGGCTAATCCACACCAAAGCGGAATTACTGAACAGCGAGTGCAACAATTAGTTGCTGAATTAATGCAAAACTTTCGTTTCGTGGATATTCAGAATATGTTATAAAACTTACATATGGATAGAAATACTAGACCATCTCCAGCTATTTCTCGGCGAGAAGAGCAGGTGGAATGGCCGCGCGACGCACCGTATCCGGAGCGACCTATTAATGACAATGTTCGGTATGAGAGACGGTCAGAGTCATTAGCCGTTAGCCGATTGTAATTGGCAAACGAAAAACTGTCAAATCTAGTTCGAAATTGGCAGGTTCGTTTTAGCGGGTCGAAAGATGACATATCTGCAGACCAATTTATTTATCGAGTAAATATGTTAACTGCCCTACACCTGAACGGAAGTTTTGCAGTACTTTGACAACATCTACACTCATTGTTTGAAGGCAAAGCTTTGCAATGGTTCTGGCGTTATCGGCAACGGACGAATGATCTCGAGTGGTTTGATTTTTGCGAGAACATGCGACGCCAATTTAAGGATTTTTCGACAGACGCCGAAATACGCGATGACCTTCGAAGAGGAAAACAAAAATTTGCTGAGCCCTTTGATGATTTCCTTGAAGTTGTAATGCAAATGTCCGACAAGTTGAGAATCCAAATGAATGAGACAGAGCTAGTCGAGATTTCGATACGCGATTTGAAGTCCGACTTGCGCAACGAAATTTTACACCTCGAAATAACGGATATTGCTAGTTTGAGGAAAGCAGCGCGAAAACATGAAAAGTTTTTTAACGATATTCACAGTGGCTCATCCCGGCAAAGCACTGGACGTCACCAAATCAATGAACTATTTAATTCGGATGTTACCAACACCAACCAAGACGAAGAACTCGGCAATGTAGAAGCTGTTGAGGCAAGTAAGCTAAAATGTTGGAATTGTCAAGAGACGGGATATAGATATCATGACTGTCTCAAGCCCAGGAAAATCTTCTGCTACGGCTGTGGCGCTGGAAACATGTATAAACCCACATGTCCTAAATGCACCGTTGCATCGGAAAACTCGAAGAAGGATGTCCGTCGAATCCCAGACGAGCATCCATTCGTAGACGAAAATAAAGTGAAGGCTATTTCTGACTATCCATGTCCGAAAACCATTCGTCAAGTACGCAAATTTTTGGGAATGGCAGGGTGGTATAGGCGCTGTATTGCCGACTATGCTAGCCTCACGTTTCCACTAACCGAGCTGCTCTCTTAGAAAAAGAAGTTTGCTTGGAATACAGCAGCTAAAGATGTCTTTCAGCAGCTTAAAAATAAACTTACAATGGCCCCTTATTGATTCACCTTGATTCTTCGAAACAGTTCATAGTTCAATGTGATGCATGCCAGTGCGGTGTTGGTGGTCTGTTAGCTCAAGTTGATGAAAATGGCGACGAAAAGCCTATTGCATTTATGCCCCACAAACTGAACCGAGCGCAGAGAAATTATACCGTCACTGAACTGGAATGTCTCGCAGTGGTTATGGCAATAAAGAAGTTCAGGCCATATATCGAAGGGCACGACTTTAAATTCGTAACCGACCACACGACTCTGAAATATCTAATGCGCCAAAAAGACTTAAGCGGAAGGCTAGCGTGGTGGGCCCTAAAACTACAAGGTTATAACTTTTCCATCGAACACAGAAAAGGAAGCGATAATAACGTGGCTGACGCGTTGTCTCGCGCCACAGCCACAAAATCAAATACGTTCCATATTTCAACAAAACGGTCAAGCATTTACTTTTGGATTTTGATCTGTTGCAGAGTTGCGGCGATTTACCAAATTATAAGCTCAGCCATGGCTTTATTAGTGCACTAACGTCATTTTTATACAGTATACATGTACTAAGGAGTTAAACAACCGCGAATTATTAAGTCCAAATTATTAACCTTCCCTACAGAGTATTATATTTTATTAGTTAGTTGATTTAAAAACGCGATCGATAGATTGGTTTCGTTCCTAACGTATTTCCGGTAGTACCTAAACATTAACACACGAAAAATCTTTTTTTATTAGTTGAGTGCTAGGATGCCAGTGTCACGTAGTCCTGATCAGGGCCGGGGAGAGGGGGGGGGGGGGGGGGGGGGAGCGCCAGGGCAATTGTCCTGGGGCCCGAACGGTTTTTGGGGCCCGCATTGGGGGCAAGGCAAAGCAGTATGGGAAATACTCTAACTTGGATTTCATAGATACATACATATATTGTTGCTACAAAAAATTGTTTTAAAATTGAAAATCACTTAACTAAAATCATAAGCATCCATTCAAATACTATGGGGCAAAGTCATAGTCGAAATAAAATGTGATTTTAAGTTAGATAAACGTTTTTGACACAATTTTATAAGCGCTGTCTGTCAAAAATGATTCAACTAACTTAAAATCACATTTTATTTCGACTTCCCAACGACTTAAGTGGTCACCATTTCTTTCAAATCATACTCCATACTACTCTAAAAAAACGGAGAAAAAGTAAAGCGTGATTGGCCCGTTTGGAGTGTAACAAAAAGCGCTTGTTTGTTTTCCATGCCGGCTTTTCAGCACAATTTCCGAAAATACTCCATCAGCTTTGACAAAATATTCAGGTTATTCCAAAGAAAAGGTTGGAAGAGGTTACACGACAAAATTCCTGAACATGAAAATAGTCAAAATCATGAAACTTGCTATTTAGAGTGGCGCTAATATGAAATGAGAATTCGAAATGCAAGTTCAGTGGATTTTCTCTTAGTGGAAACCCTTAAAAATGAACCAGCTCGCTGGGGAGAGATATTTCGCAGAATTCTTGATGTTGTTTTATTTCTTGGAGAAAAGGGATTGGCATTTAGATCGGAAATCGGAATCGGAAATCCCAAAAATGGAAACTTTCTTGGTGTTTTGGAACTGATCAGCAATTACGACCCCCTATTGCATGAACATTTGGAGAAAGTGAGGGAATCTCAAACGAAAACAAGTCAGGAAGTTTAAGTTCGGGTGTAACCGAACATTACATACTCAGTTGATAGCTATGGTGACAACATAAGGGAAAATAACCATGTAGGAAAATGAACCGGGGGTAACCCTGGAATGTGTTTGTAAAGGTGGACCAGGGCTGACTCTAGAAGTTGTTTGTACGATAAGGGTATCAAATTAAAGGTATAAGTGAGGGTTTTAAAAGGGAGTGGTGGTAGTTGTATAGGTGGTCGCCTTTTCGAGATATCGCCATAAAGGTGGATCAGGGGTGACTCTAGAATGTGTTTGTACGATATGGGTATCAAATTAAAGGTATTAGTGAGGGTTTTAAAAGGGAGTGGCGGTAGTTGTATAGGTGGACGCCTTTTCGAGATATCGCCATAATGGTGGGCCAGGGGTGACTCTAGAAATAGTTTGTTCAATATGGGTATCAAACGAAAGGTGTTAATGAGTATTTTAGAAGGGAGTGGGCCTTAGTTCTATAGGTGGACGCTTTTCGAGATATCGCCATAAAGGTGGACCAGGCGTGACTCTAGAATATGTTTGTACGGCATGGATATCAAATGAAAGGTGTTAATGAGTATTTTAAAAGGGCGTGGGGCTTAGTTCTATAGGTGGGCGCCTTTTCGAGATATCGCCATAAAGGTGGACCAGGGGTGACTATAGAATATGTTTGCACGGTACGGAAATCAAATAAAAGGTGTTAATGAGTATTTTAAAAGGGCGTGGGGCTTAGTTCTATAGGTGGACGCCTTTTCACGATATCGCCATAAAGGTGGGCCAGGGGTGACTCTAGAATGTGTTTGTACGATATGGGTATCAAATTAAAGGTATTAATGAGGGTTTTAAAAGGGAATGGTGGTAGTTGTATATGTGAAGGCGTTTTCCAGATATCGAACAAAATGTGGGCCAGATTGACCCAGAACATCATCTGTCGGATACCGCTAATTTATTTATATATGTAATACTACGAACAGTATTCCTACCAAGATTTCAAGGGTTTTTTATTTCGCCCTGCAGATCTTTTTCATTTTCTTCTACTTAGTATAGTAGGTGCCACTCCCATTTTACAAAGTTTTTTTCTAAAGTTATATTTTGCGTCAATAAACCATTCCAATTACCATGTTTCATCCCTTTTTTCTTATTTGGTATAGAATCATGGCATTTTTTTCATTTTTCGTAATTTTCGATATCGAAAAAGTGGGCGTGGTCATAGTCGCATTTCGGCCATTTTTTATACCAATACAAAGTGAGTTCAGATAAGTACGTGAGCTGAGTTTAGTAAAGATATATCGATTTTTGCTCAAGTTATCGTGTTAACGGCCGAGCGGAAGGACAGACGATAGACTGTGTATAAAAACTGGGCGTGGCTTCAACCGATTTCGCCCTTTTTCACAGCAATAAGTTATCGTCTCCGACTCTAAGCCTCTACCAAATTTCACAAGGATTGGTGAATTTTTGTTCGAATTATGGCATTAAAAGTATCCTAGACAAATTAAATGAAAAAGGGCGGAGCCACGCCCATTTTGAAATTTTCTTTTATTTTTGTATTTTGCCGCACCAAATCATTACTGGAGTTGAATGTGTTTGCTAATTTTTTTTAAGCATACATATAGTAATAGGAGTAACGTTCCTGCCAAAGTTCATCATGATATCTTCAACGACTACAAGTTACAGCTTGCAACACTTTTAAATTACCTTCTTTTAAAAGTGGGCGGTGCCACACACATTGTCCAAACTTTGACTAATTTTCTATTCTGCGTCATGAGTTCAACCCCTCTACCAAGTTTCATCGCTTTATCCGTCTTTGGTAATAAATTATCGCACTTTTTCGGTTTTTCGAAATTTTCGATATCGAATTGGGATGTGATTCGCTGCCACCATTTTAACTTCTGAAAAAATTTCATGACTTGAAGATGGAAGTATTATTTCCGAACATCTGCATAGCATTAAGAATATTTTGCACACATCCAGTCAGTGTGGCTGAAGGGGAGCGTTCTTTAAGTCTATTCTCTCGCATGAAAAATTTTTTATGTTCTACTACGAACCAAAATCGCATGAAAAGCCTTGGAACATTGGCGTTGGAGTCCAACCTTGCTCGCATCATTAGTTTTGAATCGGTAATTTCCACATTCGCAGACCAAAAAGCACGGAAGGTTTTCCTTGGCTGATACAAGCTCCTAAAATGTACATATTTAGAAAAAGTTAATGTAAGCAAATCAAACAATGAAATCTAACATTTCATTTATGTAGATAAGTGCTCCAGTAAATCTTATTTTATATGAAATAAAACGAACAATGTGAATTGAAAAATTTATGTATGTTATGTTATTTTTTTTTACTGGAGTGAGTTTATTTTTTAGGGGGCCCGAAAACGCGAACTGTCCCAGGGGCCCGGCTCGGCTCTCTGCGGCCATGATCCTGAAAACTCCTCTGGTGGCACAGATGGTGCTCAGTTGAACAACCAGTCCTGTGCTATATGCACTGAAACCTTGTTAAATAGTCAAGATAGAAGAGAAACGGTGTGCCATCATTGTTTCCACTTAACTTGCATCCCTACCTGGTTACATAATAAAGACACTTGTCCAATTTGTAGAAGTTCCTGTTTCGCAAAAGACCTAAAAATGTTAGAAAAGAAACTCTGAGTATGCCAACCGGTACTATTCCTCTTGAACGACCGAATACGCGGCTTTAGGCGCAAACTAATCCCCAATTCCAAACTTATACGTCAACTGACCGTCGACATGGTTAAACACATAGTCCACGATATCGACGCGCGGCTAATCCACACCAAAGCGGAAGTACTGAACAGCGAGTGCAGCAATTAGTTGCTGAATTAATGCAAAACTTTCGTGAAGTAATGACCATGGATATTCAGAATATGTTACAAAACTTACATATGGATAGAAATACTAGACCATCTCCAGCTGTTTCTCGGCGAGAAGAGCAGGTGGAATGGCCGCGCGACACACCGTATCCGTAGCGACCTATTAATGACAATGTTCGGTATGAGAGACGGCCAGAGTCATTAGCCGTTAGCCGATTGTCTATGGCAAACGAAAAACTGTCAAATCTAGTTCGAAATTGGCAGGTTCGCTTTAGCGGGTCAAAAGATGACATATCTGTAGATCCATTTATTTATCGAGTAAACAGTTAACTGCCCTACACCTGAACGAAAGCTTTGCAGTACTTTGACAACATCTACACTCATTGTTTGAAGGCAAAGCTTTGCAATGGTTCTGGCGTTACCGGCAACGCACGAATGATCTGGAGTGGTTTGATTGTTGCGAGGCCATGCGACGCCAATTTAAGGATTTTTCGACAGACGCCGAAATACGCGATGACATTTTAAGAAGAAAACAAAATTTGCTGAGCCCTTTGATGATTTCCTTGAAGTTGTAATGCAAATGTCGGACAAGTTGAGAATCCAAATGAATGATACAGAGCTAGTCGAGATTTTGATACGCAATTTGAAGTCCGACTTGCCCCACGAAATTTTACACCTCGAAATAACAGATATTGCTAGTTTGAGGAAAGCAGCGCGAAAACATGAAAAGTTATTTAACGATAGTCACAGTGGCTCATCCCGGAAAACTACTGGACGTCACCAAATCAATGAACTATTTAATTCGGATGTTACCAACAGCAATCAAGACGAAGAACTCGGCAATGTAGAAGCTGTTGAGTCAAGTAAGCTAAAATGTTGGAATTGTCAAGAGACGGGATATAGATATCATGACTGTCTCAAGCCCAGGAAAATCTTCTGCTACGGCTGTGGCGCTGAAAACTTGTATAAGCCCACATGTCCTAAATGCACCGTTGCATCGGAAAACTCGAAGAAGGATGTCCGGCGAATCCCAGACGATCATCCATCGTATCGCCCTCGGAATTAAACACCAAACACGGTTCGGGTGAAACAAACCATTCAAATGACGAAAACATTCAGATACTGTCACCAGATAGTACAAAAACTAATAATAACTCCAAAAACAGTACAACTTTAAAAGTTTCTATAGATTTGAGTAAGACGTTATCTAGAAAACCATATCAAGTTCGTTTGACGGAGTACAATAGTGCGAGGAAAAGAATCTTCTCGGACATAGAGAACAACCGTACTCCAACCCGTTCCAGTAAGCGCATATCAGCCTATTGGAAGCGTAAGAAAGCATTGCTTAATTCTTTCATTTCCTCTATAGTTTAAAATAATCCTGACATTCGACCATACGCAAATATAAAGATATTACATAAACCATATTTAGCTTTATTAGATATTGGAGCAAATAAGAGCTGCATAGATCGGAATTAGCAAAACTAATTATGGAAAGTCCCAAGAGAGATTACCAGAAGCTTTTAGGTTCGGTAAAAATAGCAGAAGGGAAAAAGCAAAGCGCGGCTAGAGTCATAGAGCTTACAATAGACTTCAACAATCGTAGAGAAACGATTGAGTTTCTTTTAGTACCGCCTGTTCCAGCAATGTTATATGCGGAATGGACTTTTGGCAGAAATTTAGTCTGCAAGTTCAAGCTGAACCATAGTCCATAGATCAACTTACGGACGAAGGAGTAGACCCGATGTGATTCCGCTGACATCATTACAGAAACACCAACTTGAGGTAGCTATTTCTGCATTCCCTGCTTACGAGAAAGAAGGCCTTGGAACTACAAAGTTAATTGAGCACGTCATAGAAACTGGCACGGCTACCCCAATAAAGCAGCGTTGTTATCCAATCTCGCCTGCAATGGAAAAGCTATTGTGTGAAGAGATAGATCTTATGATTGAGTTAGGAGTAATAGAAAAGGCTGAGAGCTCCGCATGGCCCTCTCCAGGAGTGCTTATAGTAAAACATGGAAAGGTAAGATTTTGTTTAGATTCGAGAAAGCTTAATGAAGTAACTGTAAAAGACGCGTATCCTATTCCGAATATAGATGGACTGATAGCCCGACCACCGCCTGTATATTGCATATCGAAAATTGACCTGAAGGATGCCTTCTGGCAGATAAGTTTGTCTATGGAGTCTCGTCCCAAAACCGTATTCACAATACTCAATCGACCATTGTACCAATTTACACGCATGCCATTTGGTCTTTGTAATTCACCACAAACAATGTGTCGATTGATGGACATGGTTATCCCGTACAATCTCAAGACTCATGTTTTCGTTTACCTATACGATTTGTTAGTTGTCTCACAAACGTTTGAAGAAACATATCGGATCTGTTGGAAGCTGCAGCACATCTAGGAAAAGCTGGTCTAACTATCAACATTAAGAAGAGTAGTTTTGGTTTAAATAAAGTTAAATATTTAGGATTTGTAGTTGAGAATGGGACACTAGGGGTAGACGAAGATAAAGTGAAGGCTATTTCTGACTATCCATGTCCGAAAACCATTCGTCAAGTACGCCAATTTTTGGGAATGGCAGGGTGGTATAGGCGCTTTATTGCCGACTATGCTAGCCTCACGTTTCCACTAACCGAGCTGCTCTCTAAGAAAAAGAAGTTTGCTTGGAATACAGCAGCTGAAGATGTCTTTCATAATAAACTTACAACGGCCCCCTTATTGATTCGCGCTAACTCTTCGAAACAGTTCATTGTCCAATGTGATGCATGCCAGTACGGTGTTGGTGGTCTGCTAGCTCAAGTTGATGAAAATGGCGACGAAAGGCCTATTGCATTTATGTCCCACAAACTTAACCGAGCGCAGAGAAATTATACCGTCACTGAACTGGAATATCTCGCAGTGGTTATGGCAATAAAGAAGTTCAGGCCATATATCGAAGGGCACGACTTTAAAGTCGTAACCGACCACACGAGTCTGAAATGGGTAATGCGCCAAAAACACTTAAGCGGAAAGGAAGCGCGGTGGACCCTAAAACTACAAAGTTATAACTTTTCCATCGAATACAGAAAAGGAAGCGATAGTAAAGTCGCTGACGCGTTGTCTCGGGCTTTTGATGAAACCGGAAATGTGGCGGAGATAGAGTTAGAGATTTTGTCAGAAATAGATTTAGAATCGTCGCACTTCGAATCCGATGAATACCGAGAATTACGGGAACAATTTTCTGACAATGTTATGCCTGACTACAAAGTGATAGACAAATTCATTTACTATAGGAATAATTTTGAGGCCAACACGCCCCTTGAAGAAGACGTGTGGAAGCTGTTTGTGCCGACTGAATTAAGGCAAAGCGATATTTACTTGGCTCATAATTCGCCTAGTTCAGCACACGGTGGTATAGCCAAAACTATTGAGCTGGTAAAAAGACATTTATATTGGCCCGGTAAGGTAAACGACATAAAAATTATGTGCTATCCTGTGACCTTTCCAAAACCTCGAAGACGCCGTCGTATTCGCTTCGCCCTCCGATGGGACAGCAAGCCGGGTCAGAACGACCTTTCCAACGATTGTACATGGATCTCATTGGACCTTTTCCGCGATCAAAAAGGGGAAACATAGGTATTTTTATTGTCCTCGACCATTCCTCGAAATTCACTTTTTTGCAACCATTAAAAAAGTTCACAACAAACTCAATAATAGATTTTCTTGAAACTACAATTTTTGATTGCTTTGGTGTACCTCAGACAATAGTATCCGATAATGGAAACCAATTTGTCATAAAGAGTTCCATAATTTCATTGACAAACATGTAATTAGCCATGTTAGTACAGCGGTATATTCACCTCAAGCCAACGCCTCGAACGCGCAAATCGCTCAATTAACGAGGCTTTGAGATCCTTTGTACGCAAGGATTATCGGAAGTGGGATGCTTACGTGAGCAATATTAATTGTTCTTAACGAAATGGTTTACACAGCACAATAGGTCAGTCGCCATATTTCTTTCTTTTCGGACAAAACATGGCATCACACGGGAAAGACTACGGTATCTTGAAGATTCTGGATTGATGTCGGTGGGTAGTGCTTGACTTGGTCGGGAGGATCAATTCGACATCATTCGTGAATCAGTTAACTCCAAAATGAAACGTGCGTATGAGAAAAACACACGCACATACAACCTAATTAAACACCTAATTAAAGTTTGAAAAATTGTGAAAATGATTCGAAATAATTATGTAAAGGTGCAGATTATAAATATGTAATCTATTTATATTTATTTAATATTAACTCCAGCCTTTTACAACATCAAAAATTAAATTGGAAAAAGTTGATGTTTCCATAAGCATGCATGCAAAATGGGCAATGGCAACAGTGCTTATCTGTAAACAATACACACACAAATATGTTATGTACATGTACACAAACGCACACATTGATTTGTATGGGCTTGAGGGTTCGGTCAAACGTGTTTCGTACGACAAACGTCCGTACGTACGGCACACGTCGGTGGGTAATTGCAGCTTTAGCTTCTGTCTGGTTGGGAAATTATGGCGGGCATCACACACCAATATCATTATCAGGACATTAAACATAATTAAGTGTTGCAGATCAACATGTTTGTTGTGTTGTATCGAACTTTGATTCGAACATTTCGACACGACCAATGCCCAGTGCAACAATATAAAAATATCCTTAGGTCGATATGCTCTGACGAACCAACAGAGTTATATGCTTGTGAGCGGGCGAGCGTAACTTAACAGACCAGGAAAAAAAATCACAAAAAAAAACATTAAATCGTCGGACCAAAACCCGTGTGCGTTGGGACAAAAACCCCGGCTGCTCTAGATAATTTCTAAATTTTAATTGCTTAAAGTTGTAAAACATGGGTTTTGGCTTAATTTGACCATGTGGAGACTTTGGAAGGAGCCTGTAAAAAGTAACAGCTAAATAACAAAAAAAAAAAATTGTGTTACTCTGTAATCCGAAATCAAGTGGACTTTTTTTCAACCAATAATCTACAAATTCTATATATCACAAATTACAAGTTTATAAAGCAAATGTCAAAAAAAAAAATTTAGTGAATCAGCTTCAACAAATAATAGTGTAACTTTTAACATAACGAAAAATTTAAAAACACTTGTATGTGTAAGGTGTCTTAATAAATATACGAAAAAAACGAGTTGCAGATTCAATACATATGGAGACTTCTGTTTAGAAAAAAATAAATAACTACTCCATAAAAAAATTATATGCTAATACAAAAATTACAAAAATTCTCCAACAACTGATATTGAAAAATTTACAACAAAACTTCGAAAATTCTCCAACAAATAACGGCCAAAGAATGATTTTTTTTTTTGGAAATATTTGAAAATTCTCCAACAAAGTACAGTGTAGACTTGAAGCTCTACCATCGATTTACGAGTTTTCTGGTCTAATAAAATCGAAAAGCGGAACTTATTCTCAAAAGAGAAAAAAATTTATCTGAAGAAATATTAAAGTAGCGAAAAGCTTTCAGAGCGAGTTTCCCAACAGAATAACTTTCAATAGATGAATTACAGAACTCGCTATCAAGCTTGTGCACGCCATGATGGGGTAGAAAAGATGTTACTTTTGCTAGTGGATTTGCTAGTGACATATGGTTTAATGATAAGTACTCTCTCATGATGAAGTGTATTGATTTTTTAAGTTTTCGTCTTTTGCCAATTTTCGCTCTAAGGTTTTAAACCTGCGCAAAGCACTATCATATGATTCGCCAAGCGAGCTAAAATTTGTTTTGGCGGGCAGGGGCACTGAGTACTCGCCCGTAACTAAACGAGAGAAATTTTCCTTGAAGTGCTGCTCACACCAATCATCTTATTTTGATGATGAGGGAGCGCAGTCGAAGCAGTTCTCTATTTCCCAAAACCTTTTGACGATATCGTTGAAGTTGTCATTTTGTTGTTGTTTGTGGGTCTCATGACTAAAGACAATGATTAGTTATGACTGCTTGTTGTTGTGTGAAACACCACCAGCGACAGCCCAACCCAGTCGCGCTTTTTGTAATACTGGCATATTACTAGCAATGCGAATTTGACCAACGCACATCAAATCAAAAACAAATCTGCACAAATGAGCAAATCAATGCGTTGTGGCTTGGAAAATAGTGGGTCTGCTAATTTAATGTTTTGTGGTACTTTCCATTCTGATGAAAAGTTGCATGTGGGCTGATAGTCTGTAATACTGCGTGTGACTACAGCTGTAAAAGAGGTTTGGTAAGATTTATCTTGCGATTGTGCGAAAACGTCGATTTCTTTGTTGGCAACGAAATCAGATTCGCCTATGCACCGGAGATCAAAATTGTAGATTTTTTGAATGGGAGTTGCAACAGATTTGCAAGTCGGGTTGTTACGAAATTTATTTAAGAAGCAGAGTCGAGAATAGCACGACAGGGAACGAGATTGCCTGATCGAACTTTTACTAGAAGTATCGCTGTAGCTAGCAACACATTATTATTACAAAGCGATTTCGGGGCTTGAAGAGCCGAGGTTGAAGCTAAAGACGAAATAATTGGTTGCTGAAACGAAGATGTTGTTTCACCTTCTGGCCGATTTGAAGACAAGGCAGTAGATGTGGGAAGGGGTCAGAAGCGAATTGTATTTTGCTGTGCAGTGACGGCAATGAACAGACTTACATCGTTGTAGACTATGACCTTTGCGTAGACAATTTAAGCAAAGTTGCAATCGCTTGGCTTCTTTGTAACGCAAATTCGGCGAGAGGTTTAAAAATTTCAAACAGCTGCTTATATAATGATCTTTTGATTCGCAAAATACACAAACGCTGGTACTACTTGATGCTACTAAGAAGTTTTTAACACTTTTATTAATGTTTGAATTTTCTCCCACCTGATTGCGAGGTGTTTGCGGTACCTTAGTACCTTCCAAATTTTCCCTCAATCGGCAATGCTTTTCCAAAAACGAAGTCATTGAACCTAACGTTGGCAATGTCTGCATCGGCAATTCCTCTTCCCATTTTTCCTGCGTCATTTGATCGAATTTTCTAGTAATGAGGTATATGAGTAATCCATCCGAAATTTGCTCAGGTGTTGCCAAAGTATTAATTGCGCGTAAATGCGAATTGAATTTGTCGCCTAATTCACGTAAGCCAGTAGCAGAACCTCGATCAACAGTCTTCAGCCCCAAAATCGCTTTCATGTGTGCCTGAAATATAAGAAGTTTGTCATCGAAACGTTTCCTAAGCAAATCTACGACCTTTTCATAATTTTCTTCAACCGGCTCGAGAGAAAAAATGGTGTCCAAAACGGCTCCTGGCAAGCTAGCGCGCAAATGTTGAGGTTTTTCCACTTGCTCAACTCTAGATCCTTGCCAATGACGCTGATAAACATGGCGTAGTAGTTTGGCTAATCGATGTATGCTCCACTAAATGTCGGTATTTTCAGTTCAGGAAGTCTAGATTTTCGTAGCGATGAGTGTGGTGTTGAATGGAGTTCAAAATGCTTGGCAGTCGATGAAAGCTTTACCTTTGACTTCCGATGCATATTGAGTTGGCGTGACAGCTTTGCCTTGACCCCTAAGTATACGTCGAAAAATTCTGCTCGGACGGTTCCATCGAGTTCGCGTGGATCGGCTTCTTCAACGATCGACTGTACCTGGTCAAAGGTCTCCTGCATGTTGTTCACGTGCTCTATGTGTACAAGTTCAGCTTCATCGAGCTCAGTAACGCACTCAGTCGTTAACTTTTTATTTAATGCCATTAGCTGGTGCTTAATTGAAGCACACTTCCTTTTATTGAAAGATATCGAGTCGGCGATGTTGATTGATACGTCGCCTGATGTGACGTCGCTACCTCTTTTGGATTTGGTGTTTTTTTGGCATTGCGAAATAGCTGGTTGTACCACGAAGAACGAAATTGAATAACAGCAACTGTATTATCACGAGGTATCGCCGTTATACCATTATACGGTTGCACAAGTAAAAATTTTGTTTTATTTTTTGCACGAGATTTTTTGCAATTTGGTCCAACAAGATTTTGTGTGGATATTTAAACTCAAATAGTTTTTATGTTCGAATGACTTCCAACCCGATCACGTCGGGGTCACCAATGTTTCGAGGTGGATCTATTTTGCACCACTTATTTTCCAAAAACGAATAAAAATTAACACTTCAATTTATGTCCAACTTTATTGATTTGTGATCGCTGTAGAAGTGATTTCAATTGTCTTATAAGCGAGAGTTGAACCGTAATGATATGCAAATACATAAGTACATAGGTAGGTATTCAAGTACATTAGAATGAAGTGGAAAAGAAAATAAATATATTTGGTACATTGCAGGAGAATTACAGCTAGATCTGCGGTCATGATATTTAGAGTTGCAAAACCCGAAATTTAGAATTGCAAATTCCGAAAAACAATATTAGTGCTGCTGCGAACAATAATAGTTAACACACTCACAACCTGTTTCATTACCGTGGACGAGTTTGTTCTTAAGTCGTTTCGTTTGTATATTTTCTCTTTGGCACAAGTTCGTGTCTTTAGTAGTTACGTTCTTTTATTTTACTCTAGCGCAAAAATCGAGTTGATAACTCAAAACAAAGCCCATATATTGAGGGGATTTGCGAATAAGAGGATTTCCCAAGTAAACTTACGAAAGTTTGAAAATAAATAGTTATATAATTAGGTATAAAGCTATTACAATAAACGGACCAAACCATAGACAGCTCGTATATCCGAATAATAAATATATCGATTAATTATATATCTTTTAATCTTAGCTAGTATTAATTGGCTTTTGAATAAATTGGTAAAAACATCTAAAAACTGAGATTAGGATGGATTTATTATTTGTTATATTCTTACATACAAATTAGCTCATCGAATAATGTCAGTTATTACTTTTATTTCAATAAATGTATGAAATTATATTAGTCTAAAAGAAAAAAATGGATTTCTAATTCTTTCATTTGGATGACGAAATGTAGTGAAAGGTTAGTATACCAGGTATAAGTATTTTTCTTAGGTTAATATGTATAAAGTCAAGGTACATTAACAGGTTGGGTGGGTAGAGACCAGGAGGAAAAATTCCATCTTTCCAATCCCTCCATTGCTGGTTGCAATGACCCTTTTTGGTTCCGCTTTTGTTGCAAATATTTTTTTTTGTTTCGCTGCTTGAGTTTCGCTGGTTTTTTTTTTTTTTTTTTTTTGTTGTATTTTTATCTCCGTTCATGAGGTAAAGAGTGTTAAATACCCTACATGCAGATTTTGTTTCGTACGAATTTCCTGTATGTGACCGAGACAAGCCCACTCCCATTTCCCTGAGCCAGATCGTAGCATAGCAAGGTATGCAGACCCGTCTCGGAAACATGCGCCTGACCCTTTTTCAGTAGTAAACGGCAGCATTCGGGAGAAGTTCGTTACAGGTGTACGCCCGGGAGCCCTGAAAACAACCTCGACGGCTACACTGTTTGCCATTCTGCACATTCCACCTGTAGAGGTCGGTGCCTCGGGGCAGCTTGAATTCCGATCATACGGCCATAGTAGTATAGCGTCGTCAATCACAAGACGAACAAACTACCTGATTCCCTATCTGCGAAGCGATGTACAGAGATGGTTCCAAAGAAGTGGAAGGAGTAGGGTCTGCGGTATACTGTGCTGATCCGGAAATAAACATATCATGCAGGCTGCTGGATTACTGTAGCGTTTTCCAAGCGGAAATATGAGCCGTAACCAAAGTAGTAGAAACACTGGAAGAGATTAGCTTAAGTTGCAACCGTGTTTACTTTTATATTGACAGTCCAGCAGCAATTAAGGCAACAATCTCGCACAGCGCAGCATCTAAATGATTTTTAGAGTGTAAGCAGCCTCTGGAGAGAATCGGCACAGGGAGAAGCATACACCTATATTTGGTCCCAGGGCATATGGGAATAGATGGGAATGAAAAAGCAGAAGAACTAGCTAAAAAGGTCGCATCCCTTGAAGCTTGCTCCGTAGACATCCCAATTAGACTGGGCGAGATTAAGCGAAGGCGAGATGTGCACATGATCGACCAAGCGGGAAAGGCGTGTGTTCAAGCTCGGGACTATAAAGTGTCGAAGATTATGTGTAGGTCTTACAACTTTAAACTAACAAAATTGCTTCTATTAAAAAAAAGAGAGGACTGTAGACTCATGACGGGTATTCTGGCGGGACACTGCCTTCTGGCGTCACATCTCTTTAAATTAGGCTTGGTCAGTGATAGCAGATGCAGGAAGTGCGGATTGAAGGAGGAAACGATCGAGCACGTCCTGTGCTCGTTCCCTGCGCTTACCAGGCTAAGACTCCAGCTATTAGGAATGATACAGCTGTCAGATCTAGAAGCAGCAAGTGGCTTAAGTCCTAGGAAGCTTCTAGTATTTTCCAAGAGGAGGGAGTTATTTTATAACATAGGTCCTGGTTTTTGGTGGGTTTTTCGGTTTGGTCGTTAAAACAAACTTCTGGTAACACTACGGGCTCATTCAGTCTATGTGAGGTCTTATGGACCGGCTCAACCTAACCTAAGAAGAGCACGGCGCAAATTGGAAGAAAAACTCGGTCTTGAATCCCTTCGGAGGTCAATGCGCCTTAAATTTTTTTTTACAACTTGCTATGTTTAGAAATTGATTTCAATGACAAGATTATATTTAGTATCTAAAATATTTCTGATATGGTTAAAGTGTCGCACTAGTTTTCGTTTAAGATGCGCAGCTTTCAAATAATCTTCGCGCATGCAGTTAGTTGATTGCACTTTTCAGGTTCAAAACCAGTTGGATTGTGTTATAAGTTCGAAAAGTTTTTAAATTAATAGTGCAAATCATGGTTCATCTATATGGTTGGCTCATCTGTTCAAAAACAAAATACGTTAGTTCACATTGTCAAAATCTGTGTGTTGGGTTTATGCGAATGGAATGGAATGGAATGGAAACACAAAATTTAGCAGTTTTTGTACGTTGTAAAAAAATGTTGCCAATGTGTTGGTTTCTTGTTTTTTTTTTTTTTTTTTTTTTTGAAGTTTACCATCTCCTTTTGACAATCCCATCGCTCATGCAATGACAAAAATAATTTTACTGATTTTCTGTGTGGGTCATTTTTATTTTGCTCCGCTCAGTTTCGCAGTTTTAACTTTTTCATTGACAACTTTCCGCCCTCAAGTATAGATACAAAAATAAATTGATCTTAGTCAAATTTAAATACATACTTCTATAATTTCATATCCAGCGTGTACTTGCACACAAGTGTACTATACATTTTATTGGATAACGCCAGACTTTATGACAAAAAATATCAAGGTTGAAACATTTTGCAAAATGGATGGGTCACCGGCCACATTTAGAAGAAGGAAATTTAAAAGCCTTAGAGATGTAAATCAAAAATCACTTATGACATACATATGTATATTGAAACCTGCTATTATAAGAGCATTTTATGAAAGTTAACAAAATCGGTAGGCTACCGCGGTTACTTAAAAAAATGGATATCGAATTTTCAAAAATGGAAAATGCAATAAAGAGTTACCAAAGACCGATAAAGTAACAAAGCTTTATATGTGGGTTGACCTTACGACGAAAACTAGACATTTTGAAAAATGTACGTGATCTCTCTGTAATACTTAATACTTACTTAAACGGTTATGGTCGTCCAACAAGGTACGCCAGTCGCTTCTTCTCTCTGCCGACTGGCGCCAATTGGTCACACTAAGGGAGTTTAAATCGTTTTCCACCTGGTCCTCCCAGCTGAGTGGGGGCCGCCCTCTGTCTCAGCTTCCATAGGTGGGTTCCCATAGAAACACTTTCCTAGCCGGAGCGTCATCTTTCATTCGAATAACAGGAAATATCAAAAAACTTCGAACACAAATTCACAAAAATTTTTATTAAATCATAAAGTAAAGTTCTGATGCGTATAAACATAATTACGCATTTATATATATGTAAGTATTATAAAATATATAAGCATAAAGTAAAATGATGGGGAATAACCTAACGGTACACGTTCTATTTGCATTGTGTTTTCATATCTTCTTTCTTTTCTAACTATGTTAATGTTATATTGCGAATTTGACAACAAGTTCTCATGTACATCAGTGGCACAAAGGCTCAGGCCCTCAACTACAATGCAAAAGTCGTCGGTTCAATGGCAGATCACGGATTTAAATTTTATTTCTATACTCAGTTGAGCAGAGCTCACAGAGTATATTAACTTTGATTGTATAACGGTGGGTTGTACAGGTATAAATTAATCAAGATAGATATATAGACTTCCATATATAAAAATCATCAGTGTAAAAAAAAACTTGATTGAGCCATGTCCGTCCGCCCGTCCGTCCGTACGTCCGTTAACACGATAACTTGAGTAAGTTTTGAGGTATCGTGATGAAATTGTGTATATAGGTTCCTGGGAACTCATCTCAGATCGCTTTTTAAAATGAACGATATCGGACTATAACCACGCCCACTGTTTCGATATCGATAATTTCGAAAAACCGAAAAAGTGCGATAATTCATTACCAAAGTGATGAAACTTGGTAGGTGAGTTGAACTTATGACGCAGAATAGAAAATTCGTAAAATTTTGGACAGTGGGCGTGGTACCGCCCACTTTTAAAAGAAGGTAATTTAAAAGTTTTGCAAACTGTAATTAGGCAGTCGTTAAAGATATCATGATGAAATTTTTGCTTAATAAAAATGAGCAAAATCAGAGAACGATCACGCCCACTTAAAAAAAAATGTTAAAGTCTAATTTTAACAAAAAATTTTATATATTTACAGTATATAAGTAAATTATGTCAACATTCAACCCCAGTAATGATATGGAGCAATAAAATACAAAAATTTAAGAAAATTTGAAAATGGGCGTTGCTCCGCCCTTTTTCATTTAATTGGTCTAGGATAGTTTTAATGCCATAAGTCGAACAAAAATTTACCGATCCTTGTGAAATTTGGTAGGGACTTAGATTCTAGGACTATAACGGTTTTGTGCGAAAAAGGGCGAAATCGGAAGAAGCCGCGCCCAGTTTTTATACACAGTCGACCGTCTGTCCTTCCGCTCGGCCGTTAACACGATAACTTGAGCAAAAATCGATATATCTTTCCTAAACTCAGTTCACATACATACATATCTGAACTCACTTTGTATTGGTAAAAAAAATTTTCGAAATCCGACTATGAACTCGCCCACTTTTTCGATATCGAAAATTACGAAAAATGAAAAAAATGCCATAATTCTATACTAAATACGAAAAAAGGGATGAAAGATTGTAATTGGATTGGTTTATTGGCGCAATTTATAACTTTAGAAAAAAACTTTGTAAAATGGGTGTGACACCTACCATATTAAGTAGAAGAAAACCAAAAAGTTCTGCAGGGCGAAATCAAAAGCCCTTGGAATCTTGGCAGGAATACTATTCGTGGTATTACATATATAAATAAATTAGCGGTACCCGACAGACGATGTTCTGGGTCACCCTGGTCCACATTTTGGTCGATATATCGAACACGCTTTCACATATACAACTACCACCACGCCATTTTAAAACCCTCATTAATACCTATAATACCCATATCGTACAAACACATTATAGAGTCACCCCTGGTCCATCTTTATGGCGATATCTCGAAAACGCGTCCACCTATAGAACTAACGCCCACTCCCTTTTAAAATACCCATTATCACCTTTCGTTTGATACCCATATTGTACAAACGCATTCTGGAGCCATTAACACCTTTCATTTGATACTCATATCATACAAAAAATTCTAGAGTCACCCCTGGTCCACCTTTATGGTGATATCTCGAAAAGGCGTCCACCAATAGAACTAAGGCCCACTACCTTTTAAAATACTCATTAACATCTTTTATTTGATACCGATATCGTACAAACAAATTCTAGAGTCACCCCTGGTCCACCTTTATGGTGATATCTCGAAAAGGCGTCCACTTATAGAACTAAGGCCCACTCCCTTTTAAAATACTCATTAACACATTTCATTTGATACCCATATCGTACAAACTAATCCTAGAGTCATCCCTTGTCACCCCTTTTAATATACCCATTAACACCTTTCATTTGATACTCATATAGTACAAACAAATTCTAGAGTCACCCCTGGTCCACTTTTATGGCGATATCTCGAAAAGGCGTCCACCAATAGAACTTAGGCCCACTCCCTTTTAAAGTACTCATTAAGACCTTTTATTTGATATCCATATCGTACAAACAAATTCTAGAGTCACCCCTGGTCCACCTTTATGGCGATCTCTCGAAAAGGCGTCCACCTATAGAACTAAGGCCCACTCTCTTTTAAAAAACTCATTATATAATTTCGGCGTCCACCTATAGAACTAAACCTACGCCCTTCTAAAATACTCATTAACACCTTTCATTTGATACCCATAGCGTACAAACAAATTCTAGAGTCAGCCCTGGTCCACCCTTTATGGCGATATCACTAAATGGCGTCCACCTATAGATCTATGGCCCACTCCCTCTTAAAATACTCTTTAATACCTTCCATTTGATACACATGTCATACAAACACATTCCAGGGTTACCCTAGGTTAATTTTCCTACATGGTGATTTTCCTTTATTTTGTCTCCATAGCTCTCAGCTGAGTATGTAATGTTCGGTTAAACCCGAACTTAGCCTTCCTTACTTGTTTTTATTTAATTTTGGAAGGCGAGGTTTATAAATTTATTACTAAAAATAGTGTGAAAAATATTAAAAAATTTAAATGAAAAACCTAGATCTGGCAATGAAACGACGATGAGAAAATATAGCAAAATTAGCAAAATATAATTAATATAGCTAATGAATAGAAGAAAACTACGAAAGCAAACTGCAAAAGGATTTGTGCCATTACATTATCTGCAATCATTTTACCATATAGATTTTTGCATGATTTGCTTATTCTATTTATCAGAGTTCGTCTGCATGATTGCAATTACATTGTTTGAATATCCTTTTAAAGTGAATATTGCTCTTATTATTATTTAAATTAAAAAGAAAAAATGGAAGTTGTTGTTATCAAATCAAATAAAGGCAACGACAAAATATTTTTGTATGGTATTGATTACCATTTCCATTCAAAGAATAAGAAAAAAAATTCATTGGTCGTGCTCGCAAAGGAAATCCCTGCTGTGTAAAGTTTATGTTATAACAAAATTAAACAATGGTGAATATGTTGTTCACCGGGGTCCTACCACGCATAATCACGATCCAAGGGCCCATCATTTGGTAATCTCTAACTCCAATAATAAAGGGAAAGATATGGGATCATCATCTCCTCAAACAACAAACACTAGCAGAGAACCAGAAACCCTACAAGATATAAACATACCAGAAGACTTGAAGTACTTGGAAGGAAATATGTTCGTTTTGAGTGATTGGGATTTTAATGGAGGCAAAAATATTATTATGGGCGCATGGGATTCATTGAGGGAATTAGGAATATCATGGTGCTGGGTGATGGATGGAACATTTTTTGTAGTGCCGACAGCTTTTTTTCAGCCTTTCACCATTCAAGGGCTAATTGATTGTCAATTTCTTCCTTTAGTTTTTTGCTTGATGAATAAAAAATCTAAGAAGGCGTATAATGAATTCTTTCACCAGCTATTTAATTTGGCGTTAGCTGAAAATATTAATTTAAATCCAGAAACGATTATAACAGATTTTGTGCAAACCATCTCGACTGTGGCAAAAGAATATTTTCCTGATGCTCAATACAAAGGATGTTTGTTCCACTTCGGCCATATCATTTGAAGACGAGTTCAGAAAGAAGGGTTTGCTAAAAAATACGGCAATGAAGAAGGTTTCAGCATAACAATTCGTTTGCTGAAAAGTTTATCCTTTGTTCCTCCGGAAAATGTTTTTGATTATTACAGTGAATTAAGGGCCGACTTTGACGATATGGATAAAAAAATTGTGAGTGGTAAAAAAAAAATTACATAAAATCTAATAAAAAGTTGGGTGCACCGAAATATAAACCGACATTTTGGTGTGTTTCGGATTCATTAAAGACAATTTTGCACGCACTCAAAACTCTTTCGAGGCTTGGCACCGTAGATTCAAAGTAGTTGTAGGGGGGCAAAAAATGTGGTGTATATGAAATAGTAAGACAATTAAGGAAAGAAATGATTGAAATAAAGACAAATATAGAAAAGATGCAAACAGGCGCAGGTATACGAAAAAATAGAAAAAATGTGGAACGAGTAAAAAAGATTAAAAAACTTGTTAAACTCCGTTTGAATTTAGAGAAGCTTTCCTATTTGAAATCCATAGCTTCTCTCTTTGTAATTAAAATTTTGATTTTTCCCTTACTTTTTGACAAACAAGGTGTATTTTTCCATTTACTGTTTATGTACCTATGTGTGCCAGGATTTTCTATAGCGCAAGTCACTAATTTGATGCGATATGTGTATAGAAATGATCGCCGGAGATATCGCCTTTGTTTCGAATTCTTATCAGCTTTGGGAAGAACTGTTCCACCAAAGCGATACGACATTTAGATAAGAAAGTGATTCAGCATTTAGTATATACTTCGATAGGAATGGAGTTAATAAAGCGATAAAACAAAAAGTGTCGAGGAAGATAGTATTTTTGATTCGAAAAAGTCACTAACTCGATTCGATATTTTGGAAAGCTAAAATTGGCAAAGAAAATTTATAAATATTGCAGACCATTTTTCGACATATTTTCAAAGCTGGATTAACAGGAACCTCCGACCAATAGGAAGTTAGGTAGTCCAAAAATGTGTATGAGTGGGCAACCCAAACAACACTGCGAAAATATGTTTTAGCAAAATAATAGAGTAGAGAAAATCTATGGGTTTTGCTCGACTTTTTAATGTTTACATTAAAATTCAAGTTTTTATTTAAGTTCAGAAAAAAACATTTAATTGAAAAAAAGTTCTCAAAATAATTGAAAAAGGAAAATTCAAAACGTTACGGATCTCCATCGATTAAATATCTTCTTGGATAAAAAAATCCGTTTAAGTTTTGTTTGTCAAATGAATTTCTATCGCCAATGTATCGAATTGGTTACTTTTGGCGATAGACGATAAAATTATCAGAAAACTGCTGGCAGGGTTTAGTAATGTAATTTATACATAAAAATATATGTATGTATTTATAATTTGTAAAATCAAAAAAAAAAAAAATAAAATGTTCCGGTGTTTATCTGCAATGCAATGAATTTTGAATTTGTTTGTTATGTAAATACTATATTTCATTGTATTTATAAATTATTGCGTTGCACTGTATTTTCTTTAATGTGCCCATTAGATATTTCTGAAATCATCAATATTGAAGTGTTAATTTGGAAATAGAATAAACATAACTATCCTTTTTTGTGTGAAAACCATTCAAATTAGGTATATCTGCAATGCAGTGAATTAAGTTTTTTTTTTTTCTTTTTTGTTATGTAAACTCTATATTAATTGTATTATTAAGTTATTGCGTTGCACTGTATTTTCTTTAATGTGCCCATTAAATATTTGTGAAATCATCAATATTGAAGTGTTAGTTTGGAAACAGAATAGACATAACTATCCTTTTCTGGGTGAAAAAAATTCAAATTAGGATAAAAATCGCGACGATATAAGCTATATCTTAGCGAAAAATAGTTTTGCACAAATTATATTTCATTTCCCATGTTTTATTGTAACAGCCAATTGGGAGACATTTTTTTATGGTCGGTGCCACGACCCTATTCTGATCAAGCATTACAGAACATTTCTAGAGCCTCGAAAAAATAAATCTCTCGTAACAAAATTCTAAAAGTAATTTATCTGAAATGAACTGTACAATTGAAACACACGCTGAGTATATAATGTTCGGTTACACCCGAACTTAGATACCCTTACTTTTTATATGTAAAAGTTGTATATTTAAGCTTTCATATCATTTAATATTTTTCGGCATTTCTGTATGAGAATACACAGCTGGGTATTTAATGTTCGGTTTCATCCGAACTTAGAATTTATTAATATTTTCACTTATGGTATTGTTGAAACTGAGTTAATACGTTAAATTACAAACACAAAGGGTGTTTCATTGATGTCGCTTTCCATAAAATTGGGGCACTTACAAATATTGTTTCGGAATATTTTCTGAGTAGGTGCGTTGAAATCAGTGTTATCAGCTGTAAGTTGGTTGACTGTTTGGGTGGTGAGAAACAGCGGCAAGCAAGTATGCTTGTATTCCTGGCTAGCTCATCGTCTTTGGCGGGGTATGTAACCAGAGTTCTCACCCACACATGAACAAAAAGGAGAAATACCTGCATGTGTGCGTGAGACGGCCGCCGCGCTATGGGAAAAGCTTGAAAAAATTTTCTCAGTATCAAATTTCTCCCCAACGATTAAGGCTAGACTTATCAAACAAAAAATGCTTGAAAGGCGAATTTTTGTAGGGATGTGAGAAAAATCGGATATTGGAAAAAATCTCAGACAAAAAGATTGAAACAAGTTATTGATATATGCTAAACCATTTTTTTTAAGTTTTTTTTCTTATGAAAGAAAAACTAAATGTTTCTTTTTGTTAAAAATCAAACCCGTAATAGATTTTGTGATGCTGAGTTCGAATATGCAAACATGGGGTATTCGCTTAAAGTACGAATGAAGTTGAAGATATTGGTCTGTGGTAAAATTTATATGACCGAATTTTTATATCGTTAAAAATTACCTATTATATCTGAAGACTTTTCAAATACTGTCTTAAAGTTCATATAGTTTCCAATACGAAAAAAGACAAATGAAGGTACAAGCTTCAAAAATTAAAAAAAAAAATTTAAAAACTTGTTTAAAAAGGGTAATTTTACAATTTTTTGTAAATGTTTTTAATTGTAAAATAATGGTTGGTGTTGGTGCGGATCCTCAAGATAAACCTGCACCACAGTTAAGCAGCCTCTGCTGCACTGCTGCTCCGACTGACATCTAAAGGGGCAGCTGATATTGTCCTCATCCAGGAGCCTTGGGTGGTAGGACAAAACATTTGCGGACTCAAGTCTACCGGCTACACATTGGTAAGTTTTGGCACCTCGGGAAAGCCTAGATCGTGTACACTTGTTAGTACCAAACATAATGTTTTGTTTCTTCCTCAATTTAGCGATGAAGACACAACAACGATCAGCCTGAGCGCTTCCCAAGGCCGTCGGTTCTATGTACCGGTGCGACTCGTGTTTTTTCCCGACCAAGGACTGCCATTTCAGTGTAACCCCATTTAATTTGTTGCGTCTCTCCCACAAATTGTCATCCTCCCATCAGCTCCTTGCAGCGGGACTGCTCCATATTCTCTTGCTCCGGAAAGGTATCGAACCCAATCCGGTTCCGTCTCCTGACCCCGGTCCTGAGAAATGGTTTTGCTGCATCTGCCGGAGAAGAATCTTTTTAGGACGGTCATACTCTTGTCAGTGTGTCTCGTGTAAGGGATGGTTGCATCGGACAGGTTGTTTTGGGCTAGATCCCAAAACCAGACGTCCGCGTAACTTCTATAAATCTTTTATGGCTCCGTGCTGTTCACGCCCTAGGACGTCCCGCAGTCTGCCGGACGGGTGTCACAGGGTGGTGTCTTATCCCCACTTTTGTTTAATTTCCACATATCTAAGCTACCTTCGCCACCAGAAGGAGTTACTATCGCTTCCTACGCCGATGACTGCACAATAATGGCCACAGGCCCATTGATGATGAACTTTGCAACAGAATAAACGGCTACCTCCTTGATATCTCCAGTTTTTTCGCCTCTCCAAACCTGGCATTATCACCGACTAAATCCTCCGCGATCTTATTTACAACATGCACTCCCCAAATATCGACCATTTTGAACATCCACGTCGATGGCACTACGCTACTGACTGTCCTACACCCCAAAATCTTTGGGTGTGACGTTTGATCAGGATCTACATTTTGGTGAGCACGCAGCCGCAATTGTTCCGAAAATCCAGAGCCGTAATAAAATCCTCAAATCCCTTGCTGGCATTACTTGGGGAAAAGACAAAGAAACGCTCATTACCACATACAAAGCAATTGGCCAGCCGATTGCGTGCTACGCGTCCCCTATATGGTCGCCAAGCCTAAAAACTACCCACTGGAAGAAACTACAGGCCTGCCAAAATACTGATCTCAGAACCGCTACGACCTTTCTTCATATGTCCATAGAACACCATCTACATAATGAGGTGAGAATACTCCCCATCAGGGAGAGAACTGAGATGCTAACCAAATAGTTCCTGTTAAATACCCAGAAAACTGGGCATCCCAACAGACATCTGATTGATGAGCCAACACCGCCTAGGGGCTTAAGGAGTCATCTCCGTAAGCATTTTGAGGAAATACGGCACCTGAGAACTCATCCGTATGAAGCAAAAAAACACAAGCAGGTCCTTGGTGAACTCCACAAACAGGATTCGGACCTTTATGCCAAGAATGGCCCCGTGAATCCAGTACTCAAAGAACAGTACCCATAACTTGCGGAAGAGGAACGCATACTCCCCAGGGAAACGCGAGTCACTCTAGCTCAACTTCGTTCTGGATAATGTAACAGGTTAAACTCTTACCTATGCAGAATTAACCCCGACATACAAAATGTATGCCCCGCTTGCAATGTGTCCCCGCATGACACCAACCATCTCTTCAACTGTAATGTGGAACCAACGCCTCTAGCACCCCTTTCATTATCGTCCACCCCTGTTGAAACAGCAAGTTTCCATGGACTCCCGTTAGAGGATACTGATGACAATTTGTGATAGGTCGCAGCTCTTAGGTGGAGCGAAGCACTGCTACAACAACAACAACATCAGCCTGAGCTTAAATATGGGACAAATCAGGCTATCATCAATTTATCTAGCCCATAACAAGACGGTGCCAACATCGACCGTGAGGAAGCTGGTGGAAGATACATCAGGTGCATTGATACTAGGAGGAGACGCAACTACGCACCACTCCACCTGGGGAAGTAATGCCGAAAACGAAAGGGGTGAGTTACTATTTGATTTCGTCCTAAACTCTAGACTAATCATAAGCAATAGGGGAACTGAATCAAACTTTATTACAAAAACAAGAAAGGAAGTTCTCCCTAGTCTCAGAAAATGCGGAAGAGTTGGTCAGAAACTGGAGGGCCCTTAAGGACCACTCATTCTCTGACCATCGTTACATCCAACTCAACTTAAACTTGGTGAGAAGCAGAGGGCTGCTACCAGAAATATAAAAACTGGCAAGAATACAATAGAGAACTAGTTAAGATATTGCCACTTTAGAGCGTACCCGAAACGCCAGGCAGCATACCAGAACTGGAAAGACTGGTAAATAACTTTAAAGAGGCATGCCGTAAGTCACTAGATAAAGTCTGCCCTAAGTAATTCAAAGGGTAAAAAGAAGCCACCATAGGGGAATTCACAAATCAGCCCTGGCGATGAGCAGCATTGGGAGATGTACAAACAACACCTTAGAAATTTTAAGTTTGAGCTAGGTTAGGTTAGAGTGGCCACCGGGGCGAGCACCAGTGCATTTAGGCCCAAAAGTTCCCATTGTTATACCACGTGGATCTCTCCCCTACTCAAACCAACAGGTCGATTCAGCAAATGTCAGCAATTTCTTAGGTTCCAACTTAGCCATATCACAAAGATCGTCAAAGAAAGGAGATCCCAGAAATTCCTTCCTCTTTCGCCAAAGCTCAGGACAGTCGCACAGAAAATGCTTAACTGTTTCTATCTCCTCTTCGCCTTTGCAGCTCCTGCAGTAATCATTATAAGGAGCATCCAGCCGTTGTGCGTGCTTTCCGATTGCTATGTGGCCGGTTATAAATCCAACCACCAGAGATATGTTCCCCTTCTAAGAAGAAGGATACTTCTTGTACGTCTCGCGTCTCACTCATGCCACACGAGCTTATTGTAGTAGCAGGATTCAAGATTGCTCCATCTCACACCCGCTTCCTTAAGGAAAATCCCTTTCAAAGTGAGCTTAGAGGTAGCGAGCGGCATGCTCAACACCTTCCAAGACGACGAAAGCGGAAAGGATGTGCCCCTCTTGCAACTTCGTCAGCCATCTCATTGCCCGGTATTTCCGAGTATCCAGGCACTCATACCAGACTGAGGGAAGTTTGCTCAGCGATCTCGTTAAGAGATTTGCGGCACTTCTCCACTGTCCTGGACTTACATGTGACGGATCCAAGCGCTTTTAGTGCAGCCTGGCTGGCAGAGTAAATACAAATTTTATTATAGCCGTGAGCAGCGTTCCTCAGGTGATCAACGGGCTCATTTATAGCAGTCACCTCCGCTTGGAAAACGCTGCAATGATCGGGTAGGCTAAATGATATGTTCCACCCTAGTTGAGGCGCAAAAACCCCGCTGCCAACCTTTTTATCCAATTTGGAACCGTCAGTATAAATCTGCAGCCTATCACTCAGGTCCGGCCGTTCCTTCGACCAATAATCCCTCTACGGGATAACAACCTCGTATTTCATATCGAAAAATGCAGTCGGCGCGCAATAGTACGACGAAGGCGAATTCAGATTCTTAAGAATGGCTGCATGGCCAACCACATTATCTCTCCAGCCGGATAACGCCCGCAGCAGTAGAGCAGAAAAGGCCGCACATTGCTTGGCCATTAAACCTATTTGCAACACATTAAAAAGAGTATCCACAGGAGTGGTGCGTAGAGCGCCCGCCACGCAGACTAGAGCACTTCTTTGTTCCTTCTGGGATACTCGTCCGATTTTGTATCTAAGCTAGTCCACCAGACCAAAGCCGTATAGAAGGATTGGTCTAAACCACAGCAGGTTAGAGTCACAAGGTAATATCCGGCGATATTTCCCATCTTCGTGCAACAGCTCCCCTACAGCTGTACAGTGCCACCGTTACTTTCCTCAAACGCTCCTGAGCGTTTTCCCTCCAGGATAGTTTCCTATCCAAAATTACTCCTAGGTCTTTGGCAGAGTCCCCAAGCGTCAGGGTCGTACCCGCTAGCACCGGCAGATGCAACACAGGAATTTTATATTTCCTAGTGAACAAAACCAGTTCAGTTTTGGCTGAATTGACCGATTGACATTTACTCCTGGTCCAGTCCTCCACCAGTCTCACCGTAGTTTGCATTAGATCGCATAGTGTCTGCGGAAACTTCCCGCTAACTAACAGCGCGAGGTCATATGCATATGCGATTACCTTGCTGAATCCGTCCTTCTCAAGAAGAACCAAGGGTTCATTACGTGTGGCAACCCATTGAAGTAGAGAAAGTACCCCCCTGCAGGGTGCCTCTCTGTAAGTGTTGACCACCGTTCAACCAGCTAGGTTGGCGTGAACATTTCTTCGCAACAGCAACTGCTGAACAAGTTTCACTAGCCCCGAATCGGTCCCCAAGCCGGTTAGTGCAACAGTTATAGCAGAGGGCGAAATGTTGTTAAAAGCTCCCTCAATGTGGAGGAAAGCTATGAGTGTGAATTCCTTGAACGCCAAGGATGTTTCGATCTGGGAGACAACTGCATGCAAGGCTGTCTCCGTGGACTTCCCTTCCATATACGTTTGCTGGGATGTAGACAACTTTCCCTCCAAGGACTCCCTTAATGTGGAGTCCATTAACCTCCCGAGTGTCTTCAGTTGGAAGGATGTCATACATATCGGTCTGAAGTCTTTAGGGGTCGCGTGACTAGTCCTTCCAGCTTTTGGTATGACCCTTGAATGCGTGGCCAGTCCTTCCAGCTTTTGGTATGACCCTTGATTCTTTCTAACCCCGTGGAATATGGTTAAGAGCACAAACTCCTTTGAAGACGTTATACAAACACAAAGAGCTCAGCTCGATTGTTTGCTGGAGTTGTACCGGGGCCAATCCATCAGGTCCTGGTGCTTTGAAGGGTTTGAATGTTATTATAGCCCGTTTAACTTTACCCATATTAATGAACTTCCCCTCAAACGGTTCGCCAGTATGAGTTTCCGTGCAGTTCATTTCTTCTTAGCGCCCGGAAAGTGCGTACTAAGGAGCAGACGTAGGGTGCTCCCTGCCGAATCCGTCCATGTCACATCAGATCCTTGCAGGCATCCAGGGCCACTTTTTGGAGCACCAGATAGCACCTTTCTTAGCCTGGATCCTTCAGATACCGTCTCCATTTCGCTACAAAACTTCTGCCAAGAGGTCCTCTTCGACGACCCCAGCAGTTTCTTAAACTCCGCGAGCATCATTTTGTATGCATACCATTTCTCAGCCCCCTGGAGGCTTTAGCAAGATTGAATGCTTGCCGACAAGCCTTGCGTAGATTATCTAGGTCCTTGTTCCTCCATGGTGGTTTGATTTTACCCCTATATTTCTTCCTCGGGCAGGCCTTTTTAAGAGCCACCCCGCAAGCCTTCGTATACACGTGAACCGTATTATCCAGCTCTGCAGAGTTCTGCGGAATATGAACACTAGATCCTGAGAGCCTCTTTTGAAGCTCCTCACTATAGATAAGCCAATTGGCGTTTTTTAGGTTTCTGTGCCAGCCAGTTCTGAGTGCCACCCTGGCAAGGTCGAAGCGAACAAATCTATGATCCGAAAAGGAGTGGTCTTCATGCACCATCCAGTCTTTTATCAAGGATTCCCCGCTGCCCGAGGTCAGGGTGACGTCCAGAACATCCTGTCTACTCCTAGTAACAAACGTCGTTACCAAACCCCTATTGCAAATCTTAAAGTTATGATAAATAACAAAATCAAAGAGTGACCCATCCCTCTCGTTCCGTCCGCTGCCCCACGCTTCGTGGTGTGCATTGGCATCTACCGCTAGTAATAGCGGATCGTTCGCCTCCCGAGCTATCTTGCAGACTAGCTCTGTCGGAGCCGACACCTCATGGGGGAAGTAGAAAGACGTCAGCGCAACATCCGTACCACCGACCGTCAACATTAAAGTTGTAGCTTCCTCGTCGCTAAACTGGGGAAGAAAAAGAAAATTTATATTATATCTTACCAAGATGCAAGCTCTCGGTTTCCCACGTGTGGCACCACTTACCAACGTCAATCCTGCTGCCTTCCGCCCGCATATCTTGTGCCCTACTACCCAAGGCTCCTGGATAAGGGCTCTATAAGAGCCCCACTGGAAAACTGGAGCAGCAGCGCAGCAGATGCTGCTTCACAGTGATGGAGGTTTATTTGTAGGACTCGCACTAAGCCGAGCAGCGACCACCTCCACCACTGTCGCATCGCCGTCTTCATCAGACATTGGCTCCTCTCCAGTGTAAGCACTGAGTCTGTCCAGCGTTTGCGAGGAGAGCTAAGACGCATCCCCACCCAGCGTGTCATCCGTCGGACTGACCCTGTTAGGTTTTACGTCCTATTCCTCCTCGCTCTCCGCTTTTTCAGGCTCTATCTCCAGCTCCGGATCATAGGCCGCCTTTAAATCATCGGAGTACACCTTGACCTTAACCGTGCCAAAAAAGGGAGTGACTCCTTGTTGAGCAGGAGTATCGCCTGACGCGTCGCCCTGGTGCTATGCTCCAGCTTCAGAACTCTCCAACCAGAGCAAGGTAGCTCTGGGTTGAAGGTCCCTATGCCCTCAAGGGCTCCCTCTGGATCATCCGAATTCGATGGAATCCAGACCCTAGCTCTCGGCCTAGATGGGATGTCCTTAAAGTCTACAGCCCTGAGCATCGCACCAGGGTAGAACTCACCCCACCTAGCCACCCCGTATTTATATAAGTCGGCTGACCTCTGGTTATCGCATGCCACCAACTTAACTTGCCCCTGGTACCAACCCACCTCTTTGCAAGCAGGTGGAGGTCCAGCATTCGCCCTTGCCAAGGCGACTGCAAAACTGGCCATTTCGGTTCTTATCCAGTCCCATTTGTCTCTAAAGACCTGCTCCTTCTCAAGATTAGATTCAAAGACCCCCACAAGGATGCTACTTTTACATCAGCGAATGAGGGGCCTTTGACTCTAAACCTCTTGGGAGCGTTCTGCGAAACCTCCATCGAATGGTTGCGCTTACCGGAGGCCTGTTCCTTCACCGGAACAGACTTCTTAAAATCGGGCACTATAGATTTCGCTCACTCGATTTCCGCCCTTAACTCATCAACATCCCCAGGCAATGCCATAGAGAGCAAATTAGGGGCATTTGCCATCCTTTTCAGGATTCGTATAGCTACCTTCCTATGCCTATTGCGAGGGAGGTGGCCTATCTTTCTTCTGGGTGTACGCCGTCGGCGTAGCCGGAGGCAGGCGAGCGGGCCGCTCCCCCATGCTAGCAGCTCCCCCGGTAGCAAACTGCCTGCCGAGAAGGTTACAAGCAGAGGCAGCGGGTCCAGTCGCCGCCCCCAAAGCTCCCCTAGAGGAATATATGGGCGATGTGAAAGACACCGGCGCCGCCTGAAGTCTTTGCGCACCACTCGCAACAGCCGCGCTGGCTAGTAGAGAGGCCCTGCATCGCACGAGCTCCCAGATTGATGGGTGTTACCCCTTCCGGCTTTTTATGAGTTCCGGCCTCGTTACAATTCTTTTGTTTTTGTTCTTACAATCCATAAGTGAATCCCACGATTTACGGAGAACGTGGTCGTCCACCCCAGGCAGAGATCCGATGTACCTGGGGTAAGGCCTCGCCATCCTGGAAGAGGTTGGGTATGTCGCTCTCCACCGTCAAGTTCAAGATAAAGGAGGCTCTACTGATGGAAGCCGGAGCCAGGTTGAAGCATCATCATATATGCCACACGGCAAAACTCACATAGCCGGAATGGAATGAGAAGAGATCGCGTGAGCTTCTCACCCACCGTAAGAGGGATCTTTCCTTAGTTGTAGGTCTTCTCACTGGTCACGTTTGTATTGGACCGCATGCGGAAAGGATTGGCGCTCCATTTAATGATTATTGTAGAAGCTGCGGCAATGAAGAAGAGCCTGAAACTATTAGGCATCTGCTTTGCGAATTTCCAGCGCTCGGTAGAAAAAGGCAACGTTTCATGGGCAAGATGTTTCTTGCAGAGCTGACTGATATAGCTGAGGTCAAAACACGACGCTTTTTTAGCTTCACAAACTCAACGAAGTGGTTTAATTAGAAGACTAGGAACAAATCCGTGTGGTTTTAAAATGGGCCTATAAAGGCCTAAGTGTGCCGTTTCGATGTGGACGGCAGCCACTTGAACCTAACCTAACCTAACCTAATTGTAAAATTACACATGTTCAAACAATAATTTTTGCTGAAAGTACAAAAAAGTGTATGCCATCGTTTAAACTGCAATTTATATGAGCGAAAATATCTTAGATTTTCTGGTTACTTTTTAACGAGTTAAATAATAGCTTATATAAAATGCACTGAAAACTTATCAAACGCATACATTCTGACGACCTTTAAAGTGAAAATTTCTGTTGTAACCTTTTTTTACAAATTCTAGTTCAGCAACTCAAAATCTATAGTAGGATTGATTTTAAAGGAAAATAGCTTTTTAATTTACTTTCAATAATTAAAAAACGGTAAAAAAAACGCAAACTGGTTTTTTTTTAAACGTTTACAATATTGAGTTTTAAAATTTCCGATATTGCAAAGAATCGGTCTATAAATTTTTTTTGTTTGATAACTGTAACCTAAACCGTTAAAAATAAATTTGATTTTAAGGCAACTTTTTCCCATTTACCCCATAGCGTGTTTAGCATACCACACCGTAGGTCCTGGGTTCAAGTCGCGGGTAAAGCAACATCAAAAATTTCTATTAGAAAATTTTTTCCAAGCGGTTGTGGTTTGGCAAACACTCCGAGTGTATATCTGCTATGAAAAGCTTCTCTGTGAAAATTCATCTGACCTACAGCTTCCGTTCGGCATAAAACATGCAGGGGCCGTCCCGCAAAGTTTTGGGAAAAATTAAATTGCGCAAAATTGTTTCCTCCATGTGTGGACTAAAAAAGTTAACAATACACGTGGGGGGAAAGAATGGGCAGAAGTAAGGAAATATAAAATGAAAATTACGCGAAACCATGGGCACTGTGCTGACTCCTTTATCTTTACAGAGCATGCAAACCTGACATCCGTCATTCAGTCACTTTCCTATACCCACCTATTTTTTCCTGCATGTGTGGACTTAAAAAATTTAACATAACACGTGGGGGGAAAGCATGGGCACAAGTAAGAGAAAATAAAATAAAACTTGCCCGAAGCCATGTGCACTGTACTGCCTCTTTTTTTCATACAGTGCCTTCAAACTTGACACTTGCCTGTCCGTCGTCATTCGGCCACTTTCTCTATATCCACCTTCCCTTTACCTTACCGTGCGCTCACTATAGCAGGTACCTTTTATTTTATGTGAGGGCTTAGCCGAACTGTATAGCCCCCGACTATGGGGCTGAGAGATTTAGGGCCTGCATCAACGCCATTTCGCGTCATATGAGGACGGTGGGATGTCGGTGACTAAGAACTGCCAGCCTCCCAATCCAGGGTGTTATGCGGACCATGCCTCTTGGATGTTTTGCAGCTAGGGGGTGTCTTCGGCAATATTTGAACGGAGCTTTACCAAAACCGGGCCGCCACGGGAAGTAGTGCTGGCCTTACGACAGCCAGGGGCACTGTTATATTATATATATATATATATTCGTTAGAACAGGAACAACGATATAGGGAGCTCAAGAAAATCCTCTCACAATACCGGACAGCATTAAGAATTATGCATCGCTTTAGTCCAGTTGTTAAACCCACCAACGACGAGAGTGATCGCTTGGCATGGGAACAGACCCTCAAAATATGCAAAGCGGATCGTAGAGTGAAATATAAGTACCGGAAAGCCATGTACCTCAAAAACTGTAACACTGAAAGAGGAATGCAACAATTTCTCGAGAAATAAAGACAAAAAAGTTAATAAGCTAAAGGGAGGTAACGATCAGACTCCAGCTTGCTCGACTGAAGGGAGCTGACACTGAGACTATGGTTTTCACCGGGAAGAAGTTGAATGAAGTTCAGAATATGTCCCTAACTGTGGCACTACTATATAGCAACAACCCCAATGGGCAGATGTCAACCGAAAATTGGAGATCCGTAGAAGGGGAGCTGAGTAGTGTCATGATCAATTTGATGCATGATGAACCAAATTAAGTGCTACATGCCTTCGAAATAGCTGGATGACACAATTGGGTAAAACTGATGACCTGCACCAATAGCGCGACTTTAGAATGGCTGCAGAGATTGAAAGTGGTGGATGGAGCACTAATCTAACGATACCAAATGGCCTTTGGTTTTGGATGCCCATAGTGGTGAAAGCGGAGGGCACGCTTAACCTGCTGCAGCGTCAAGCCACGAATATACATACCAACATGTGATGGAGGGTACTTCATCTGTCTCGACCCATGGAGGGAGCCAGTACCACATTCTCCAAATTAATAAGAAATCGGAGGATGTGTTGCACTCACAGCTTGTAAGAATATCCTGGGGCGCAGATAGTAGTTATATGTGCCTTGAAAAGAGGAGTTTTCAGGGACAATAACCACAATACGTTGCAAGTAGTAGGGGTAGACAAGGCTCTAGAAAACTTAAAAGAAGTGGCCAATGACGAGGGCGTAAGCGCAGTGGCAGAGGTGCACAAGCAGATCAATGAAACTGAGTATTTTAATAATCACAGTATCCTTAAAACGATGTATAGTGGTTTTAAAAGACCTCGAGGAGCTGGAAGTAGCAGGAAAAGACAAGAGTATAAGCATAGAGGTGGAGAAGTTGGAAGCAGACGGACAGCTCAATGACGCTGCGAGGCTCACACAGTAAAGTGGAGTCGAGGGTGCTCCACCTGACTCTTGAGGAAGGTTTGTTTGATGTGGCGCTGGTGCAGGAGCCATGGTTCTCATCTCGAGGAAAGATTCCTGGACTCACGCAAAGACCGAAAAGCAAGATTAGATCTACGGTCATGGTAAAGACATACATATACTCGTATATGCTATATAACTGCAGCACCGAAGACCTATCGGTGGTTGCAGTAGAAGGGAAAAAAGAATCGTCCCTTATCCTGGCAGCCTGCTACACGGCCCACAACGTTGAAGCCTCACAAGAGGAGTTAAAAAGGGGGACGATATTAATGATAGAGGTGTCCCTTATTTGCTATATACTACACAATAGTCTACATGTAGCTACTTATAGGGGTGGCCCTTGATAGGCCATCCTTCTCAGACCATACATATATCAGCTTCAGGATCCCCTAAAGAAGGTAAAGGGGGAAACCCTCTAGAAAAATTTCTGTGTGGACGTAAAATGCACCAGCTAACCTGAAGAAGGTCCTATCTAAGGGGGATGCAGTCCAGCGACTGATAAAAAAAAAGACGATGGGAAATTGACACACAGTAGTTAAGAGTCATTTGAGGCACTACTTAACACATTTCCCATCTGGATATGTGGAATAATTATGTAACAAAGTCTTCACTCCTTATACGGAGCGAGAAGATACCAGGATTGATGACAAATACCAAACTAGAAGGGACAATAAAAGAGTTTGCCAAGCTGAAATCGCCGGATCCATATGCGATATTTCCTGCTCTGCAGAAGATGGCAGGTGGAATGATTGTAGATAAGCTTAGAATAATATTTGAATGTTGCATAAAACTGAACAACGTCCCGTAATCCTGGAGAACGGCTCGAGTAGTCTTCATACCGAAAGCGGGAGAAACCAGTTAACTACATCCAAAAGACTACAGGCCTATTAGTTTTACATCTTTTCTGCTCAAAACTTTTGAGAGATTAATAGATGTCTATATAAAATCAAATATGGACGAGGAATAATTCTCTTCAGCACAACATTCTTACAGCAAGGGCAAGGCAGTAGAAACTGCTTTGCATAGGGTGGCCATGAATATAGACCGGGAATATGTCCTAGGTGTTTTTTTGGACTTTCTCGACTGAAGTTCATCCAGCTTTAACAAACTGGATCGGCTCCAAACTAAGCTGCAGAATGATCACATAACAATGGAATCTATTCGAGGCAAGAAAATCTGTAAACAGAGGAACGCCGCAGGGTGGTATCTGTGGACGCTGGTTATAAACCAATTACTTAGGTGGTTCGACAGAGGACCTGTCATACTTACGACATATGCAGATGACGTTTCAGTCATCATAACTAGCAGGTGTCTAACAACAATCAGCTCTCTGATGGATCAGACACTACGGGATGCACCTGCATGGGCATCTGAAATCGGGCCAACCGCCAACGCAGAAAAACCCGATCTAGTATTATTTAGTAGGTCCCTAATGGACTAAGTCTAAGCTCGGAGGGGTAACCCCACAAGAAAAATATAGCACAAAGTGGATAAAATGCACTAATGTGGGTAGGTGCCCGGAGGGAATATGGGGAAAGATCACTTCACTGTACTAAATAAAAGCGCGATAACTTTCCAATATATAGAAATATAAACTTTATTTATTAGGATTTAATTATTTGTTTTAACAATTTTGAATTTATCACTTTAGTTTATTTAGAATATTTATATTTGCGACGATTATAGTTAGGCTGATGGCGACTAACTAACTTTACAACGGCCCAGCACGTTCCACTGGACCGTTTACTTCTTTTAATGAGAGCATACATATGTATGTAGGTATACTAGACAGTAATTATGTTTCTCATTTACAGGGGTCTTCAAACAGGTAAATATACATGGTATTCCAAAAGGGTAAGTATAGAACTAAGCAAAGTATGATGTCCATGCAGTAACGGTGGGCCTTTGCGGATTCATAGCGCTCGTCTGGTGTCATAGCCAGCAGAAAAATCGAAGTAAGTGAAAGCGGCAGCAGAGGTGCCACTTCCGATAATCCTTGTATCTGGAAAGAAACGTCGAAAAAACTTATTAGAAGGGAGTATGTGTGATGAGAAGGAGAGATGACATTCGGGTAACATGAGGGGACCTATAAAACTGAGGAATACGATTAGGCGGAGGGTCACAGACAGAGTTTCGTTATGTTGCGAGTGACAGTTCCGCCCTCAGTTCGGATATCTACTACGCGAACACTTTGATCACGAGCAGTGTAAAGTTTTGTGATTCGGTCTAACCGCCCCTCGTTGGGAGATAGATAAGAGATCGTCTCTAATGACGACGAGGTCACCTTCCTTAATGTTGGCTTCTTGGCGTTTCCATATGTAACGCTTGTCGAGTTCCTGCAGGTATTCAGTTTTCCAGCGTTTGCTGAATTGGTGATGGAGTACCTTTAGCTTCTGCCATTTGTTCACTAAAGAGAGGTTCTCACAGTTAGGCTCAGGAATAGACAGAAGGGGAGCACCGCGTATAAAATTACCTGGAGTTAAACTTTTAGATCGTCGGGGTTTTCTGACATTGGTGAAAGCGGTCTGGAGTTGAGGGCCGCTTCTATGCGAATGAGGTGAGTGTTGAACTCCTCAAAAGTAAACTTCTGGTTTCCGGCAACCTTGGTGAAGTGAAGTTTAAAGCTTTTTACTGCTGCTTCCCACAATCCTCCCATGTGGGGAGTGTACGGAGGGATAAACTGCCATGAGAGTCCGTGGATAGTATATTGCTTGCGATGTCTTCGGCGGCTTCCTGGAGAAATGTGGAAAACTCTCGTTGCAGGCTGCGTTGGGCTCCTACGAATGTCTTACCATTATCGGACATAATCTTTGACGGAATGCCTCGACGGCCCAAAAAACGGGCGAATGCTGCTTGGGTGGTGAGGTCTGAGCAAACTTCGAGATGTACGGCCTTGGTGGAAAAGCATACGAAAACGCAGACGTATGCTTTGTCGTATGATGCACGTCGGATAGTTGACGTTTTTACGAGAAAAGGCCCTGAAAAATCTACTCCAGTGGTGTGAAAGGGCATTGAGTAAGTTACGCGCTCTGGTGGTAGAGCGGCCATCACTTGAGATTTCATTTTTTGCTTATAGATAGTCCATTTCTTGTATTGAAATATGCATTTTTTCACCTTTTGTTTCAGGCGGGGAATATAATATTCTTGTTGAACCATGGGATCATTAGTTGTTTTTCGGCATGGAGTAAGGTCGCATGGATGAAGTCCAAAAAGAGTACGCAGTACCGTGAGTTGTCGGGTATGATTATAGGGTGCTTTTCGTTGTGACTCACGTCTGCATAGACGAGGCGTCCATTTACGCGTAATAGTCCCGTTTCGTCCAAGACCGGGTTGAGCGGGAGCAACGAACTTCTTTTTCCAATAGACTTTGCAGCTTTGAGGTCTGCGACCACTTCTCCATACTGATTTTGCTGGACGTTGGCAAAGAGCTGCATCTTTGCTGACGAATCTCTTCCTGGGTGAGATGAACTGTAGAGGGTATCAACTTCTTCCGGACTTCGAGATAAATCGACGAATGTAAGCGAGGACTCTCAATGCCCGAGCGAATGACGAAAACCCGTCCAGAAAGTCATGATTTTCCAGTAAGTGTAGGGCTTGTATCCGTCGTTTTGGGGGGGTGAGTCATTATGATAGCTATATTTCGGCCAGTCAATAAGGGAGTTTACGAGCCACCTTGGGCCGGACCCAGAGTGAACAGTCGCTCAAATCCTGGGGTAGACAAAATCGAATGCCCATATCTACTGGGTTGTCTTCGTTGGGAACATGTCGCCACGTGGCGTTACTGACGTTGTTGAGGATTTGGGATAAGCGGTTCGCCACATAAGTTTTCCAAGTGTGTGTTGGCTTTTCAAGCCAAGCCAAAACTATAGAGGAGTCCGTCCACATAGCTCCGCAGAGCTCTAACCTAGGGAGGCTTACCGCTTAGAGGGGTGCTACTTTACTTTTTTCTACTAACAGGTGAGATGGAAAGGAGTTGTTGCCGTGTTGAACCCTTAGGTATACGCATGCGCAATAAGCCTTTCCAGAGGCGTGGGAGAATCCATGTATCTGCGTAGGTGCACCGGGAGTGAATTTGACCCAAAGTGGGATTTGTACGTCTCCAATGGCTGAGAGGTTTTCCGTGAATGTTTTCCACTTGAGGAATGATTCGGGTTTGACGCGCCCGTCCCAGTCAGTTCCTTCCATCCAAAGCTGTTGAAGGAGAATTTTTTCTACGGTCATTATAGGCGATAGCCATCCTGCCCTTCGAAAAGTTTCGCGACAGAGGAGGGAATCTGTCTTTTGGCGGCAAAACTTACGTCGGGAACGGTATCATACGAATATGAAAATGTGTCGCTGAGGGCATTCCATCTCACTCCAAACGTCTTTGTGGAGCTCGAGTCAAGAAATTTTAGAAAATCGGCGTCTAGTAGGTCAGATTCCGGAATAGTTTCCAATATCTGTGGGAGATTTGAGGTAATTTTTTTTAGGGGAAAACCTGCTGACTTCAGTGCTTCGATTAGCTGCTGCATCGTTTCGATAGTGGACTGTATGTTATGTCCGCCTTAGAGGATGTCATCCACGTAAGTTTCTCGCAGGAGGAGTTCAGATTTGCAGTCATCGGCAAGTTACTGAAGGGTGTGAATCGCTAAATAAGGGGCACACTTCACACCAAAAGAACTGTTTTTAACTTAAAATCTTCTACTGGGCCATTCGGAGATTGGCGGACGAGAATTCGTTGAAAGTCCTGATCTTCCTTATAGACATGTACTTGCCGATAAATTTTTTCAATGTCACCATTAAACGCCATTAGACGCCATTTGAGATTTACGATCATAAGATCGTTCTGAAGAACGGGACCTGTGTGAAGCTCGTCATTAAGTGAAATGCCAGAGTGGGACTGTTTTGAGGCGTTGAAGACTACTCCGACTTTATTAGTCTTACTATCAGGTTTGATTACGGCGTGATGGGGCAAGAAAAATGAAAAATATTTCCATCACGTATAATTTCACGAGATGGAGAGGTGTAACAGCAGCCTTAACAAATAATAAAAATGTCACCCTGTTTCCAAATTGCGGCAACACCCGTTGTCTACTGTGAACGGACAACAGGTGTTAGAACAACTTGGAAACAGAGCAATTCGGCTGGCAGATTATTATAGATTTTGGACTTGGCGACGCACACACAAAACCAAAGTGAAATTAAGTGAAAACTAAAATAATTAATATAATCCTACAAACTAAACTAAGTGTAGGCAAATTATAACGCATTTCTTTAATTTAATAAAACCTAATAAATAAAGGACTAAACAAAACTAAAATTACTGTGTGGCAATTGGTGTTTGGGGTGGAGTGCGTTGCGCGTACAAAGCGCTGTCATCATTTTTCAGAGGTTCCAAAATGGAACCTTACATGGCGACCGTTGTGTTAATTTTTTGCAAAGGCATTTCTAAGTGGCAGTGGCAGTGAAAATACAAAATTTTAAATTGAAATAAAAGAAAATGTTTAATGCAACAGAACTAATCCTACGTTAAATGGAGGAGAAATAAACCAAAGTAAAGAAAGCGCTAAAAAATAAAAATTGTCTAAAAACTGAAACTAAATTATACAGAAATAATGCAAAAAAAAACTTTAAATAACAAAACAAAATTGTCGTATAATATGCCATTAATAAAGGGATATAAACCCACGCCACTAGCCAACGGTGTATCATCGCCATTTTTTTTAACCACCACCAGCAGCAACATCAGCAGCAGTGAAACCAGCAGCGACTTCGGCAGCAAAAACAACTCGACAGCAGTAGCATTGGCGACGACAGCGGCAGCATTTACGGTTGGAGCAGCAGCAGTCATAAGTATAATATGTATATATATTTAACAAATTTTTGCCTAGGTTTTTTTTTTAACACATATATGTATGTATAGAAAACAGAAAATTTCTTTTATGCGGTACGTTACAATATATATACATTTTGGATTTTTTTTAAATTGGTGCGTTTGATATAAACGGTGTTTTAAACAAAAAAAAATCAATTAAAATTTTTTTTGAAATATGCGGTGGTTCCGTTAAAAACCAATTAACATTTTTTTGAAATATGCGGTGGTTCCTTTAAAAACCAATTAAAATTTTTTATATAAACGGTGGGCCCGTGAAAAGCCAAGTGAGATTTTTTTATATAAAGCAGTGCGTCTGTGAAAATATACGAATTTTTTTTTTTACAAAGCGGTGCGTCTGTGAATATAAATGGATTTTTTTGAACAAGTTACAACAATTTTGAAATTTTTACCAATTAATACCTATATACTTTTGTGCAAAGTTTAAATTCAATTACTTCTTAAAGATTTTTCTATACAAGTATAATGCAGTTTTCATTAATTCTTCAAATAAATTGTTAAATATTTCTTTAGCGTCTATTCACCTGTAAATCAGTTCACTTTTACAAATTTGTTTTCTTTTTTCTCAATATTTCAGCTTAAATATAAATTCAGACATTCAAATAAGTACTTCATTAATTTCATAGTTTGGACTGAATTATCTGTGCTATTCTGATAACTACATATGTACCTTAGAAGTGGTAAGCAAGTGCAAAAAAATTCAGACTCAGAATCCGATTCCGATAATTCAGCCTCAAGCTACGAAAGTTTAGCTTCATCTTCGACCGAAGAAGTCACAAACCAGGAAAACAGATTTTCTTTGTCAACAGATTTTCCAGGCTTCGAAAATTCTTCCACTAAAAATTTAACTTCTAATTTAGTTTCAAATCTTAACGATTCAAATAGCACATAATTAACTTCAACTTTTTCTACTTTAAAATCAGATCTTAACGATCCAAATAGTATAAACGTGGCCTCACCTTCTGCTAATTCAGCTCCAGATCTTAACGATCAAATGATGGTAACACTTGAAGAAAAGAGACTTTTCATTAGAACATGTGCTAATTCTATTAGAGAAAACTACAGTGGTGATCCTCTAGCACTTGATTCTTTTATAGACAAAATTGCATTACTTGAACAATTCGCTACTGCAGATTTAAGTGATACTTTTATAGCGTTCTTAAAATCAAAACTAGAGGGTAAGGCCCGTGAAGCAATACCAAGACAAGTAAATTCAGTTAATGAAATTAAAACAGCTCTACATAATAGGATCAAACCAGACAACTCGAAAGTTGTAGCAGGGAGAATTGCAGCGTTGCACGTTAACGGTGACAATTATACAGATTTTGCCAAAAAGTTGAAGATTTAGCTGACTCATTTGAGCGGTCTCTTATTATTGAAGGGATCACTCAAGCAAAAGCTCATGAAATGGCAGTCGAACAAACTGTTAACGATCCGAAAGACGTGGTAGCAAAATTAATTGTAGAACAAAACAACGAAGTAACTGAGCGTCAGGTTTTAGCTTTTCGATCACGTGTTAACAACACATTCAGAAACTCACGTTGTAGTTATCGAGGCTTTTACCCAAACCGAGGCTATACTGGTTATAGAAATAATAATAGTTCATTTTCATACAATAGTAACTATAACGGCAACAATAATCAAAGATATAGGAAGTATAACGGAAATGGATAACAGAATAATAACAACTAGTATCGCCTGTGGTCGAAATTCGACCAACTCTTATTTTTTTCAACTTAGTCTATGCATCCAGTGTTGGGGGTAGTGAAATAATGCGTTAATAGTTAAGCAGTGAGCGGAAATATAGCAAACTGGTCTAACTTACTTAAATTTTTCATTAAGACATTGTAATTTTTATTGTATTTTCTTAAATTTTCTACAAAATTTTCAAATGTAATTATAACCTTTGGGTATGGAGCTCCTTAAACAAAAATATAAAAAATATGTAAAATCAAAAGAAATTGGCATAGAATTAAGGTGAAAGTACTTGACATTAAATTGAAAAATAGGTTTTTCCACACCACCCCGGAGGTCCCCGTTGGGGCGCTACCGAAGTAAGTTTTGTGTGCTCGGTTCCCCAGTAGGCCTATATCTCCCATATACATATATCGCTCATTTACTTCAATAGTGTCATAATTCAAAAACACGAACTTTTAGTTAAAAACGAAGAAATGTGCTTAAGGAATTTAGCCTATTTCACGCCACCCGTTAGGTATGCAATTGGCGCTTTACCGAGTTTAATTTTGTATAAATACATATGTAGTATTTACATAAGTGTGACATAAAACGAAAATTTCGAATGGAATAGAGGATACTTTCATAAAAAATAAAAATATAAAAAAATTATGTAATAGAAAGAAGGCAGAGTTTACTAAAAAAATTTAAATGAAAGAAAAAAAATAAAGTACTTAAAGTGCGAAAAAATTAAGTGATGTGAATAAACAGTTCCATATAACAACGCAATAAGTGCACTTGGACCTTTTTCCGGGTTTTAATGTTATCATTGTGGAAATATGAAGATTCTAATATTCGGAAATTTAATGTTGGGATTCCCATTGTGGTCTATGTACGTAATTAATTTGTATTAAATTTGTAAACATGCATATTCATGAAATGGAGATGAATATATATGACCATATCTACCATAAAATACCGTCTGTGAACGATATAATACTAAGATATAGCAAACCAGAATAAATTAGAAAAAAAAGAAAAAGAAACAAAAACATTGAAATTATTCACGCAAACATATTTACTAAAATAAAATTGATTTCATAATTTTAAGCGCCATAAACAAATTAGGATTATGGGATCTAAACATCCGATTAATGGGCATATAATCAAACAAAGTTAGCCTAATAATAAATATAGTGGGTAATATACTGCCTATGCAATATTTCGACCTAAAATCGAAAACGTTTTTGGGTCGTTTTTTTTTCGTTTAATATACAACGTGAAATTTTCAGATTCAATCAATTTGCATTTAAATAATAATAAACTAAGTTGAAACAAAAGATAATATAATAAAATAAAATAAGAAATATCAAAATAAATTAGCATAAAAGACAATAAACAAATTTTAATGTAATATCTTTGTAGCAAATTTATTTATTTTTTGTTCACTATAAGACGTGCTATATCTAAAATGAATATAAAATCTGGAAATGCAAAAAAGATTTGGGTCAAATTTGCAATTAATTGTTATAAATAAATAAATTTAGTGAGTTTGAAGAAAATTTGACTCATTATTTCTGATTTAATTTTTTTTAAAGCACCTAAAATGAAAAGCAAAGAATCTGTTAAATAAAGACCTATGCTTTTACGTGTAAGTAAAATTTGTCCAAAAAATAGGCCAGTTAAGTTATTACTTCTCTTTAGTTTTTTTGTGCGCTAACAATTATTTTAGAACATTTTTTTAAGGATTTTGGTACAAACCAATATAGGTAATTGGAAACAATGGGAAACAATATTTTATTTCAACAGAAAATGAGCGAAGCAGTAGTTCTCTCACCGTTTGGCGTGTACAAATATATACATTTGTAGAGATGAAACATTTGAGCTACGCAACAATTGAGAATTTGGAGCTATTTACTCAGGGGGGTTTGTGAACATAATGCGTCCTACAGATGGCAATTTCGATAGTTGCACAGATTTTCGAATTTACAAAAAACTTTTTCTATTAATTATAAACAAATAGAGTAATATTTGTTATCAAAAATAGGCCTATGCACTGCGGCTGATCAATACGAATCGATTCATATAACTTTTATATGATTTTACGTATGCTAAGTATGCGAAACAGCCTGTGAGTTGATTGTATGGAAATTTTGTTAGCGTATTAATATATAGATAGTGGGTAATATACTGCCTATGCAATATTTCGACCTAAAATCGAAAACGTTTTTATGTCGTTTTTTTTCGTTTAATATACAACGCGAAATTTTCCGATTCAATCAAGTTGCATTTAAATAATAATAAACTAAGTTGAAATAAAAGATAATATAATAAAATAAAATAAGAAATATCAAAATAAATTAGCATAAAAGACAATATACAAATTTTAATGTAATATCTTTGTAGCAAATTTATTTATTTTTTGTTCACTATAAGATGTGCTATATCTAAAATGAGCATAAAATCTGGAAATGCAAAAAACATTTGGGTTAAATTTGCAATTAATTGTTATAAATAAATAAATTTAGTGAGTTTGAACAAAAGTTGACTCATTATTTCTGATTTCATTTTTTTTAAAGCACCTAAAATGAAAAACAAAGAATCTGTTAAATAAAGACCTATGCTTTTACGTGTAAGTAAAATTTGTTCAAAAAAAAATAGGCCGGTTAAGTTAGTACTTCTCCTTAAATTTTTTTGTGGGCTAACAATTATTTTAGAAAAATTTTTTAAGGATTTTGTTACAAACCAATATAGATAATTGGAAACAATGGGAAACAATATTTTATTTCAACAGAAAATGAGCGGAGCAGTAGTTCACTCACCGTTTGGCGTGTACAAATATAAACATATGTAGAGATGAAACATTTGAGGAACGCAACAATTGAGAATTTGGAGCTATTTACTCAGGGGGGTTTGTGAAAATAAAGCGTCCTACAGATGGCAATTTCGGTAGTTGCACAGATTTTCGAATTTACAAAAAACTTTTTCTATTAATTATAAACAAATAGAGTAATATTTGTTATCAAAAATAAGCCTATGCACTGCGGCTGATCAATACGAATCGATTCATATAACTTTTATATGATTTTACGTATGCGAAGTATTCGAAACAGCCTGTCAATTGATTGTATGGAAATTTTGTTAGCGTATTAATATATAGATAGTAGGTAATATACTGCCTATGCAATATTTCGACCTAAAATCGAAAACGTTTTTGGTTCGTTTTTTTCGTTTAATATACAACGTGAAATTTTCCGATTCAATCAAGTTGCATTTAAATAATAATAAACTAAGTTGAAATAAAAGAAAATATAATAAGAAATATCAAAATAAATTAGCATAAAAGACAATATACAAATTTTAATGTAGTATCTTTGTAGCAAATTTATTTATTTTTTGTTCACTATAAGACGTGCTATATCTAAAATGAACATAAAATCTGGAAATGCAAAAAACATTTGGATCAAGTTTGCAATTAATTGTTATAAATAAATAAATTTAGTGAGTTTGAACAAAAGTTGACTCATTATTCCTGATTTCATTTTTTTTAAAGCACCTAAAATGAAAAACAAAGAATCTGTTAAATAAAGACCTATGCTTTTACGTGTAAGTAAAATTTGTCCAAAAAAATAGGCCGGTTAAGTTATTACTTCTCTTTAAAGTTTTTTTGTGCGCTAACAATTATTTTAGAACAATTTTTTAAGGATTTTGGTACAAACCAATATAGGTAATCGGAAACAATGGGAAACAATATTTTATTTCAACAGAAAATGAGCGAAGCAGTAGGTCTCTCACCGTTTGGCGTGTACAAATATATACATATGTAGAGATGAAACGTTTGAGCAACGCAACAATTGAGAATTTGGAGCTATTCACTCAGGGGGGTTTGTGAACATAATGAGTCCTACAGATGGCAATTTCGATAGTTGCACAGATTTTCGAATTGACAAAAAACTTTTTTTATTAATTATAAACAAATAGAGTAATATTTGTTATCAAAAATAGTCATATGCACTGCGGCTGATCAATACGAATCGATTCATATAACTTTTATATGATTTTACGTATGCTAAGTATGCGAAACAGCCTGTCAACTGATTGTATCGAAATTTCGTTAGCGTATTAATATATAGATAGTGGGTAATTTACTGTCTATGCAATATTTCAACCTAAATTCGAAAACGTTTTTGGGTCGTTTTTTTTTTCGTTTAATATACAACGTGAAATTTTCCGATTCAATCAAGTTGTATTTAAATAATAATAAACTAAGTTGAAATAAAAGATAATATAATAAAATAAAATAAGAAATTTCAAAATAAATTAGCATAAAAGACAATATAGAAATTTTAATATCACATCTTTGTAGCAAATTTAATATACAACGTGAAAAAATATAATATAATAAAATAAAATAAGAAATATCAAAATAAATTAGCATAAAAGACAATATACAAATTTTAATGTAATATATTTGTAGCAAATTTATTTATTTTTTATTCACTATAAGACGTGCTATATCTAAAATGAGCATAAAATCTGGAAATGCAAAAAACATTTGGGTCAAATTTGCAATTAATTGTTATACATAAATAAATTTAGTGAGTTTGAACAAAACTTGACTCATTATTTCTGATTTATTTTTTTTTTAAAGCACCTAAAATGAAAAACAAAGAATCTGTTAAATAAAGACCTATGCTTTTACGTGTAAGTAAAATTTGTCCAAAAAAAATAGGCCGGTTAAGTTATTACATCTCTTTAAAGTTTTTTTGTGCGCTTACAATTATTTTAGAACAATTTTTTAAGGATTTAGGTAATTGGAAACCATGGGAAACAATATTTTATTTCAACAGAAAATGAGCGAAGCAGTAGTTCTCCCACCGTTTGGCGTGAACAAATATATACATATGTAGAGAAGAAACATTTGAGGAACGCTACAATTGAGAATTTGGAGCTATTTACTCAGGGGGGTTTGTGAACATAATGCGTTCTACAGATGGCAATTTCGATAGTTGCACAGATTTTCGAATTTACAAAAAACTTTTTCTATTAATTATAAACAAATAGAGTAATATTTGTTAACAAAAATAGGCCTATGCACTGCGGCTGATCAATACGAATCGATTCATATAAATTTTATATGATTTTACGTATGCTAAGTATGCGAAAAAGCCTGTCAATTGATTGTATGGAAATTTTGTTAGGGTATTTATATATGATAGTGGGTAATATACTGCCTATGCATTATTTCGAGCTAAAATCGAAAACGTTTTTGGGTCGTTTTTTCCCGTTTAATATACAACGTGAAATTTTCCGATTCAATCAAGTTGCATTTAAATAATAATAAACTAAGTTGAAATAAAAGATAATATAATAAAATAAAATAAGAAATATCAAAATAAATTAGCATAAAAGACAATATACAAATTTTAATTTAATATCTTTGTAGCAAATTTAATATACAACGTGATAAAAGATAATATAATAAAATAAAATAAGAAATATCAAAATAAATTAGCATAAAAGACAATATACAAATTTTAATGTAATATCTTTGAGCAAATTTATTTATTTTTTGTTCACTATAAGACGTGCTATATCTAAAATGAGCATAAAATCTGGAAATGCAAAAAACATTTGGGACAAATTTGCATTTAATTGTTATAAATAAATAAATTTAGTGAGTTTGAACAAAAGTTGACTCATTATTTCTGATTTCATTTTTTTTAAAGCACCTAAAATGAAAAACAAAGAATCTGTTAAATAAAGACCTATGCTTTTACGTGTAAGTAAAATTTGTCTAAAAAATAGGCCGGTTAAGTTATTACTTCTCTTTAAAGTTTTTTTGTGCGCTAACAATTATTTTAGAACAATTTTTTAAGGATTTTGGTACAAACCAATATAGGTAATCGGAAACAATGGGAAACAATATTTTATTTCAACAGAAAATGAGCGAAGCAGTAGTTCTCTCACAGTTTGGCGTGTACAAATATATACATATGTAGAGATGAAACATTTGAGCAACGCAACAATTGAGAATTTGGAGCTATTTACTCTGGAGGGTTTGTGAACATAATGAGTCCTACAGATGGCAATTTCGATAGTTGCACAGATTTTCGAATTTACAAAAAACTTTTTTTATTAATAATAAACAAATAGAGTAATATTTGTTATCAAAAATAGGTCTATGCACTGCGGCTGATCAATACGTATCGATTCATATAACTTTTATATGATTTTACGTATGCTAAGTATGCGAAGCAGCCTGTCAATTGATTGTATGGAAATTTTGTTAGCGTATTTATATATAGATAGTGGGTAATTTACTGTCTATGCAATATTTCAACCTAAAATCGAAAACGTTTTTGGGTCGTTTTTTTTTCGTTTAATATACAACGTGAAATTTTCCGATTCAATCAAGTTGTATTTAAATAATAATAAACTAAGTTGAAATAAAAGATAATATAATAAAATAAAATAAGAACTTTCAAAATAAATTAGCATAAAAGACAATATAGAAAATTTAATGTAACATCTTTGTAGCAAATTAAATATACAACGTGAAAAAATATAATACAATAAAATAAAATAAGAAATATCAAAATAAATTAGCATAAAAGACAATATACAAAATTTAATGTAATATATTTGTAGCAAATTTATTTATTTTTTGTTCACTATAAGACGTGTTATATCTAAAATGAGCATAAAATCTGGAAATGCAAAAAACATTTGGGTCAAATTTGCAATTAATTGTTATAAATAAATAAATTTAGTGAGTTTGAACAAAAGTTGACTCATTATTTCTGATTTATTTTTTTTTAAAGCACCTAAAATAAAAAACAAAGAATCTGTTCAATAAAGACCTATGATTTTACGTGTAAGTAAAATTTGTCCAAAAAAATAGGCCGGTTAAGTTATTACATCTCTTTAAAGTTTTTTTGTGCGCTAACAATTATTTTAGAACAATTTTTTAAGGATTTAGGTAATTGGAAACAATGGGAAACAATATTTTATTTCAACAGAAAATGAGCGAAGCAGTAGTTCTCCCACCGTTTGGCGTGAACAAATATATACATATGTAGAGAAGAAACATTTGAGGAACGCTACAATTGAGAATTTGGAGCTATTTACTCAGGGGGGTTTGTGAACATAATGCGTTCTACAGATGGCAATTTCGATAGTTGCACAGATTTTCGAATTTACAAAAAAATTTTTCTATTAATTATAAACAAATAGAGTAATATTTGTTAACAAAAATAGGCCTATGCACTGCGGCTGATCAATACGAATCGATTCATATAAATTTTATATGATTTTACGTATGCTAAGTATGCGAAAAAGCCTGTCAATTGATTGTATGGAAATTTTGTTAGCGTATTTATATATAGATAGTGGGTAATATACTGCCTATGCATTATTTCGAGCTAAAATCGAAAACGTTTTTGGGTCGTTTTTTTCCGTTAAATATACAACGTGAAATTTTCCGATTCAATCAAGTTGCATTTAAATAATAATAAACTAAGTTGAAATAAAAGATAATATAATAAAATAAAATAAGAAATATCAAAATAAATTAGCATAAAAGACAATATACAAATTTTAATGCAATATCTTTGTAGCAAATTTGATATACAACGTGATAAAAGATAATATAATAAAATAAAATAAGAAATATCAAAATAAATTAGCATAAAAGACTATATACAAACTTTAATGTAATATCTTTGTAGCAAATTTATTTATTTTTTGTTCACTATAAGACGTGCTATATTTAAAATGAGCATAAAATCTGGAAATGCAAAAAACATTTGGGTCAAATTTGCAATTAATTGTTATAAATAAATAAATTTAGTGAGTTTGAACAAAAGTTGACTCATTATTTCTGATTTCATTTTTTTTAAAGCACCTAAAATGAAAAACAAAGAATCTGTTAAATAAAGACCTATGCTTTTACGTGTAAGTAAAATTTGTCCAAAAAATAGGCCGGTTAAGTTATTACTTCTCTTTAAAGTTTTTTTGTGCGCTAACAATTATTTTAGAACAATTTTTTAAGGATTTTGGTACAAACCAATATAGGTAATCGGAAAAAATGGGAAACAATATTTTATTTCAACAGAAAATGAGCGAAGCAGTAGTTCTCTCACCGTTTGGCGTGTACAAATATATACATATGTAGAGATGAAACATTTGAGCAACGCAACAATTGAGAATTTGGAGCTATTTACTCTGGGGGGTTTGTGAACATAATGAGTCCTACAGATGGCAATTTCGATAGTTGCACAGATTTTCGAATTTACAAAAAACTTTTTGTATTAATAATAAACAAATAGAGTAATATTTGTTATCGAAAATAGGCCTATGCACTGCGGCTGATCAATACGAATCGATTCATATAACTTTTATATGATTTTACGTATGCTAAGTATGCGAAACAGCCTGTCAATTGATTGTATGGAAATTTTGTTAGTTTATTAATATATAGATAGTGGGTAATATACTGTCTATGCAATATTTCAACCTAAAATCGAAAACGTTTTTGGGCCGTTTTTTTCGTTTAATATACAACGTGAAATTTTTAAGTTGAAATAAAGGATAATATAATAAAATAAAATAAGAACTTTCAAAATAAATTAGCATAAAAGACAATATAGAAATTTTAATGTAACATCTTTGTAGCAAATTTAATATACAATGTGAAAAAATATAATACAATAAAATAAAATAAGAAATATCAAAATAAATTAGCATAAAAGACAATATACAAAACTTAATGTAATATATTTGTAGCAAATTTTTTTATTTTTTGTTCACTATAAGGCGTGCTATATCTAAAATGAGCATAAAATCTGGAAATGCAAAAAACATTTGGGTCAAATTTGCAATTAATTGTTATAAGTAAATAAATTTAGTGAGTTTGAACAAAAGTTGACTCATTATTTCTGATTTCATTTTTTTAAAGCACCTAAAATGAAAAACAAAAAAACAAAGAATCTGTTAAATAAAGACCTATGCTTTTACGTGTAAGTAAAATTTGTCCAAAAAAATAGGCCGGTTAAGTTATTACTTCTCTTTAATTTTTTTTGTGCGCTAACAATTATTTTAGAACAATTTTTTAAGGATTTTGGTACAAACCAATATAGGTAATCGGAAACAATGGGAAACAATATTTTATTTCAACAGAAAATGAGCGAAGCAGTAGTTCTCTCAGCGTTTGGCGTGAACAAATATATACGTATGTAGAGATGAAACATTTGAGGAACGCAACAATTGAGAATTTGGAGCTATTTACTCAGGGGGGTTTGTGAACATAATGCGTTCTACAGATGGCAATTTCGATAGTTGCACAGATTTTCGAATTTACAAAAAACTTTTTCTATTAATTATAAACAAATAGAGAAATATTTGTTAACAAAAATAGGCCTATGCACTGCGGCTGATCAATACGAATCGATTCATGTAAATTTTATATGATTTTACGTATGGTAAGTATGCGAAACAGCCTGTCAATTGATTGTATGGAAATTGTGTTAGCGTATTTATATATAGATAGTGGGTAATATACTGCCTATGCATTATTTCGAGCTAAAATCGAAAACGTTTTTGGGTCGTTTTTTTCCGTTTAATATACAACGTGAAATTTTCCGATTCAAACAAGTTGCATTTAAATAATAATAAACTAAGTTGAAATAAAAGATAATATAGTAAAATAAAATAAGAAATATCAAAATAAATTAGCATAAAAGACAATATACAAATTTTAATGTAATATATTTGTAGCAAATTTAATATACAGCGTGATAAAAGATAATATAAATAAAATAAAATAAAATAAGAAATATCAAAATAAATTAGCATAAAAGACAATATACAAATTTTAATGTAATATCTTTGTAGCACATTTATTTATTTTTTGTTCACTATAAGACGTGCTATATCTAAAATGAACATAAAATCTGGAAATGCAAAAAACATTTGGGTCAAATTTGCAATTAATTGTTATAAATAAATAAATTTAGTGAGTTTGAACAAAAGTTGACTCATTATTTCTGATTTCATTTTTTTAAAGCACCTAAAATGAAAAACAAAGAATCTGTTAAATAAAGACCTATGCTTTTACGTGTACGTAAAATTTGTCCAAAAAAATAGGCCGGTTAAGTTATTACTTCTCTTTAAAGTTTTTTTGTGCGCTAACAATTATTTTAGAACAATTTTTTAAGGATTTTGGTACAAACCAATATAGGTAATCGGAAACAATGGGAAAGAATATTTTATTTCAACAGAAAATGAGCGAAGCAGTAGTTCTCTCACCGTTTGGCGTGTACAAATATATACATATGTAGAGATGAAACATTTGAGCAACGCAACAATTGAGAATTTGGAGCTATTTACTCTGGGGGGTTTGTGAACATAATGAGTCCTACAGATGGCAATTTCGATAGTTGCACAGATTTTCGAATTTACAAAAAACTTTTTTTATTAATCATAAACAAATAGAGTAATATTTGTTATCAAAAATAGGCCTATGCACTGCGGCTGATCAATACGAATGTACTCATATAACTTTTATATGATTTTACGTATGCTAAGTATGCGAAACAGCCTGTCAATTGATTGTAGGGAAATTTTGTTAGCGTATTTATATATAGATAGTGGGTAATATACTGCCTATGCATTATTTCGAGCTAAAATCGAAAACGTTTTTGGGTCGTTTTTTTTTTCGTTTAATATATAACGTGAAATTTTCCGATTCAATCAAGTTGCATTTAAATAATAATAAACTAAGTTGAAATAAAAGATAATATAATAAAATAAAATAAGAACTTTCAAAATAAATTAGCATAAAAGACAATATAGAAATTTTAATGTAACATATTTGTAGCAAATTTAATATACAACGTGAAAAAATATAATACAATAAAATAAAATAAGAAATATCAAAATAAATTAGTATAAAAGACAATATACAAAATTTATTGTAATATATTTGTAGCAAATTTATTTATTTTTTGTTCACTATAAGACGTGCTATATCTAAAATGAGCATAAAATCTGGAAATGCAAAAAACACTTGGGTCAAATTTGCAATTAATTGTTATAAATAAATAAATTTAGTGAGTTATAACAAAAGTTGACTCATTATTTCTGATTTATTTTTTTTTAAAGCACCTAAAATAAAAAAACAAAGAATCTGTTAAATAAAGACCCATGCTTTTACGTGTAAGTAAAATTTGTCCAAAAAATAGGTCGGTTAAGTTATTACATCTCTTTAAAGTTTTGTTGTGCGCTAACAATTATTTTAGAACAATTTTTTAAGGATTTTGCTACAAACCAATATAGGTAACTGGAAACAATGGGAAACAATATTTTATTTCAACAGAAAATGAGCGAAGCAGTAGTTCTCCCACCGTTTGGCGTGAACAAATATATACATATGTAGAGATGAAACATTTGAGGAACGCTACAATTGAGAATTTGGAGCTATTTACTCAGGGGGGTTTGTGAACATAATGCGTTCTACAGATGGCAATTTCGATAGTTGCACAGATTTTCGAATTTACAAAAAAATTTTCTATTAATTATAAACAAATAGAGTAATATTTGTTAACAAAAATAGGCCTATGCACTGCGGCTGATCAATACGAATCGATTCATATAAATTTTATATGATTTTACGTATGCTAAGTATGCGAAAAAGCCTGTCAATTGATTGTATGGAAATTTTGTTAGCGTATTTATATATAGATAGTGGGTAATATACTGCCTATGCATTACTTCGAGCTAAAATCGAAAACGTTTTTGGGTCGTTTTTTTCCGTTTAATATACAACGTGAAATTTTCCTATTCAATCAGGTTGCATTTAAATAATAATAAACTAAGTTGAAATAAAAGATAATATAATAAAATAAAATAAGAAATATCAAAATAAATTAGCATAAAAGACAATATACAAATTTTAATGTAATATCTTTGTAGCAAATTTAATATACAACGTGATAAAAGATAATATAATGAAATAAAATAAGAAATATCGAAATAAATTAGCATAAAAGACAATATACAAATTTTAATGTAATATCTTTGTAGCAAATTTATTTATTTTTTGTTCACTATAAGACGTGCTATATCTAAAATGAGCATAAAATCTGGAAATGCAAAAAACATTTGGGTCAAATTTGCAATTAATTGTTATAAATAAATAAATTTAGTGAGTTTGAACAAAAGTTGACTCATTATTTCTGATTTCATTTTTTTTAAAGCACCTAAAATGAAAAACAAAGAATATGTTAAATAAAGACCTATGCTTTTACGTGTAAAAAAAATTTGTCCAAAAAAATAGGCCGGTTAAGTTATTACTTCTCTTTAAAGTTTTTTTGTGCGCTAACAATTATTTTAGAACAATTTTTTAGAGATTTTGGTACAAACCAATATAGGTACTCGGAAACAATGGGAAACAATATTTTATTTCAACAGAAAATGAGCGAAGCAGTAGTTCTCTCACCGTTTGGCGTGTACAAATATATACATATGTAGAGATGAAACATTTGAGCAACGCAACAATTGAGAATTTGGAGCTATTTACTCTGGGGGGTTTGTGAACATAATGAGTCCTACAGATGGCAATTTCGATAGTTGCGCAGATTTCCGAATTTACAAAAAACTTTTTTTATTAATAATAAACAAATAGAGTAATATTTGTTATCAAAAATAGGCCTATGCACTGCGGCTGATCAATACGAATCGATTCATATAAATTGTATATGATTTTACGTATGCTAAGTATGCGAAAAAGCCTGTCAATTGATTGTATGGAAATTTTGTTAGCGTATTTATATATAGATAGTGGGTAATATACTGCCTATGCATTATTTCGAGCTAAAATCGAAAACGTTTTTGGGTCGTTTTTTTCCGTTTAATATACAACGTGAAATTTTCCGATTCAATCAAGTTGCATTTAAATAATAATAAACTAAGTTGAAATAAAAGATAATATAGTAAAATAAAATAAGAAATATCAAAATAAATTAGCATAAAAGACAATATACAAATTTTAATGTAAAATATTTGTAGCAAATTTAATATACAACGTGATAAAAGATAATATAATAAAATAAAATAAGAAATATCAAAATAAATTAGCATAAAAGACAATATACAAATTTTAATGTAATATCTTTGTAGCAAATTTATTTATTTTTTGTTCACTATAAGACGTGCTATATCTAAAATGAGCATAAAATCTGGAAATGCAAACAACATTTGGGTCAAATTTGCAATTAATTGTTATAAATAAATAAATTTAGTGAGTTTGAACAAAAGTTGACTCATTATTTCTGATTTCATTTTTTTTAAAGCACCTAAAATGAAAAACAAAGAATCTGTTAAATAAAGACCTATGCTTTTACGTGTAAGTAAAATTTATCCAAAAAAATAGGCCGGTTAAGTTATTACTTCTCTCTAAATTTTTTTTGTGCGCTAACAATTATTTTAGAACAATTTTTTAAGGATTTTGGTACAAACCAATATAGGTAATCGGAAACAATGGGAAACAATATTTTATTTCAACAGAAAATGAGCGAAGCAGTAGTTCTCTCACCGTTTGGCGTGTACAAATATATATATATGTAGAGATGAAACATTTGAGCAACGCAACAATTGAGAATTTGGAGCTATTTACTCTGGGGGGTTTGTGAACACAATGAGTCCTACAATTGGCAATTTCGATAGTTGCACAGATTTTCGAATTTACAAAAAACTTTTTTTTATTAATAATAAACAAATAGAGTAATATTTGTTATCGAAAATAGGCCTATGCACTGCGGCTGATCAATACGAATCGATTCATATAACTTTTATATGATTTTACGTATGCTAAGTATGCGAAACAGCCTGTCAATTGATTGTAGGGAAATTTTGTTAGCGTATTTATATATAGATAGTGGGTAATATACTGCCTATGCATTATTTCGAGCTAAAATCGAAAACGTTTTTGGGTCGTTTTTTTTTTTTTCGTTTAATATACAACGTGAAATTTTCCGATTCAATCAAGTTGCATTTAAATAATAATAAACTAAGTTGAAATAAAAGATAATATAATAAAATAAAATAAGAACTTTCAAAATAAATTAGCATAAAAGACAATATAGAAATTTTAATGTAACATCTTTGTAGCAAATTTAATATACAACGTGAAAAAATATAATACAATAAAATAAAATAAGAAATATCAAAATAAATTAGTATAAAAGACAATATACAAAATTTATTGTAATATATTTGTAGCAAATTTATTTATTTTTTGTTCACTATAAGACGTGCTATATCTAAAATGAGCATAAAATCTGGAAATGCAAAAAACACTTGGGTCAAATTTGCAATTAATTGTTATAAATAAATAAATTTAGTGAGTTTGAACAAAACTTGACTCATTATTTCTGATTTATTTTTTTTTAAAGCACCTAAAATAAAAAAACAAAGAATCTGTTAAATAAAGACCCATGCTTTTACGTGTAAGTAAAATTTGTCCAAAAAATAGGTCGGTTAAGTTATTACATCTCTTTAAAGTTTTTTTGTGCGCTAACAATTATTTTAGAACAATTTTTTAAGGATTTTGCTACAAACCAATATAGGTAACTGGAAACAATGGGAAACAATATTTTATTTCAACAGAAAATGAGCGAAGCAGTAGTTCTCCCACCGTTTGGCGTGAACAAATATATACATATGTAGAGATGAAACATTTGAGGAACGCTACAATTGAGAATTTGGAGCTATTTACTCAGGGGGGTTTGTGAACATAATGCGTTCTACAGATGGCAATTTCGACAGTTGCACAGATTTTCGAATTTACAAAAAAATTTTCTATTAATTATAAACAAATAGAGTAATATTTGTTAACAAAAATAGGCCTATGCACTGCGGCTGATCAATACGAATCGATTCATATAAATTTTATATGATTTTACGTATAATAAGTATGCGAAAAAGCCTGTAAATTGATTATATGGAAATTTTGTTAGCGTATTTATATATAGATAGTGGGTAATATACTGCCTATGCATTACTTCGAGCTAAAATCGAAAACATTTGTGGGTCGTTTTTTTCCGTTTAATATACAACGTGAAATTTTCCTATTCAATCAGGTTGCATTTAAATAATAATAAACTAAGTTGAAATAAAAGATAATATAATAAAATAAAATAAGAAATATCAAAATAAATTAGCATAAAAGACAATATACAAATTTTAATGTAATATCTTTGTAGCAAATTTAATATACAACGTGATAAAAGATAATATAATGAAATAAAATAAGAAATATCAAAATAAATTAGCATAAAAGACAATATACAAATTTTAATGTAATATATTTGTAGCAAATTTATTTATTTTTTGTTCACTATAAGACGTGCTATATCTAAAATGAGCATAAAATCTGGAAATGCAAAAAACATTTGGGTAAAATTTGCAATTAATTGTTATAAATAAATAAATTTAGTGAGTTTGAACAAAAGTTGACTCATTATTTCTGATTTCATTTTTTTTAAAGCACCTAAAATGAAAAACAAAGAATCTGTTAAATAAAGACCTATGCTATAACGTGTAAAAAAAATTTGTCCAAAAAAATAGGCCGGTTAAGTTGTTACTTCTCTTTAAATTTTTTTTGTGCGCTAACAATTATTTTAGAACAATTTTTTAAGGATTTTGGTACAAACCAATATAGGTAATCGGAAACAATGGGAAACAATATTTTATTTCAACAGAAAATGAGCGAAGCAGTAGTTCTCTCACCGTTTGGCGTGTACAAATATATATATATGTAGAGATGAAACATTTGAGCAACGCAACAATTGAGAATTTGGAGCTATTTACTCTGGGGGGTTTGTGAACACAATGAGTCCTACAGATGGCAATTTCGATAGTTGCACAGATTTTCGAATTTACAAAAAACTTTTTTTTATTAATAATAAACAAATAGAGTAATATTTGTTATCGAAAATAGGCCTATGCACTGCGGCTGATCAATACGAATCGATTCATATAACTTTTATATGATTTTACTTATGCTAAGTATGCGAAACAGCCTGTCAATTGATTGTATGGAAATTTTGTTAGTTTATTAATATATAGATAGTGGGTAATATACTGCCTATGCAATATTTCAACCTAAAATCGAAAACGTTTTTGGGTCGTTTTTTTTCGTTTAATATACAACGTGAAATTTTCCGATTTAATCAAGTTCTATTTAAATAATAATAAACTAAGTTGAAATAAAAGATAATATAATAAAATAAAATAAGAACTTTCAAAATAAATTAGCATAAAGACAATATAGAAATTTTAATGTAACATCTTTGTAGCAAATTTAATATACAACGTGAAAAAATATAATACAATAAAATAAAATAAGAAATATCAAAATAAATTAGCATAAAAGACAATATACAAAATTTAATGTAATATATTTGTAGCAAATTTATTTATTTTTTGTTCACTATAAGACGTTCTATATCTAAAATGAGCATAAAATCTGGAAATGCAAAAAACATTTGGGTCAAATTTGCAATTAATTGTTATAAATAAATAAATTTAGTGAGTTTGAACAAAAGTTGACTCATTATTTCTGATTTATTTTTTTTTAAAGCACCTAAAATGAAAAACAAAGAATCTGTTAAATAAAGACCTATGCTTTTACGTGTAAGTAAAATTTGTCCAAAAAAAATAGGCCGGTTAAGTTATTACATCTCTTTATAGTTTTTTTGTGCGCTAACAATTATTTTAGAACAATTTTTTAAAGATTTTGGTACAAACCAATATAGGTAATTGGAAACAATGGGAAACAATATTTTATTTCAACTGAAAATGAGCGAAGCAGTAGTTCTCTCACCGTTTGGCGTGAACAAATATATACATATGTAGAGATGAAACATTTGAGGAACGCAACAATTGAGAATTTGGAGCTATTTACTCAGGCGGGTTTGTAAACATAATGCGTTCTACAGATGGCAATTTCGATAGTTGCACAGATTTTCGAATTTACAAAAAACTTTTTCTATTAATTATAAACAAATAGAGTAATATTTGTAACACAAATAGGCCTATGCACTGTGGCTGATCAATACGAATCGATTCATATAAATTTTATATGATTTTACGTATGCTAAGTATGCGAAACAGCCGGTCAATTGATTGTATGGAAATTTTGTTTGCGTATTAATATATAGATAGTGGGTAATATACTGCCTATGCATTATTTCGAGCTAAAATCGAAAACGTTTTTGGATCGTTTTTTTCCGTTTAATATACAACGTGAAATTTTCCGATTCAATCAAGTTGCATTTAAATAATAATAAACTAAGTTGAAATAAAAGATAATATAGTAAAATAAAATAAGAAAGATCAAAATAAATTAGCATAAAAGACAATATACAAATTTTAATGTAATATATTTGTAGCAAATTTAATATACAACGTGATAAAAGATAATATAATAAAATAAAATAAGAAATATCAAAATAAATTAGCATAAAAGACAATATACAAATTTTAATGTAATATCTTTGTAGCAAATTTATTTATTTTTTGTTCACTATAAGACGTGCTATATCTAAAATGAGCATAAAATCTGGAAATGCCAAAAACATTTGGGTCAAATTTGCAATTAATTGTTATAAATAAATAAATTTAGTGAGTTTGAACAAAAGTTGACTCATTATTTCTGATTTCATTTTTTTTAAAGCACCTAAAATTAAAAACAAAGAATCTGTTAAATAAAGACCTATGCTTTTACGTGTAAGTAAAATTTGTCCAAAAAAATAGGCCGGTTAAGTTATTACTTCTCTTTAAAGTTTTTTTGTGCGCTAACAATTATTTTAGAACAAATTTTTAAGGATTTTGCTACAAACCAATATAGGTAATTGGAAACAATGGGAAACAATATTTTATTTCAACAGAAAAGGAGCGAAGCAGTAGTTCTCCCACCGTTTGGCGTGTACAAATATATACATATGTAGAGATGAAACATTTGAGCAACGCAACAATTGAGAATTTGGAGCTATTTAAACAGAGGGTTTGTGAACATAATGCGTCCTACCGATGGCAATTTCGATAGTTGCACAGATTTTCAATTTACAAAAAACTTTTTCTATTAATTATAAACAAATAGAGTAATATTTGTTAACAAAAATAGGCCTAAGCACTGCGGCTGATCAATACGAATCTACTCATATAACTTTTATATGATTTTACGTATGGTAAGTATGCGAAACAGCCTGTCAATTGATTGTATGGAAATTTTGGTAGCGTATTAATATATAGATAATAATACGAGTTCAAATACAAATCCTAGTTCAAACAATAGTAACAATAGAGGTAACAATTCGAGATCAGCCAATGGTAGAGGTAGAAACGCAAACGTTCGCGCTTTAAACGCGAGTGCCCCTCAGGAGCGAACACTGGTGGAGGACGAACTAACCGAGTAAGCGAATTTCCCGCACCAATAGGCATCTATTGTTTAAACCTAAATTATTCAGATTTCATAGAATTACAACTTAACGAGTCACAAAAATTTTGTTCTTTCCTAGTAGACACTCAAGCAGACATTTCTTTAATAAAAATATAATGTCTAGACAGAAATATTTCATTAAATACGAACGACATTATTAACATTACCGGTGTCACTTCAAATTCAGTTTCGACTTTAGGTAAAATTACAGCAAATTTAAATTTTTCAAAATTTTCTATTAAACATACTTTACATATAGTAAATGAAGACTTTAATATTCCATCCGATGGCATACTGGGTAAAGATTTTCTGAAAATTAACAAATGCATTATTAGTTATGAAAGAAATCGTATTTCCTTTTGGGTAGGTAATGAAAAAGTTGCGATACCAATCCTGTACGGAACAAAAAGCGACAGTTGTATCATTCCTCCCAGATGTGAAATTTTTAGACTTTTTGATTTAGGAAATTCACCCGAGCCACTTTTCGTGAACTCTCAGGAAATTGAAAAAGGTGTTTTCACAGCTAGGTGCATTGTTAATTCCAGTAACCCAATAATTAAAATCATTAACACCACGGATTAGGTAAAGTATGTGAAAAGAAAAAGTAATCGAACAGAAAAACTTTCAAAATACAATGTTTATACAAGTAACAAGTCAGAAACAGAAGACAAACGTACGAAAAAACTGACTTCAATTTTAAAAAATCAAATACCTCAACATGCTCATAGTAATTTAATTGACCTTTGCATTAATTATGCCGACATTGTCGCTCTTGACACGGACAAAATGACTTCAAACAACTTCTACGAGCAAAAATTAAGATTAATAGACAACGAGCCGGTTTATGTTAAAAACTATCGATTGTCATACTCTCAACGCGAATAAATAAATCGCCAAGTAAATAAATTGTTAGACAACGATTTGATTGAACCCAGTTATTCCAATTACAATAGTCCCTTGATTGTAGTCCCAAAGAAGGATACTAATGGTCAAAAAGCTTATCGTATGTGCGTAGATTTTCGTGCGGTAAGCAAACAACCCATTGCTGATAGATTTCCACTAGCTAGAGTTGACGATATTTTAGATAATCTCGGTAGAGCAAAGTATTTTTCCACATTAGATATTTTTTCGGGATTTCATTAAATCCCCTTGCATCCTGACTCACGTGACATTACGTCTTTCAGCACTGACCGAGGAGCATTTAGAGGGAAAGTGCTTCCATTCGGTTTAAACATAGCACCAAATTCATTCTCACGAATGATGACAATAGCTTTTTCGGGTATACCACCCAACGTCGCATTTCTGTACGTCGACGATATAATCGTCATAGGTTGTAGTGAAGCACACCATATTAAAAATCTTTCAAAAGTTTTCAATACTTGTAGGTCTTTCAATCTCAAACTTAACCCAAATAAATGCAACTTTTTACGACCAGAAGTTACATTTTTAGTTCACAAATGTTCAGCCAAAGGTTTGTTGCCAGACGACTCCAAAATAAACGCAATTAAAAAGTATACAAAACCAACTGATAAAGACGCGGTAAGGCGATTCGTCGCGTTTGCAAACTATTACAGACGGTTTATACCTAATTTTGCGTCTCTGGCAGCGCCTCTAAATCGATTAAGCAGGAAAAGAGTTGTATTTGTATGGGATGTAGAGTGCGAAAGAGCATTTTTATCCTTGAAAGCAGCGTTACTTTCACCAAAATTACTTAAATATCCAGATTTTACTAAACAATTCATTATTACCGTTGATGCCTCCACAACTGGATGTGGGGCTATTTTAAGTCAAGAACAGCAAGGTAGTGATTTACCAATTTGTTTCGCTTCTAAAGCATTTAATAAAGCAGAACAGAAAAAGCCAATTATAGAATTGGAGCAATCAAGCAATTTCGACCATACGTTTATGGCACCCATTTCATTGTAAAATCCGATCATAGACCTCTAGTATACCTTTTCAGTATGAAAGACCCATCTTCAAAACTTTCGAGAATTAAAAAAAAAAAAAAAATGTAAGGCGCGATAACCTCCGAAGAGATCTAAGGCCGAGCTTCTCTTCCAATTTGCGTCGTGCTCCTCTTGATTTTCCCTACAAATTGGCCGGACGGGACCTACAAAGTTTTTATGCCGACTCCGAACGGCATCTGCAAGGCAGATGAGTTTTCACTGAGAGCTTTTCATGGCAGAAATACACTCGGAGCGCTTGCCAGTCACTGCCGAGGGGCGACCCCGCTTAGAAAAATTTTCTTCTAATGGAAAAACCTTATTTCTAAAATTTTGATGTTGCTTTGCCCGGGAGTTGAACCCAGGGCATACGGTGTGATAGGCGGAGCACGCTACTATCACACCACGGTGGCCGCCAGAATTTCGAGAATTAGGTTAGAATTAGCAGAATATAGCTTTACTATAGTTTACATAAAGGGTAAATCAAACGTTGGTGCTGATGCACTATCGCGTATTACAATCGATGAGATTAAGGAATCGAACAAACAAATTTTAGCAGTTCAGACAATATCAATGACGAAAACGGCAAAACGACAACAACCTTCCTAGCAAACAGACAAAAACGACGAAAAACAACTTAATTAACATGTCTACGACAAATTTTCTTTTAATTTTTCGAAAAAAGTTCCACGAATAAGATCTGCAATTACGTACGATAAAAATAATAAAACAACAAATTCAAGAACTTTTGCGCATATTAAACATAAGAAACTCGAGTTACTTAGTTTTGAGCTTGTTAACGAAATAATGACTTTAGAGAAATTACTTTGGAGGCTTGAATCAGAAGCCGGCAAACGCAAAATAAAGCAAATTGAATGGCCTAAAAACGATATTTTGTTCGAACATTATACTATTACAAATTTCAAAAATATTGGAAATAAAATTTTAAAGTGATTAGAAATTATACTAACAGATCCAGTGGAGACAGTAACAGATGAGGATACAAAATTAAAGCTAATGAAAATTTACCATAATGATCCCATTTCTGGTGGACATTGCGGAATGAAAAGACTTTACGCAAAACTCCGAACAAAATTTTATTGGAAGAACATGACTCGTGATATATCGAAATATATCAAAAATTGTAAAGATTGTCTTTTAAACAAGGTTAAACATAAAAAGAAAGGAAAACTTGTTTTAACACCAACTCCTTGTAAACCATTTGATATACTAGCAATTGATACAATAGGACCCCTACCTGAGTCCAAATATGGTAACAAGTTCGCACTTACCATGATTTGCGACATGACTAAATACCTGGTAACAGTCGCTGTGCCAGACAAATCGGCAAAAACAGTCGCTTCAGCAATTTTTGAAGGATTCATTTTAACTTACGGCACGATAAATGCCATAAAATCAGATTTAGGTACTGAATATAAAAATGAAGGTTTAACTAAACTTCTAAATATTGAACATAATTTTTCAACTGCATACCATCACGAAACTGTTGACACGATTGAACGTAATCATAGAGTTTTTAATGAATACTTACGTGCATATTTAATAGATACTTTTTCTGTTTGGGATGTTTATTTAAAATACTTTACTTTCCTACACAATACTACGAGTAGCACAGTTTTCGACAATCAATTTTCGCCTTTCGAGTTAGTCTTTGGGAAAAAGACAACTTTGCCCAATGAATTGACAAAAAAAAAAAAATTTACCCAATCTATAATGTCGAAAACTATGCCAAAGAAGTTAAGTTTAGGATGCAGAAACACACAAAATGGCACAAAACCTAATTAATAAAAATAAGTTACAAACTAATAATATGTACGATAAAACGGCACGACCTTTAGTTGTCAAAATCGGAGATAAAGTAATTTTACAGAAAGAACCACATCATAAACACGAAAATATTTATCAAGGTCCGTTTATTATAACCAAAATTAACGAACCTAACGTAACTATTTTCGATGAAGTTAAAAACAAAGAAAAAGTAGTGCATAAAAATCGCCTAAGTAAAGTAAATTAAGATTACTTTAATACGTCGAATGAACCGTAAATTTGTTTGAAAAAATCCAAAAATTTTTTTAAGTAGCGTTTAAGCACACGAAGGCTCAAAAACTGTAAAAAAAAAAAACAATAAATAGCACAAAAATTTCGTACATTCAAATGAAAAATGTAACCTATCAAAATTATAGTACAAGCAAAAAAAAAACGTTTAACAAAAGCTTAGCCTATTATCGAACAAATTGTATTTACCAAGCTACAAACAAAAACATATTCTACATGTAACAAATTAATACTTTATAAACAAAAAAAAAACCTTAAATTGATATTAAAATATACATATTGTACAAAGAAGAATTCAAAAAAAAAAAAAAAACACAAACAACAAACAGAATATTTTAAACAAAAATGTAACTAAAGTTCAAGTATTTTAGTTCTAAGTTCTTTTTTTCAATTAATAATAAAAATGGTTCCGAACCAACGAATTAAAAAGGGGAGGTACACCCTAATATAAATATATTCGTTTGTTCGTAACAATTTTTACAAGTTTAGGGCCAAAGAAGAATGTGACAAAACTGATCACTTTGTCAATTCTTCTTTTCCCCAAAAAGGATGATGTAACAGCAGCCTTAACAAATAATAAAAATGTCACCCTGTTTCCAAATTGCTGCAACACCCGTTGTCTACTGTGAACGACAACAGGTGTTGGAACAACTTGGAAACAGAGCAATTCGGCTGGCAGATTATTACAAATTTTGGACTTGGCGACGCACACACAAAAACAAAAGTGAAATTGTATGATTTTAATAATCGGGGATTGCCCATATTGCTTTTTTAAATGTATGAAAACATTTATTTGAAGCAATTTTTTAATTTTATAATTTATTTAATAATTTGGGAAAAATTTAAACAACGTGACATCAGGACGGACTAGGCGACAGCTGTTTCGATTATACCTTGTAAATCTCTTCAAAGCCTTTTCTCCTGGGAGTGGGAGTCGAACTCGCACTCCTACAATTGTTGAAATGGTTATAGACGCATTCAGCTACGTCATGCCTTAGTTGTTGTAAAGTTTTAACCAATTGCCTTCTTTTTGCATATTTTAATCTTTTACACATTGCCATACTTCGTATGCAATTATGTGTTAAAGCTATGCTTGGTACGGCGGTTTTCAAAGAAACTTTGGTTTTGTTGCTGTTTTTGTTCTATTTATAGAACTACAACGAATTAACCAACTTTGTCTGTTTGTATGATTTTAATAATCGGGGATTGCCATATTGCTTTTTTAAATGTATGAAAACATTTATTTGAAGCAATTTTTTTAATTTTATAATTTATTTAATAATTTGGGAAAAATTTAAACAACGTGACATCAGGACGGACAAGGCGACAGTTGTTTCGATTATACCTTGTAAATCTCTTCAAAGCCTTTTCTCCTGGGAGTGGGAGTCGAACTCGCACTCCTACAATTGTTGAAATGGTTATAAACGGATTCAGCTACGTCATGCCTGAGTTTTTGTAAAGTTTTTCCCAAGTGCCTTCTTTTTGCATATTTTAATCTTTTACACTTTGCCATACTTCGTATGCAATTATGTGTTAAAGCTATGCTTGGTAATTCGGTTTTCAAAGAAACTTTGGTTTTGTTGCTGTTTTTGTTCTATTTATAGAACTACAACGAATTAACCAATTTTGTCTGTTTGTATGATTTTAATAATCGGGGATTGCCCATATTGCTTTTTTAAATGTATGAAAACATTTATTTGAAGCAATTTTTTTAATTTTATAATTTATTTAATAATTTGGGAAAAATTTAAACAACGTGACATCAGGACGGACAAGGCGACAGCTGTTTCGATTATACCTTGTAAATCTCTTCAAAGCCTTTTCTCCTGGGAGTGGGAGTCGAACTCGCACTCCTACAATTGTTGAAATGGTTATAAACGCATTCAGTTACGTCATGCCTTAGTTGTTGTAAAGTTTTTCCCAAGTGCCTTCTTTTTGCATATTTTAATCTTTTACACTTTGCCATACTTCGTATGCAATTATGTGTTAAAGCTATGCTTGGTAATTCGGTTTTCAAAGAAACTTTGGTTTTGTTGCTGTTTTTGTTCTATTTATAGAACTACAACGAATTAACCAATTTTGTCTGTTTGTATGATTTTAATAATCGGGGATTGCCCATATTGCTTTTTTAAATGTATGAAAACATTTATTTGAAGCAATTTTTTTAATTTTATAATTTATTTAATAATTTGGGAAAAATTTAAACAACGTGACATCAGGACGGACAAGGCGACAGCTGTTTCGATTATACCTTGTAAATCTCTTCAAAGCCTTTTCTCCTGGGAGTGGGAGTCGAACTCGCACTCCTACAATTGTTGAAATGGTTATAAACGCATTCAGCTACGTCATGCCTTAGTTGTTGTAAAGTTTTTCCCAATTGCCTTCTTTTTGCATATTTTAATCTTTTACACATTGCCATACTTCGTATGCAATTATGTGTTAAAGCTATGGTTGGTACGGCGGTTTTCAAAGAAACTTTGGTTTTGTTGCTGTTTTTGTTCTATTTATAGAACTACAACGAATTAACCAATTTTGTCTGTTTGTATGATTTTAATAATCGGGGATTGCCCATATTGCTTTTTTAAATGTATGAAAACATTTATTTGAAGCAATTTTTTTAATTTTATATTTTTTTTAATAATTTGGGAAAAATTTAAACAACGTGACATCAGGACGGACAAGGCGACAGCTGTTTCGAATATACCTTGTAAATCTCTTCAAAGCCTTTTCTCCTGGGAGTGGGAGTCGAACTCGCACTCCTACAATTGTTGAAATGGTTATAAACGCATTCAGCTACGTCATGCCTTAGTTGTTGTAAAGTTTTTCCCAATTGCCTTCTTTTTGCATATTTTAATCTTTTACACATTGCCATACTTCGTATGCAATTATGTGTTAAAGCTATGCTTGGTACGGCGGTTTTCAAAGAAACTTTGGTTTTGTTGCTGTTTTTGTTCTATTTATAGAACTACAACGAATTAACCAATTTTGTCTGTTTGTATGATTTTAATAATCGGGGATTGCCCATATTGCTTTTTTAAATGTATGAAAACATTTATTTGAAGCAATTTTTTTAATTTTATAATTTATTTAATAATTTGGGAAAAATTTAAACAACTTGACATCAGGACGGACAAGGCGACAGCTGTTTCGATTATACCTTGTAAATCTCTTCAAAGCCTTTTCTCCTGGGAGTGGGAGTCGAACTCGCACTCCTACAATTGCTGAAATGGTTATAAACGCAATCAGCTACGTCATGCCTTAGTTGTTGTAAAGTTTTTCCCAATTGCCTTCTTTTTGCATATTTTAATCTTTTACACATTGCCATACTTCGTATGCAATTATGTGTTAAAGCTATGCTTGGTACGGCGGTTTTCAAAGAAACTTTGGTTTTGTTGCTGTTTTTGTTCTATTTATAGCACTACAACGAATTAACCAATTTTGTCTGTTTGTATGATTTTAATAATCGGGGATTGCCCATATTGCTTTTTTAAATGTATGAAAACATTTATTTCAAGCAATTTTTTTAATTTTATATTTTATTTAATAATTTGGGAAAAATTTAAACAACGTGACATCAGGACGGACAAGGCGACAGCTGTTTCGAATATACCTTGTAAATCTCTTCAAAGCCTTTTCTCCTGGGAGTGGGAGTCGAACTCGCACTCCTACAATTGTTGAAATGGTTATAAACGCATTCAGCTACGTCATGCCTTAGTTGTTGTAAAGTTTTTCCCAATTGCCTTCTTTTTGCATATTTTAATCTTTTACACATTGCCATACTTCGTATGCAATTATGTGTTAAAGCTATGCTTGGTACGGCGGTTTTCAAAGAAACTTTGGTTTTGTTGCTGTTTTTGTTCTATTTATAGAACTACAACGAATTAACCAATTTTGTCTGTTTGTATGATTTTAATAATCGGGGATTGCCCATATTGCTTTTTTAAATGTATGAAAACATTTATTTGAAGCAATTTTTTTAATTTTATAATTTATTTAATAATTTGGGAAAAATTTAAACAACTTGACATCAGGACGGACAAGGCGACAGCTGTTTCGATTATACCTTGTAAATCTCTTCAAAGCCTTTTCTCCTGGGAGTGGGAGTCGAACTCGCACTCCTACAATTGCTGAAATGGTTATAAACGCAATCAGCTACGTCATGCCTTAGTTGTTGTAAAGTTTTTCCCAATTGCCTTCTTTTTGCATATTTTAATCTTTTACACATTGCCATACTTCGTATGCAATTATGTGTTAAAGCTATGCTTGGTACGGCGGTTTTCAAAGAAACTTTGGTCTTGTTGCTGTTTTTGTTCTATTTATAGCACTACAACGAATTAACCAATTTTGTGTGTTTGTATGATTTTAATAATCGGGGATTGCCCATATTGCTTTTTTAAATGTATGAAAACATTTATTTGAAGAAATTTTTTAAATTTTATAATTTATTTAATAATTTGGGAAAAATTTAAACAACGTGACATCAGGACGGACAAGGCGACAGCTGTTTCGATTATAACTTGTAAATCTCTTCAAAGCCTTTTCTCCTGGGAATGGGAGTCGAACTCGCACTCCTACAATTGTTGAAATGGTTATAAACGCATTCAGCTACGTCATGCCTTAGTTGTTGTAAAGTTTTTCCCAATTGCCTTCTTTTTGCATATTTTAATCTTTTACACATTGCCATACTTCCTATGCAATTATGTGTTAAAGCTATGCTTGGTACGGCGGTTTTCAAAGAAACTTTGGTTTTGTTGCTGTTTTTGTTCTATTTATAGAACTACAACGAATTAACCAATTTTGTCTGTTTGTATGATTTTAATAATCGGGGATTGCCCATATTGCTTTTTTAAATGTATGAAAACATTTATTTCAAGCAATTTTTTTAATTTTATAATTTATTTAATAATTTGGGAAAAATTTAAACAACGTGACATCAGGACGGACAAGGCGACAGCTGTTTCGAATATACCTTGTAAATCTCTTCAAAGCCTTTTCTCCTGGGAGTGGGAGTCGAACTCGCACTCCTACAATTGTTGAAATGGTTATAAACGCATTCAGCTACGTCATGCCTTAGTTGTTGTAAAGTTTTTCCCAATTGCCTTCTTTTTGCATATTTTAATATTTTACACATTGCTATACTTCGTATGCAATTTTGTGTTAAAGCTATGCTTGGTACGGCGGTTTTCAAAGAAACTTTGGTTTTGTTGCTGTTTTTGTTCTATTTATAGAACTACAACGAATTAACCAATTTTGTTTGTTTGTATGATTTTAATAATCGGGGATTGCCCATATTGCTTTTTTAAATGCATGAAAACATTTATTTGAAGCAATTTTTTTAATTTTATAATTTATTTAATAATTTGGGAAAAATTTAAACAACGTGACATCAGGACGGACAAGGCGACAGCTGTTTCGATTATACCTTGTAAATCTCTTCAAAGCCTTTTCTCCTGGGAGTGGGAGTCGAACTCGCACTCCTACAATTGTTGAAATGGTTATAAACGCATTCAGCTACGTCATGCCTTAGTTGTTGTAAAGTTTTTCCCAATTGCCTTCTTTTTGCATATTTTAATCTTTTACACATTGCCATACTTCGTATGCAATTATGTGTTAAAGCTATGGTTGGTACGGCGGTTTTCAAAGAAACTTTGGTTTTGTTGCTGTTTTTGTTCTATTTATAGAACTACAACGAATTAACCAATTTTGTCTGTTTGTATGATTTTAATAATCGGGGATTGCCCATATTGCTTTTTTAAATGTATGAAAACATTTATTTGAAGCAATTTTTTTAATTTTATAATTTATTTAATAATTTGGGAAAATTTAAACAACGTGACATCAGGACGGACAAGGCGACAGCTGTTTCGATTATACCTTGTAAATCTCTTCAAAGCCTTTTCTCCTGGGAGTGGGAGTCGAACTCGCACTCCTACAATTGTTGAAATGGTTATAAACGCATTCAGCTACGTCATGCCTTAGTGGTTGTAAAGTTTTTCCCAATTGCCTTCTTTTTGCATATTTTAATCTTTTACACATTGCCATACTTCGTATGCAATTATGTGTTAAAGCTATGGTTGGTACGGCGGTTTTCAAAGAAACTTTGGTTTTGTTGCTGTTTTTGTTCTATTTATAGAACTACAACGAATTAACCAATTTTGTCTGTTTGTATGATTTTAATAATCGGGGATTGCCCATATTGCTTTTTTAAATGTATGAAAACATTTATTTGAAGCAATTTTTTTAATTTTATAATTTATTTAATAATTTGTGAAAAATTTAAACAACGTGACATCAGGACGGACAAGGCGACAGCTGTTTCGATTATAACTTGTAAATCTCTTCAAAGCCTTTTCTCCTGGGAGTGGGAGTCGAACTCGCACTCCTACAATTGTTGAAATGGTTATAAACGCATTCAGCTACGTCATGCCTTAGTTGTTGTAAAGTTTTTCCCAATTGCCTTCTTTTTGCATATTTTAATCTTTTACACATTGCCATACTTCCTATGCAATTATGTGTTAAAGCTATGCTTGGTACGGCGGTTTTCAAAGAAACTTTGGTTTTGTTGCTGTTTTTGTTCTATTTATAGAACTACAACGAATTAACCAATTTTGTCTGTTTGTATGATTTTAATAATCGGGGATTGCCCATATTGCTTTTTTAAATGTATGAAAACATTTATTTGAAGCAATTTTTTTAATTTTATAATTTATTTAATAATTTGGGAAAAATTTAAACAACGTGACATCAGGACGGACAAGGCGACAGCTGTTTCGAATATACCTTGTAAATCTCTTCAAAGCCTTTTCTCCTGGGAGTGGGAGTCGAACTCGCACTCCTACAATTGTTGAAATGGTTATAAACGCATTCAGCTACGTCATGCCTTAGTTGTTGTAAAGTTTTTCCCAATTGCCTTCTTTTTGCATATTTTAATATTTTACACATTGCTATACTTCGTATGCAATTATGTGTTAAAGCTATGCTTGGTACGGCGGTTTTCAAAGAAACTTTGGTTTTGTTGCTGTTTTTGTTCTATTTATAGAACTACAACGAATTAACCAATTTTGTCTGTTTGTATGATTTTAAAAATCGGGGATTGCCCATATTGCTTTTTTAAATGCATGAAAACATTTATTTGAAGCAATTTTTTTAATTTTATAATTTATTTAATAATTTGGGAAAAATTTAAACAACGTGACATCAGGACGAACAAGGCGACAGCTGTTTCGATTATACCTTGTAAATCTCTTCAAAGCCTTTTCTCCTGGGAGTGGGAGTCGAACTCGCACTCCTACAATTGTTGAAATGGTTATAAATGCATTCAGCTACGTCATGCCTTAGTTGTTGTAAAGTTTTTCCCAATTGCCTTCTTTTTGCATATTTTAATCTTTTACACATTGCCATACTTCGTATGCAATTATGTGTTAAAGCTATGCTTGGTACGGCGGTTTTCAAAGAAACTTTGGTTTTGTTGCTGTTTTTGTTCTATTTATAGAACTACAACGAATTAACCAATTTTGTCTGTTTGTATGATTTTAATAATCGGGGATTTCCCATATTGCTTTTTTAAATGTATGAAAACATTTATTTGAAGCAATTGTGAAATTATTAAAAACTAAAATAATTAATATAATCCTACAAACTAAACTAAGTGTAGGCAAATTATAACGCATTTCTTTAATTTAATAAAACCTAATAAATAAAGGACTAAACAAAACTAAAATTACTGTGTGTGGCAATTGGTGTTTGGGGTGGAGTGCGTTGCGCGTACAAAGCGCACATCATCATTTTTCAGAGGTTCCAAAATGGAACCTCACATACTATGTTTATACGCATGCATAAGTCGCTTTGAATATATACGGGTTCACTCAAAATGCATGCATAAACTAAATTTCAATTCGCTTTAAAAGTACAAAGTGTTTTGACTTACACTCGTTTTAAAATCGGTCGTTATTATCTCCAGACGCATGCACAGAGCGTATAAACACATCTAGTATTTAAAGCGAATTGAAAAATAGCTGATTTTGAGTTCGCGGTTTACTTGTATATTTGCAAATTAATTAAATTACAAATTTCTTGAAAAATAAAATGGAAAATAAAAAGAAAAGAAATATATGGAGAGAAAGGGATGTTGCTGAAATGATATCCATTATTAAAGAACGACACATCCCTAAATTGCTGAACAGTAAGGTTAAGAGGAACCGCTGTATCTTTGAGGAGGTGGCTAAAGAGTTAAATTCCAAAGGAATAAATAAAGATGCCATCCAGATTACGGCAAAATTTAGAACTTTGAAGTGTGAATATTACAAAGCTAAGCATCATAATAATAAAAGTGGTGCTGGGAGACAAACATGTGAGTATTTTGAGCTGCTGGACGAAGTTCTTGGTAATCGCCCTGCAGTAGGGGCAGAAGGTGAGGACACTTCACAAGTCGAAGTGAATTCCAATAACATGAACACGTCACAGTGTAACTTTATGGAAGTGAATTTGGACGATCCTCTAGGCAGCGAGTCTGAAAATACTTCACAACCCAACGTCGCATGCAGCACTCCCCGAATTAAAGAACTTTCAAAAATCAAAGTAAGTCCATACGTGAGGAGTTACTAACCAAATTGCAATAAGGGCCCGATTAATGTCGTGGGAATGCGAGTCTTATTTTACATGATCTATAGTCCTTAGGTGCAGTGTACCTCTCTGGGTTGATGACAGTTGGGAGTGATTTAAAATATAACCCGTGTTTTACCTGTAGGATACTAATGTCAAGTATTACCCTTGGTACGAGTGACTCATTGCAATTTGGTATGGAACTTATAACCGCATAATGATTTCGACATGATTCCGGTTGGATATCTGTCCAACCAGTTTAACTTTGATTTTTAAGTAAAAGTGTACACATTTTTTTATACATATTTTCAGAAAAGGCATCTTATTCGAAAGTTATGGAATCTTTTACAAATGAGTGGAAGAACACGCAAGATAATTTAGTTAACGCTATGAAAAAACAAGATGAAACCCATTTAAGCAACGTTGAACTTTTATTAGAAAAAAATCGCAAAGAAACTCAGAAAATGCTAGAAGATGAGCGTCGCGAAACAGTTAAAATGTTCAATTCTCTACTATGCACAATGCAGTCACATAATATTCCTCTTTACGTACCGCACCATTTCCTTTCTCCTTCAATTTCTTTGACTTCGGAAGTAGTATCGGGTTCTCATAACGATGTTGATATATTTGGATTGTTTGCGGAATCGCAGGAATAAGCTACATCTGGCTGAAACATCGGTGCCCGAATTTAATTCATACAAACACAAATACATATAATCAAACTATGTACAAAATTAAAAAAAAAAAAAACAAAGAGTTTTGTATAAGTTTTACACACGCATTCTGAGCAGTGACAGCGCTTTTTTTTACATTTTTTGTATCATAAACTTGGGCCATGAAGCTATTTACTGGAAAAAAATCTGCACTAAAGGTCAGAATAAAGCTAAAAGTCGCGATTAAATCAATATGACAAGCGTTGTCATAGCTCAAGAATACGGACGTTATAAATTGTATACGTTGAGTTCAACTTTGGTATGACTTAAACACGCTGTAGGGGCAGTGTTTAGTTTTTAGACCTTTTACTCAATTTTTGAAACTTTCTCCATACAAATTTTTCAAATCTTGAGAAAAAGCAATTGCTTACTTTTTATTAATATGGCCCAATGCTGCGAAAAACTATAAGCTCAAATAAGCTTTTTTGTTTCAAAAACTGCGAATACCTACTTATACCCCAAAGAAATTTTTTCAAACTTATATTTAAAATTTCTCATTTTTGAATATTCAAATACATTCTTTCACACTCACATTCGCGAATAAGAATATTAAAAAATATCCATATCACTCGCAATGCAGCTCGTGTAAAGCAGCCTTCATTCATACAACAGAGAAAAGGTTTATAAAGTCTTATAAAGACGTTTCCAATTATAAGAGTTTTATTTTATTTTTTATGAATAAGGAGTAAGTGTACATTTCAATGTTCAACACAACTTTAATTTTTAATAATAATAACTAAGAACTTAAATAAAAATTCAAAATGTTTTCAAAACATACTACACATTTCCTTGCGGAATCACGCTTAAAAGTTTTAGAGCCGAAATATGTATCTCATAATATGAGCCATATTTCTATTATCGATACGTTAAAATGTGAATAAAAAATGCGAAAAATAATTTGTTTATTACTACGTTAATAATAAACTTGAAAATTTTTAAATGAAAATTTAATTGATTTCTCAGCCATAAAATAGATTTTCTTTGATTCAGTTAGATACTTTATTTACTTAAATTTAATGTAAATGTAACTGATTCAAAGAAAATAAACTTTTTAGCCGCGAAGTCAATTCAATTGTCATTTAAAAATTTTAAAGTTAGCTATTAATATTATAATAAAAAAAATATTCAAGCGTATAATTTAGAAGTTATACAAATCGGAATAAAAAATGGTCTGTGTGGTTGGTACAGGGAACCCTATCCTTAATGGCTCATATTATCAGATTTCTTTTTTGGCATCTAATCGAAACACACAAAAGAATTTTTTTAATTGCTCTGGTATACAGTTAATTGAATAAATTTTTTTTTTTTCATTTATATTATTACTAATTAAAGATTAAATGCATACAGTGGCTCTAATATTGTTATCAAATCGTTTGACACGTGTAGTTTTGTTATGCTGTGAATAGAAAGCAATATGCTTTTAAATGCTTAAGAAACTGCAAACATTGACTGATCATTGATTTTGTATTTAAAATACCATTACTTTTATTTTATTATATTATTACATTTTACTTAAAGTTTAAACGTTATATATAACGTTATATATAAAATACATATACAGATCAATTTGTAATAATTAATGAATTTAAACGAAGGAATGAACAAAAGTAGGTACGCTAACAAAATTTGTATTACTGAAATTTTCATAGTTATTGCTTGAGTCGAAATGGGTTTCGATCATGAAGGGTACGACGATACCGCCCCTGGTTAAAATTAAAATTAATGATTATAGTGACTTTTCCTCAAAGGAAAATTATCTTTTAAATAATTTTTTAAATTGTTTCTTAAATCTTTTGGATACATACTTTCTTCTGAAATTATTTCAGTTGAAAAGGTGTCTTGAGGCTGTGGATATTCTTGTAGGTTTTGAGACGATTGTGACCAAATTTCCAGATATGTTTCCTTTTTATGCTCAACAAAGTTATGTAATACAGCGCAAGCTAGAACAACTTTTGGAACGAAACTGGGATTGACATCAAGCCTTTTGGCAAGGCATCTCCATCGCCCTTTAAAACGGCCAAACGCATTTTCCGCTACAATTTGAGCAGTGCTCAAATGACAATTAAAAGATTCTTCTTCTGCATTTAAATTACCAGTATATGGCTTCATCAGCCAAGGAAGCAATAGATAGGCTGGGTCTCCAACAAGAAATAATGGAGTTTCTACATTGTTAATTAGTTTCGTGGATCTTGGAATGAGTTTCGAAAAGTTTTTAAATAACCCTGACTCTTTGAATACGGTTGCGTAATGAGTGCTTCCAGGTAACTTAACGCTGACATCAGTAAACCTGTTAAAATGAAAATTGTATCGAACTCCCTTTTACATAATAATGGTGCTCACAATCTTGGACAAAGGTTTAACATCATTGTAAAAAAATGATACAAGTGCAATGATGATACACCATTGCACAAGATTTAATACTATTGAAAGGCCTAACCAGAATTATCAACGAAGATTGCCGATAGCTTAGGGCTACCGAATTTAAAGTCCCTAAAATCTTGAGTGGGACTCTTGTCAATAGCCTTGTTTCACTCCCAGGCCTTTAACAGCTATCTCCGTATGCATCACTTCGAAATAAGGCAGTACAAATTAATATCTACTGTGCCCTTTGAATCGGACCTTCTGGAGGGAGGCAGATACACTATCCACGAATTGGCGGTAAAGTGTTTCGTAGATAAACGCACAGTGAATCCCATTATAAACGCTTAAGCACCACCTGTAGCCGATGAATAAGTTAATGTTTCAAGGGACTCAACGCCGATATATCCAATATATGTATCGCATGTGGAGAACCTCCACGATACAATTCCCCTTTTCTAGTGTTAAGTAGAATCCACTCTCTAACACTTTGGTCTAACCCTGACGAAATAGCCTGTTTCCTAGGAGTCCTGTTAGAAAAGCCTGATGGCAATTTGAAAAGAGGAAGTGCCGGTTAGGCAAGAAGAAGTACATCCAATGACGAGGTTCTCTTCCAATTTGTACTTTTAATTCGAGGTACGAAGAGCAATATCCCGATTAAAAAACAATAAAGCCGCGGGCGCTGATGGGTTGCCGGCTGAGCTAATCAAGTTCGGCGGCGAGGAGCTCATAAAGCGAATGCCTGCCGATTGGAATCTATGTGTTCTCTGCCCAATCCACAGTAAAGAAGATCCTGTAACCTGCAAATCTTGGAAAAACCCGTGAAAAGAAAATCGACACACATCATCTTTTTCGATTTTAAGTCCTCCTTCGACAGCATGAAAAGGAGTTGCCTATATGCCGCTATATCCGAATATCCCTGCAAAACTGATACGGCTATGCAAAATGACGTTGATTAACACCATCAGCTCAGTCAGAATTGGGAAGGACCTCGCCGAGCCGTTCGAAACTAAACGAGGTTTCAGACAGGATGACTCACTATCGTGCGATTTCTTTAATTTATACTGGAGAAAATATTACGAGCCGCAGAACTTCACCGTCCTGGAACAATTTTCTACAGGACGGTACAGCTTTATACAGCCATCACAAAGAGCATCGGCGAGGCTTATTAACTTAAGAAGAGAGGATCTATGAATTCTGACTGGCTTTTATACAGGGCATTGCAGTCTACGTTATCACCTCAGTAAGCTAAATCTATCGGATGCACCAATCTGTCGATTTTGCGAGATGGACGATGAAACTCCGGTTCATATACTCTGCGAATGCGTTGCGCTAGCAAGACAGAGACTCTCCCACCTAGGTGGTGTGTCTCTAAATCTTTTTGTGATTTGGGATATAAAGACTGCGAAGTGTACAGATATATAAAGAGCCTCCGCCTAGAACAATAAGCTCAAAGGTCAAGCACAAAAGATCGAAAAGTTCGTCGTGTATAAAGGCGTTATAATAATAATAGTTACGTTGTGCGAAGAATCGTTTCAAAAACATTAACAAATTATAAAAGGAGCTGAGAAATCTCTTTGTCCCTAGACCCTACTTGAGTTTGGGATTTTAAATTTTACACAAAACCGCTTCGGGCCTTTCGGTATTGAACAAAAGATATACTCACATATAATTGCAGTCCACAACTGCCTGCATTACAATCGAAGGCCAACCCTTTCTATTAATATAATCCAAGAACCCTTCACTAGGCGGCAACATCGGTATGTGGGTACCTAAAAAATATAATAGTAATTGATAAAATATATTATCCTTGTATAATATTGACGCTAGTTGTTTTTGTTGTTTCTAGTAATAAGAGCTAAATATAATTACCATCGATAACACCAATAATGTTCGGTATATTAGATTTCTTCTCATATTCAGCAGCAATTTTCAAAGCGTCATCTATTTGCGGGAACTTTATTAGCTCTGTCTGTACTTGGAGGAGAGCGTCGACAACGGTATGAAAATATTTATGTACTGTGCTTTTGTGGACACCAAAAACATTACCAACTACTCGGTATTCTCTACAGGAAGCGAGTTTGTATAAACATATGGCTACCTGTTTTTCTATAGGAAGGGGTTGTGTGATGCAAGGTACGCAATTTCTTCGGAGTAAGGGTTCCAATTTACCACAGAGTAATGTAAAAGACTTTTTGCTCATTCGAAAAGCCTCGATGTAGCAACCTTCATTTTCTGGTTGCAGGAGAAACCACCAGAAATTTTCTTTTCTATGGCGTTTATGTAAATTTCTGATCCGAGGTATATTTGTAGAAAAAAGTATGTTTAGTAGACTGGCCTGCGACAGAAGCAAAGCTCTTATATTCTTTCTTCTTTCATTCAAGCACTTCTCAACGCAAGAGTTAGTATTTACAAGATGATTTGTGACTATCAATCTTTTGCTTTGCAACGATTTTATTAATCCAAATACAAGTATTTTATTGTTAAATTCCATCGCTGTTTCACACTTTTATTATTAAAATAACCCTTAAAGCAATAACAAAAACCTGTAGAAAATTAACCTATAGCATCTGCTTTTTGGAGTGCTCCAATGACCACAACAACTTACTTTTACTTTATATACTTGTTTGCGTGAGTCCCGTACACGGAAAGTTATTGATTTATGTAGTAGTTACTGCTTTACTTCAAAAAATATGTTGATAAAAATAGAATTTTGTTAAATTAATAACATATTTTCACAAAACTTCCAAATTAGCACTTCCACGAAATTCACAGCTGTCACGTACTGTCAATTCAAGGCGGTTGTTTTGATATCGATATAGGGATGAGAGTATAAACACTTGATAAAAATGTGTGCTCAGTCAACTCGGTTTGTTTTCAGAACGGTTTTCTTGTAGGTATAAACAAGGTAACAGAGGGTTCCATATGTCCAAGCGTAATATATTCTGCTAAGACTTTTGAGTAAGTAGTTTGGAGTTCTGCTTTCTTCTCAAGGCTCCGTTCAATACTGAGGTACTGTTGTTGGGATGAAGGCCGGGAATGTCCTAAAGCTACTAAGTTGGGGAACGTAGCTTTAAATGGGAGTTTTACTACATAACGGCCATCATCTCTACGAAAGGTAGTATTTCTGTAGAGTTCTTTGCAACTTATGTCATCGTCTTTGAGGGTCCATGCCGATGGTTCCCAAAACCTTTTTAGGAGGTCTTGTAGAGAGTCTGTCTGGACTTCGGCTACTTGATTCGAAAAGGTTGAGACATGTTCTGTGAGGAGCCGCTTAATATCCACCCGAAGATAGTATTCTGGGCTATTAAGCTTTTACCTACATTGGTTATGGGGCCCGGAATAAGGATTTGAGGGAGAATATCGCTACCTATAACCATGCCGATTTTTGGCGGGGCGAAACAGTTCGGGTCAGCTAGAGGGAGTGACGCATACTCTTTGAGATCTAGGTGGGTCACTCTAAACGTTGGCAAGAACCGTGTTAATTGTGGGAGGTGATAGAGCACACCTTATCGGCTTTCTGAACTATTCGTCCTCCCATTCCCAATAGTTCGTAACTGGACTTTTGAACGGGCAGATCAAGGAGATTTTGTACTCTAGAGGTTACAAAAGTTGTTTGAGTTCCTTGGTCTAGAAGAGCGCGAATATTAAAGGTTTCTCCTTTAAGTAGGACGGGAATGTTTGCTGTTGGGAGCAAGGTTCTCTCTATATTATTTGCAAAATATGAGAGGACATTCTCCGTGGCGTTTTGAGGGGCTGTTGGATTCCTCGATGAGGCTTATTGAGAGGTACATGATATCTCGCCATCGGTGGTTACATGAGATGACACTAAGTTTTTGCTAGTTTTGGGGTTGGCCTGCGTTTGCTGGTTGGCTGGATAAACGCAGGTGAAACTTCTACGGCACTGGTTTTCTGCGTGGGAATAGGGCAAACAGTTCTGGCAATAGTGATTTTCCCTTACGAATTTATTTCTTTCTTGAGCTGTTAGCTCTTTAAATTTGATGCAATACATCAAGGAATGATTGCTGTTGCATAATTTGCAAGAGGCATGTCTCCTTGACTCGGTATGGAAGGAGCTGGCTTTGTTTCTTTGCTGAATCGAGTGATTGCCAGGTGTTGAAGAGCGTGGACTGAAATTCGGTTGACTTTGCTTTTGTCTATTTGGCCTGTAAGTAGTGAGTCGTTCAACCACCTCATACCGAGTAGGCAGAAACTGGTCCAATTCGGACCAAAGAGGTAACTCCTTACGATAGTTGAGGGATTGCTCCCATAACGCTAAAATTTCGTCTGGCAATTTGGAGGAGCAGAGATATACTACCATCGGGTCCCAATTAGCTGTGGATACCCCGTTTGCCTTAATGGTTGAGAGACAATTATTGATTGTGGTTTGCACATATTTTATGTGTTCACCATTTTCACTGCTTACGGGTTCGATATTAAAAAGGTACTTGAGTTGGTTGTCGACGAGAATTCTGCGGTTTTCAGAAGACCTCTGTGTCACATGCAGGTACCTTTAAATTATTTGGGTTGATTAGAAGGGGGGAGCGTTGCCAGCGAAGTTGGGATGGTTATGCTAGCTTCGTCTGGGGCTGGCCTAAGACTGCTGAGGATCTCATTTATTCGTAGTCTCGTATTTAGTTCTGAATCGTTGATTTGGACGTATCTTTCCTCGCTCGATTTCCTTATTGTCTCTTCAACATTGCTCATCTGAAGGTTTTCATTCGCCATGTCCACCAAAGACATGTGTTTGTTTAGTTGCTCCAGCCTCCGTGTGGTCAGTTTCCGCAATGTTCCACCACTTTTCGCAAAACTTCTCTAATCTTGAGTCTTCAAACATGAATTTTTTATTAAATATCGCTACTTCCTCTTCGTCACTCTGAGATTTCGCTCTTGTTTTCTTTGGTGCTTCGGGTAGGAGGGTTTGTGGTTTTTCTTCACCGGTGCCGCCCATTGTGAATTTAATTCAATAGGAAGAAATTGATTTGGGGGTTTAAAATTGTATCAAAAGTTTCAGGGGTGATTTGAGTCCTTTTGACCCACCGTATTTTGAGTTGTTTTTTATAAACTGTGTTCCACTGTACTTTTGACTAGCGGGATTTGCATAAATAAGTGAGGGTGGGAAATACTTGGCTTAGCGCATCTAGGTCCAAGTATGTTTATGTGTATACAAATATGTACATATATTCAGCGAAGAGAAATAAATAGTGGTGGGTGGAGTTAATTTGCAAATTACCTAAATTAAATGGTGTTATATAAATTAGTGTATCCTTTGTTAAGGTTACTAAAAAAATAATTTTTTTTGGGTCTCAAGACCTTTATTATTATTTATTCACTAATTTAATTATTGGTCGTCAGACCTTACTTTGTTACTCACTAATTAAAACTAGACGTTTACAACTAACTGCTTACAACTGACTGACTTGAAATGGTAAATTAGTTCTAAATATAACTTAATTCTACCTGTGCCAGCATTATTTCGTTCTGCGCGTGGCGGATGTTGTTCCCAATTCAATTCCGGATGTTGTTCACAATATTTGTGTTTTTGCTGATCAGGCGTCTGGGCCTTTTCCTGTTTGCTTCAAAATTATTATTAAGTATTTTGAGCCATCGACTTGCGTATTGCTGACTAAGCTCTTTACATTAGCGTCAGCTCGAATGTTGACTTAGTTGGTGCTAACTCCTCCACCCCAAAAACGAACGTCTTCGTTTGTTAAGGTAGGGATTTCGGATGCTACGGGTTCCTTGTTATCGTTTACCTGGATGCTTACTTTGTAGCTTGATAGCTCTTCTGGTTCCTGTGTAAAATGTCTTCTTATTACTGGTGCGAATATGAGTAATCCTAGGTAGATTATTATCATGATTGTTAGAGAAAAATTTGTGATAATGGCTGCTTTGTGTTTTGTGCGCAATGAATTTATACGATTTGTGTTATTTATATGGAGTTCCTTCATCATTTCCAAACTTAGGATTTCTTCTTCTTGCTTTGATGAGACATTTGACTGGAGAATTGCAGGTAGTGGTTTGCTGGTTAGTAGTTCGTTAAAAGAATATATCTGTTTATTGATACGAACTCTGGAATTATGGTACTGTATTGCGTATGACACTGTCAGGTTTACTTTTTGGTTGTCGATATCTATGGTGCCGTTGTATTGATTTAGTAGTAGGATGCCAGGAGTGATGCTTTCTACGGTTGGGATGTGCTGGTTATTAACAAAACCGCATTCAGCTGGCTTGCTTCTCAGTAGAGGTGGGACACAGGTAGTGTTGCTAATGTCTACTATATCCCTACGGTTACATATTCTTACATTATTATTTTCTTTACATTTAGATTCAATTCCATATACTACGTTATTATTACATGTTACGATGTCCTCGTAAGGGACTTTATTAATAAATTTTCCTATCTTTATACGTTTTATCAAAATTGACTCGCAAATGTCTTCATTTGTTATTGGTAATCCTATTATGTAAAATAACATTTTATCGTTTGTTGCAATTTTTACGCTTCCGATTTCTAGTGATTCTTCTATGCTACTTAGGGTAAAATTGTTTTTTTCGTATATTGATTTAATTTTTTCATTTGAAAATATATAGGAGCTGACTATGCCGGCCTTAGCCCAATGTATCGCATAGTCTATATTAATTATTTCTTCTTTGATAATTTTTAACTTATATTTCATTTCAATAGCAAAATTATGTTGAGTGTGTTCATCCGTTTGTATGGATTTCGCGATTTTATTAGATACTTTATTAATTACCACTTGCTGGTTATTATTTTCAACTATATTATTTATTTCATTTTCTAAGATGACTTGGTCGTCGTGGTCGGGATTTCCTGCGATCCACTTCCAGATGGTTCCTAGTTCATTAATTGCTCTTTTAAATTTCCTTGGTTTAAGTCTATTCAAATAATCTTGTATTGATCTTAATTCATTATTGAGCAAGATGGGCAAGAGGGGTTTTCTTCGTTGATTTGTGTCCTAATGGTATGGCTAAATTCATTTAGTGTCTTTTGGCATACGTCCAGATCTATTTTATGTATAATTTTGGAGTAATCTATTATTTTAAAGTCCGCGTACACTAGGTGCACGAGAAGTCTGTAAGAGAGAATTTTGAAGGGGGAATTTCTTATTTTACTAAAATCATATTAAGTCTTAATGAATATGGGGCCTTTCTCTCGTATAGCCTTTGACATTTCTTCGCCCCGTAAATACAGCTGTCGGTCGCAACGAAGGTGTGTTTGCGGGACGGACTAGTTTTGGGGCTGTATGGGAGGATGACCTTAATGTAATGTATGTATATAAGTTAATGTATATATATAAGTATATAAATGTGTATGTTAACACATACTCCTAGTTGATTTACATAATTCGAGATTTACAGTTGTATATACATAGAAGTCACATAATAATCCTTTTTATAGGACAAATTGCACTTAATGCATCAATGTAAATGTAATGTTATAAAATTTGCTTATTGTCGAACGACAGATTGTAAATAAAGACGATAAAAAAAAAAAAGTCTTAATGTTACTCTTATGTACTATTCTTCCTTTTTCAGTAATTACTACACTAGATTTATCTTCTTTCGCGATTTCTTTCCTATATCTAGCAGTGAGTTTTGATCCTATTCTTTTATTAATCCTAACATAAATTATGTCACCAGGGGTGTATGTCTTAATGGGTTTTCGTGTTTTATTATGGATTTCTAAATCCTTTGCTTGTCTTTTCCGAAGGGTTTCTATGTTTTCTCGCCGTGAATTCTCCTATTGTTCTGGGTCTATTGAGACTCGTCTACGGAAAAATGTTTCTATAGGTCGTTTTCCTGTTGCTGAGTGTATGGAGTAATTATATTCATATGTGCATCTATCTAATAGTTCTTGAAATGAACGATGGGTGCGTTCTGTTTGGAGGCAACACATAATTTCCGATAAGGTGGAATGAAACCTTTCCACTTGACCGTTAACTGTGCTTGCGTATGGAGGTGTTTTAAAGATTTTAATTCCAAGTTGATCTTCTACCATGAATTGTATGGATAATGAGTTTAGGGACTTTTCATTGTCGATAACTATTGTCTTAGGTACACCAAATGCGAAGAGTATTTGTCGCAAAGATTCTCTGATATCTTCTATTGCCTTTGACTGTATTATTCTTACCTGGGCATATTTAGAAAATTTATCTACCGCTGTTAATACCAGGCGTTTCTCCGTATTATAGATATCTATGTGAACTATTTCACCAGGATACTGGGGGTATTGGGTTTTAAGTAGATGTGGTTTATTAGGGTGACGGTCATATTTATTTTCTTTACAAACTTTGCACTGTTTAATTATATTTTCTATTCTTGCTGTCATTTTTGGGAAGTAATATTTTTGTATTAGTTGTTTCTTGTTTTCATCCCTATTTCTATGTGCTCGTGTGTGTTCTTTTAAGATTTCCTCATTTTGAACATCCTCGTTTACTAAATCTTGTACTTTTGTTTGGGTATAGCGAATTTTGTAATTGGAAAAATGAAGGGGATAGATTTCCTGAATTTTTCCAATTATTTCTTCGGAGGTAAATAAGCCGTTTATCACTGAAGGATTTAGGTAACGTTTTAGTAGTGCAGTTAAATCGTCGGTTGAAAGGTGGGGTTTACAAATTAAGTGTCTATGATAGGTCGGGAATGGTATTTTAAACTGAAAGCTGTCTTCATCTCCTAGCGAGATCCAAATTTGGTTTTTGAAGGCATTTATGGGTCCTTCTACTGCTGGGATTAGGTTTTGCGATGAACTCTCGTCTGAGTGCGTCGCGACCGATAAAGAATTTAACTCAAATGGCCTTGATAATGTGTCTGCAACTACATTGGCCTTTCCTGGTTTATATTGTATTTCATAGTTATATTCCTCTAGTATTGCTTTCCACCGTTTCAATTTAGAGTTAGTGTTCTTATTACTTAAGGCATAGGTGAGTGGCTGATGGTCAGTGTGTATAATAACTTTTGCTGTGCCGTATAGGTAATTTCTGAAGGAATTTAAAGCCCAAATTATTGCAAGCATTTCCTTTTCATTTATTGCATAATTTTCTTCGGCTTTGTTTAACGTTCTTGAAATAAATGTGTTCGGTTTGCCATTCTGTTCCAAAACTGCGCCTATGGCATATTGTGAGGCATCTGTAGTTAAGTCGAAACCTTTACTGTAATCGGGGTATTGTAGGATAACATCTTTGGATGTGAGAGTGGCTTTAATTTTATTGAATGCTTCTTTTGCTTTTTCATTAAAATTTATTAGAATTTTCCGTGAACTGCTTTTAGACATTGTTCCTTCCTCTCCTCGAAATAGGGATGTCAGTGGTTTTGCTAGTTTAGCATAATCTTGGATGAATCTTCTATAATATCCCGATAAACCCAAGAATGAGCGTAATTGTTTTGGGGTAGGGGAAATCTGTTATTGATTGTACTTTGGCTGGGTTTGTAGATATTCCGTCAGAAGAGACGACAAATCCCAGGAATTCGACTTTCTTTTTGAAAAAGTCGCATTTGTCAATCTGGACTTTCATGTTTGCCTTGCTCAGAGTTTCGAAAATTGTATCGATATGTTCACCGTGCGTTTTTTCGTCCTCGCTAAATATAATTATATCGTCTATGTATACATAGCAGATTCTACCTATGTGTTCCCTAAGTATGTCGTCCAGTGTCCGTTGAAAAATGGCAGCGGCGTTCTTTAAGCCAAAAGGAAGTCTCGTGAACTCGTATTTTCCGTTGTTCACTGAAAAAGCTGTTTTTTCGACGACAGATTCCTTAAGAGGAATTTGATGGAAACCGCTTTTTAAGTCAATCACTGAGAAAATTCGATTCTTTCCTAATTGGGAAAGTACCTCGTTTATCTCGGGTATTGGATACCTATCTGCGATTGTTAATTGATTAAGTTTCCTGTAATCAATGACCATTCGAAATTTTTTTTCCCCTGAGGCATCGTCCTTTTTAGGCACGACCCAGACGGGTGAGTTGTATGGGGATCTTGATTTGCGTATTATTCCGTCCTCTAGCAGTTTGTTTACCTGAGTTTCAACTTCCTGCTTAAGGCTCATAGCATATGGGTATGATTTTGAGTATATTGGTGTGTCAGAATTTGTGCGAATTTCGGCAACTACTTTTGTTGTATAAGTTAGTTTTTCGTTTGGCTTTGAAAAGAAATTACGGTGTTTCTATGCTAATTGTCTAATTTCGTTTTTTTCTACGGTGGTCATGTGTTGGCCCCGAATTTGTATTGTGTTAACATTTTGTACACTGTATTGTCTTAAAAAGATTTTTTTTATGTTTGCTATAACCATAAAATTTTCTTTTGTATGTATGACCGCTGAGAGTTCCTTTAGGCTGTCATTGCCTAGTATTGCATGAAAGGTTTTGAGTGTGGGTAGCAAGAAGATTTTAAGCTTGTAGTTTTCTAAGTTGAAGAGGTTGAGATATGTGTGGTGGGTAATTTTGATTTTTCCCCCGACAGAATTTGCAAAAAAGGGGTTGTCGTTTTCTATTGATTTTGTAACTAAGCTGGACTGGATATAATTTTTGTTAGATCCAGTGTCCCCTAAAATGTTTAAAATTTCGCCGCTCTTCGTCCTGCATCTAAAGTAGGGTAACGAAGAACTTTTCAATGTAAAAAATGTACATCACTCAGATCCTGCGGTTCTTCCTTTTCGTTGTTAAAGGTTGTGTTCTGATTGTGGTCGTTTGGATCTTCGTAGTATTGGTCTTGGTAGTATTGGTCATAGTAGTGTTGGTTATGGTAGTGTTGGCTATCCGTCGCTCCGTCGGTGTTTATGTGAAAGTTCCTTTGAATTTTGATAGGGGGATGGTTTATCATTGATGTATTAGGTGGCCGTTTGCCCATTTCTTGAGCTTTAGGTCGGTTCATATAATTTACCGCTCTTGTCCTGACGCTTTCGTCTACGTCCATGGGCTGAGGTGGTTTAGGTGGTCTTGGAGGAGCATGGTGTTGTTGGTTAAAAGGGTTTTGTGGTTGGTATATATTTATCTGGTTGGGTTTTGGTTGGCGTATAGCTGATAGTTGGGAGGATTCAAATTTTGTTGATGATAGTTTTGTCGAATGGGATTTGATATGGGTCGAGGTAGGTGTGCTAGTTCGTGATAAAACCTTGATTGTGGTTGGAGTTGTTGGTAAGATTGCGGCTGGGGGTATTTTACCGCGAAGGGCTGCTGTCGTGGATTCGGAGAATTAAAGCTTTGTTGACGGGAGTTAGACATCTGGTTGTTCGCGTGGTATGCCTGAAGTTTTGGTTTTCGAGCTTCAGGCAAAGGTGTAAGGCTTCTGGCAAACTCTTTGGTTCCTTTATACCAAGTAACCTGGGGAGATCACCCGAAAGTCCTCTGACGAAGGTGTCGAGGGCCTTAGCTCGGTAATTCTCAGTTAACAGGTGAACTGCTTCTTCACCTATCTCCATACAGCCTATTTTATTTAAAAGTAGTGATAGGTGCCCATATACCTTCTGGTAGAACTCATTAATGGACATTCGTCCTTGTATAAGACATGTCATTTGGTACTCTAAAGTGCCTATGTCTCGTTTGTCGGCGTAGTGGGTAGTTAGACATCGGGAAATTGATATCCAATTTAAAGGGGTGTTGTACGATTCTAAAGCTATGTCTGCCTTTCCAATTATCTTATTCCTAATGACATTCAAAATGCCGAAATATCTAGGTGTGCCCTTTGAGGGTTCATAAATTCTCAAAATTCTTTCAACACTCTTTTTCCAGGAGCTAAACTCTGAGGCATTTCCTGAGAATTCTCTTAATGAACGTACAACATCTGGAATCTTATCCATTTCACTCATATTATTTTGGAATTGGGCGTCTATAGTTTGATCAGTTATGATAGGATTTGTTGTGTTGTTAAGGACACTCTGTACTATATTAGACACGCTTGCCTCTATGGCTAGGGATATTATGCTTTTTATCATATTGGCCAAGTCTGGTGAAATTTGGTTATTAGGGCTTGGCGGTGCTAGTGGTGCAGCAGGAGGGTTAGCTCCAAGTATTGAGGGTCTAATCAAATTGTTTGGGTTTGACATTGTAAGGAATTTTTGATTTTTTTTCTTTCGGTAAGGGATTTGATTTTCTGGACTTCTTAAATCACAAAAAAAATTAAGATTGGCTTGAAAAGGATTTTCCTAAATTTTTTCTTTTTTTTAATTTTATTTCCGCACTTTCACTTTCAAAATGAAATATCTAAGTTATTAAATTCTAAATTATTTAAATTTTTGAGTGACTTTCACAATAAGTATTCGAATTTCGTAATTGTAATTTTTTATGTAGTAATTTACTTCTCTTATTTTTTATAATTTTTAATTACTGTAAATGTTTTTGAAAGTTACTTAGTTTTCAATATTTTTCTTTTTCCTTAAAAAAAATTTTTGTTCGCTCATTACTTTCTAAATTTTTCAAATATGCGTTTTTAAGATGAAATTTCAAAATTTAGTAGATTTGAATTTTTTATTTTAAATATTTTTCTTAAATATATAAATATTTTCTTACATTAATTTCAGCTCCATCTCGATAAGTGTGTATTCTTCCATTTTCCTGGCGGTACTCGTGGTACACTGGCTTATACCTTGTTGCTGGGGGTGGCTCCTTGGCTGGTATCGTTGGGGCGTCCGGGAAGTTTGTAAGTTTTCACTACCTCTTTCACGCCTCTTCTTATAGGTATCGTTTAGTAACACAGACTGGAATAGTTTTTCTTTCGTAGCACTTTATTATTTGTGGTACTTATTGAAAGTTTTTTCTACCGGTTTTCTTTCTATTGTGGCACTTTTTGTATTGTGGCACTTTTTTTGAAAGTTAGTGCTATACTGGTGGCACTTTTGGAATTTTTTGATAACAGTTTCCTTCGCGGCACTTTATTAAGCTTAATACCGATTTTCCAACACTATAAGTTTACCAAGCCAAGCCTTTTACCTCGGGCGCCAATTATTGTATCCTTTGTTAAGGTTACTAAAAAAATAATTTTTTTTGGGTCTCAAGACCTTTGTTATTATTTATTCACTAATTTAATTATTGATCGTCAGACCTTACTTTGTTACTCACTAATTAAAACTAAACGTTTACAACTAACTGCTTACAACTGACTGACTTGAAATGGTAAATTAGTTCTAAATATAACTTAATTCTACCTGTGCCAGCATTATTTCGTTCGGCGCGTGGCGGATGTTGTTCCCAATTCAATTCCGGATGTCGTTCACAATATTTGTGTTTTTGCTGATCAGGCGTCTGGGCCTTTTCCTGTTTGCTTCAAAATTATTATTAAGTATTTTGAGCCATCGACTTGCGTATTGCTGACTAAGCTCTTTACATTAGCGTCAGCTCGAATGTTGACTTAATTGGTGCTAACCTATATAATAAGTACACCTAAAAGGAATTGAGAGAGTCAATAATGCGGTTATTAACTTTGAATGTTTCAGGGACCGAAACAACGTTGAATATTTGCAATTTAAAGCGGAGTTTGCCTTTGAATTTGGGACGAATACATATATACATATATGTAACTTATGTACTTTTGTAAGTCGCAAAAAATATGCAAAGTTAATTTATTCTAGGAGACAAATTTCTTGTGGTGGCTGTGAGAAACGGTATACGATAAATTTAAAAGGGAAATTCTGTGGTTCTCGCTCATGTCTTCAACACAAAGTATCTAGGAGTTATACTAGATAGAAAGTTGTCTTGGAAACTACATGTGGAAGAGAGAGCGAGGAAAGCCCTCGCACCACTGTATGCATGCAAGAAGATGCTAGGATGCACGTAGGGCCTATCACCCAAAAACTCTCATTGGGTATTAACGGCAATTGTGAAACCAATACTTCACTATGGATTTCTTCTTTGGTATACAGCCAAATAAAAAAGTACGTATACTTGAGGGGTTATGCAGACTTTTAATGATCAGCATAACGGGAACCCTAAAAACTACCCCGACAGCAGCATTACACACCATTCTACATATCCCGCCTGCATACCTAATCGCCGAAAACATCGCGTAAGCAACTGTATCAAGGCTTAAGTCCTCGGGGCAACTTGAGTGCATGCTGTATCATCATAGCAGTATAGCACCATCTAGTAACGGACAAACGGAAATTATCCCATGCCTGAGCTTCGAAAGAGCCAGATGGTTAGCGCCAGGGTTCAGAAATTACCGAATACAATTCACATTTATACAGATGGCTCCAAGTTAACGGCGGCAGTCGGGTCTGCACTTTACTGTGTCGATCCAGAAATAAGCAGATCCTGCAGGCTGGCAGGGGGAAACTATAGCTGGGAAGAAAGCAGTAGAAATTCTTGAGGAAGCGTGCTTAAGCTGCAGTCACGTCAATATATGTATGGTTAGTCAGGTGGCGATTAAGGCAATAATCCCACACAGTATTTCATTTAGAAGTGTTCTGGAATGTAAAGAAGCATTGGAAAAGTTTCGCTCAGGCCGAACCCTACATTTTTTCGATAATAAAGGGATATAAGGTTGTGAAAAGACCAATGAGTTGGTAAAGGAGGGTACGGCACTCGCTGAATATACGTTGGGAGAAATCCGAAGAAGACAGGACTCACTTATGATCCATCAAGCAGGAAAGACGTGGATAAAAGCGCGGGGCTGTAAAATTTCTAAGATTATTTGCAAATCCTACGACATTAGACTTACAACGTGGTTCATATCTCTGATTAGAGAATACTTAAGGCTCACGATGGGCATACTAACTGGACACTGCCTTCTGGTGTCACATGCTTATAAGTTAGGTCTCGTCAAATGCAAGCTGCAAGAAGAAACGGTTGAGCACATTCAACTATTAGGGATGGCAGGGTTGCCAAATTTCGAGGTAGCAATTAAGCTAGTTCCTAGAAAACTTCTAAAATTTGCGAACGGAATTATACTATAATCTAAGTCCTGCCACCTGATTGGTGTTGTTCGTTTGGACGTCAAAAAAATGTTGATAACACTAGGGACACATTCAGTCTATGTGAGGTCTTTGTTGACCGGCCAGTTCAACCTAACCTAACCTTATCCTTTTTTAGTTTTCGAGAAAAAAACGTTTAAAGATTTTCACTTGTACTTAACTTAACTTCTCCCTTGTATTTTAAATGCGATTTGTGAAAAAACTGCGGTTTGTTCCATTGGAAAGCTTTTTGTTTTTACTATGTGGTATATGACTTTGGGAAATGTAAGAAACTTGCTCTTCGCACTATACTGGGCACAGTGCAGATAATGAATTTGACCCATTAGCAATGCTTAGCCTGTTTTTAAACTGCCGCCGTGGCGGAACTTTAACCAGACCGGAAAGTATCTATGATATACTCGCCCCGACCCACAACTTAATGCCTGGCATAATTTCACTGCTTTTACTAGGGTTTCTACGCTTTCTTTTTGTCAAAAGACATTTGATTTAAGGTCCTACTGACTAAGTGACGGAGATACTGCTACATAATACTCTTCTTAACCTAAACGGCATTCTGAACTGTAACGAATTTTAGGAAATTCCTGATTATTATGCACCTTCTGCTAAGGTTCGAATCTCTGAATTATCGAATAAATAACTCAAATATTTAGTATCGAAAAATGTTCTTTATTTACAACTCTAGTGTGGCAGTAGTACTTCACTAGAAGCGTGTTTAAATGAGGGAGAGTTCAAATACTGCATAATGCTGCGGCCCAGAATTTTGTCACGCCATGGTGATATACATATGACTATAACGCACATGAATGTGAATATAAGTGAACTGGAGTTAATTTCCATGTATAAACATTGCCTTAAATAAACACGGCATAAATTTTTATACCTTTCATGAAAGTGAAATGGTATATTAAGTTTGTTACGAATCTTAAAATTGCAAGTCCTTAAATGAGAAGAGATAGACCCACCAATAAGTATACCGAAATGATCAGGATGAAGAGCTGAGTTGATTTAGCCATGTACGTCTGTCCGGCTGTCTGTTTGTATGCAAACTAGCCCCACAATTATCAAGATATCCTTGATAAAATTTGGTGAGCGGGTATATTTAGGTGTCCGATTAGACATTTGTCAGAACCGGCAGTATCGGACCACTATAGCATATATCCCCCATATAACCGGTTTTACAGAAAAGAGGACTTTTGTCACATCTTCCTTAGTTTATCAGATTGAGGCTTCAAACTTCACCATATGCTTTCTTTTATTGCACATATTGTTGTCTGGATGAGATCGATACTATATATAGCACATATCGCCCACAACTGATTGTTCAGATAAGAAGCTTTTCGTAATTACTACCCCATTTTAACAGCTAGAGGCTTGAAGTTTAACCGAATGCTATACGTAAGCATTCATTGTTGTCTGAAAAAATTTTATAGATCGGTCGTATATAGTATATACCTCATAAAACCGATTGTTCAGAGAAGAAACTCTTCATAATTTCTCCCCCATTTTAGCAGCTAGAACCTTCAAATTTCACCATCTGGTTTCGTATATACCAAACATTGTTGTCTGAAAAAATCAAAGAGATCGGTCGTACATATAGCATATGCCATCCAACTGTTGAAATAAGGAACTTTTCGCAATTTCTACACCTGGTTAACAGCTAGAAGCTTCAAATTTCACCAAATGATTGCATGTATAGCACATATTGATGTCTGGAAAAATCATAGAGATCGGTGGTATATATAGTATATACCCCATATAAACTCTAATTACTGCCCCCTTTTTAACGGCTAAAAGCTTCAAGTTTCATCAAATACCTACGTTTATGTCATATATTGTTGAGATCAGTTATTCATGGTCATAACTATTTCATGCAGGCCACAAAAAATCTGAAACTTAGCATCCTCACGAATCTCAAAATTGTATGTCCTTAAAGGAGAAGAGATTGAACCACCAATAAGTATACCGAAATGATCAGGATGAAGAGCTGAGTTGATTTAGCCATGTACGTCTGTCCGTCTGTCTGTTTGCATGCAAAGTAGTCTCTCAATTTTAGAGATATCTTGATAAAATTTGGTGAGCGGGTATATTTAGGTTTTCGATTAGATATTTGTCGGAACCGACCAGATCGGGCCACTATAGCATATAAATATATATATACGTATAGCATATATCCCCCATAGAACCGAGTTCTCAGAAAAGAGAACTTTTGGTCATATCTTCCTCAATTTATCAGATTGAAACTTCAAATTTTACCATATGTTTTCGTATATTGCACATATTGTTGTCTGAAAAATTGATGATATCGGTAGTATATATAGCATATATCCCATACAACCGATTGTTCAGATAAGAAGCTTTTCGTTATTACTGCCCCATTTTAATAGCTAGAAGCTTCAAATTACACCGAATGCCTACGTTAGGGCATTCATTGCTGTCTGAAAAAATTGTACATATCAGACGTATATATAGGATATATCCGATACAACCGATTGTTCAGATAAGACACTTTTCGTAATTTCTGCCCCATTTTTACAGATAGAAGCTTCAAATTTCACCAAATGCTTACGTATACAGAATATATTTTTGTCTGAACAAATTGTATAGATAGGTCACATATATGGTCTGTATCCCATACAACCGATTGTTCAGATAAGACACTTTTCGTAATTTCTGTCCCATTTTAAGAGCTAGAAGCTTCAAGTTTCACCAAATACTTACGTATATAGAATATATTATTGTCTTTAAAAATCATAGATATCGGCCATATATATGGTATGTATCGCATACAACCGATTGTTCGGATAAGAGAGTTTTCGCAATTTCTGCCCCATTTTAACAGCTAGGACTTTCAAATTCCACCATATGCTTTCGCATATAGCAAATATTGTTGTCTAAAAAAATTAAGAGATTGGTCGTATATATAGCATCAATCCCCTCCACCGATTTTTCAAATAAGAAACTTTTAGCAATTTCTACACGATTTTAACAGCGAGAAGCTTCAAATTTCACGAAATGCTTACGTATATAGCATATATTGATGTCTGCAAAAATAATAGAGATCGGTGGTATATGAAGTATATACCCCATATAAACTCTCATTTCTGCCCCATTTTTAACGGCTAGAAGCTTCAAATTTATCAAATAGTTTCTTTTTGAGAACCGCGGAATTCTAATCATATCGTAACAAATAGTTGGGAACCGCTGAGACGCGCCATGCGTTGGGAATCACTGAAATCATAATATACCTTGACTTTCCAATATTAAATACACTTGCTCTTTTACTAAGTGCAATCATACACATTAGGGTGGGTCGATTTGTATGGACGAAGGTTTACCGATACCGCGCCATCGATTTTTCGATAGGATTTGGGCTCAGGAAAAAAAGTTCCACTACGCATACCCAAAAAAATAATTTTTCGACTTTGATTTTTAAGGTTTTTTTCATGTCCTACTAAAAAATGTTCATATGTATACCCTGTCAGACCTAAAAATGTCCGCTAAAAACGTAGGCGATAACAGTTTTTTGAAAAAAAAAAATGAAAAATGAATGCCCATATGTTCAGCTATAACATCACCATCCTACGGACTTTGTACATATATTTCAAACATTTTTAAGAAATTAACAATAAATTCGATCTACAACGTAAAATAAACCATTGATTTTAAAGAAAAGATAAAAAATACATTTATTTGTGACGATGAAAAACGTATTTCTTTCGATGTTGTATCACTGTTCCCTAGCATACCCACACAACTTGCACTTGACGTTATAAGAGAAAAATGGACAATAATAGAAGAGTACACTAAAATACCTAGAAAAATGTTTATGGAAATAGTAAAGTTCTGCATTGAGGAAAATAGATATTTTAAATTTAATGACACGATATATACTCAACTCCAAGGATTACCAATGGGATCACCGACCTCACCAATCATAGCAGACATATTAATGGAAGAGTTGTTGGAAAATAGCATTGAAAAGCTAATACAAAATCCAAGATCTGTAGCAAAATATGTTGATGACATTTTTGCGATAGTAAAAGAAACCGAGGCACAAAACACACTTGACGTATTAAACTCCTTTGACCGATATATAAACTTTACTACGGAACTCGAAGAAGATGGAAAATTACCCTACCTAGACTCATTTTTAATAAGAGAAGGCAATCAAATTAAATTGAAGTGGTATAAGAAATCAATATCATCAGGACGCGTCATCACTTTTAACTCCAAATACCGAAGAACGATGATTATCAATACAGCAACGGGCTGTAAAGACGAATGCTACAAATATCTGACGATACTTACTACAAATAAATTATAGAAGAAATTAAATTACTATTAAGGGATAATGATTTTCCACAGAATATTATAAAAAGTTTAATAAGAAGAACGCTATCAACAAACCGAGATCTTATACCAAAAACCCCAAAAATATTTAAATCTGTTATTTACGTACCTGGTTTATCAGAGCGACTTGCCAAATCAGATTGCTATAGTAGCGAAGAAACAAAAATTGCCCATAAACCAATAAATACTCTAAAACATATTTACAATAAACCAAAATCAAAAATACCGAACACCGAAAAAAGCAATGTTGTATATAAAATCCCTTGCAAAAGTAATGATAAAGAATCGTGCAATAAGGTTTATGTGGGCACAATCCAAGCAAAATTAAAAACTCGCCTGTCACAACAGAAATCTGAATATAAACAATGTAATTCTACTAACAACAATAAAACAGCTTTCATGGTCCACTGTGCCAGCAGTTATCATAGTCCGAACTTTGACGACGCTTCAGTTATTGAGAAAGAAGAAATGGAAGAAGAGGTACACATTAGAAATGTTACATATCGTTAACACACCTTCAAATATACGAATTAACTACAAAACAGATATTGTTAACACTGCACAGTCATACAGACACTTGTTAACAAAGAATAAACAGTATAGCTTAACTCACAGATACATTATTAAAGGTCACTAAATGAACCTAAAATAAAGTTAGTCTACTTTAGTGCTCATGCGATAAGATCGCGACATTGCCGTGTGTGAATAATAAACTTTGTTAAAGTCAGCAAAAAAATGCTAAGTGTTTAGTTGTTCTAAATCATACTAAAAAATGGTCTTTGCGATCAAGCGGGTTCCGGTTCTAAGTCTATTTAATTCAAATTGATTAACGAGCGAATCAGTAAATTTTGAACAATAAAATCGTGCATAAATCTTTCTAGTTGTGAAAAAAAATTTACGTGATAGTGAGAAAAAGTGGTTAAATATCGAAGAACCAGTGAATGTTGACATTTTGTCAAACCGTTTGCAAAAGCTGGAGCAATATTTTAGTAAGTTAGTTGAGTTAAGTAAGCAGATGTATGAATACCAAGACAACGAAGGCCTCGAGGATCCAGTAGAAGACATATTGGATTACGAGGATAAGTACTTTACTGCTCACGGATTGTTGTCCACCACACTAAAGGCTAAGGTTCGATAATTACCATGCGCGCTAAACGAGGATTCGGTCAATAAGTTGGCTGATCTACAAACGACATTTCTTGAACGCCTAACTGAAACCCAGAACATATCAAATATTCATTTACCTAAGATTCAAGTTCCTAAATTTTCCAGCAACTACCAAGATTGGCCCTCTTTTAGGAATTTTTTTACTGGTGGCATCGGTCAAAAGACTAATTTAACAGCTACACAAAAATTCCACTATTTGAAGTCCTACTTTTCAGGAGAAGCGCTTACAATTGGTAAAACATTTGGCTCTCACAGACAATAATTACGTGGAAGCACAGGATCGCCTGACACAACGGATGGATCGTAAACCGTTGATCGTCCGATTCTTGTGCAATCATTTTTATCGCTTCCCCCTTTTCACACGGCGAATGCATATATCTTATAACAGAGCCGGCCACACAAATACTAAAACAATTGCATAAGTGTGTGTACAAATTGAGTGACAACTCCCCACAGTGTGCTAAAAGAAAAAAATTTGCATGAGATATGCCGATATGGGTATCAAATGAAAGGTATTTCACTCGGCATTACAATAGGGACATTTTTGAGTAGGGTTGCCACCTATTCGAAATTAAAAAAATTGCATGAGATATGCCGATATGGGTATCAAACGAAAGGTATTTCACTCCGCATTACAATAGGGACAGTTTTTAGTAGGGTTGCCATTTAGGGTTGCCACCTATTCGGAATTTAAAAAAATTGCATTAGATATGCCGATATGAGTACCAAAGGAAAGGTATTACACTCCGCATAACAATAGGGACATTTTTCAGTAGGGTTGCCATTGTGGTTGCCACCTATTCGAAATTAAAAAAAATTGCATGCGATACGCCGATATGGGTATCAAACGAAAGGTATTTCACTCCGCATTACAATAGGGAAATTTTTGAGTAGGGTTGACATTTAGGGTTGCCACCTATTCGAAATTTAAAAAAATTGCATGAGATATGCCGATATGGGTATCAAATGAAAGGTATTTCACTCCGCATTACAATAGGGACATTTTTTAGTAGGGTTGCCATTTAAGGTTGCCACTTATTCGAAATTAAAAAAAATTGCATGAGATGTGCCGATATGGGTATCAAAGGAAAGGTATTTCACTCCGCATAACAATAGGAACATTTTTGAGTAGGGTTGCCACCAATTCGAAACTAAAAAAATTGTATGAGATATGCCGATACGGGATCAAACGAAAGGTATTTCACTCCACATTAAAATAGAGAAATTTTTGAGTAGGGTTGATATTTAGGGTTGCCACCTATTCGAAATTAAAAAAATTGCATGAGATATGCCGATAGGTGCAGTGTTATAAAGCCATATGGCCTTATATCTCAATGAAACGAGAAATTAAACCATATGGCTTTATTGCATACACCCAAGTGCAATATCACCATAATCGTTGAGGGACCAAAGTGGAAATAACGCCATAACGAGCTGATATTTCCTAATAACTCTTATGTTTATTGTTATGTTAGCCGATCCAACACCGGCAGCGACATGCACCGTAATTCTGCGTAGAGTATCTTTCTGCATAGGCGGCCTTCTTCCGCGCATATAAAAAATAAGCATGGGTTACGCCATGCCAAGTCCGGGTGTGTGGTATAACCGTGGCTACCGCCACGGTGATGTCCTTTTGCGCAGTACACGCTTCTGCGCAGAAGTCTGTACTACGCAGAAGGACATAACCGTGGCGGCAGCAAATTTATTTTATTTTTTTTTTATGAAATGAATAATTGCAATTTCTCACAGATTACTATTAGAAAGATAGCACCATAGCAAAAAGATATCTGACCATGGTAATTTGCTACCGTTGAATACTAGAGGCATATGTTCAATTTGAAAACGACATCTAACCATTTAACTACTTACCAACAGATGGAGCTTAGGAAAGTAAGTTGACATTTAATTAAACTAACTGATAGTTGTCAGAACTGATCGTTGTCAGTCGTTAAACTTACAAGTTTTTGGAATGTAATAAAATTGTGAGACTTTCATAGTGTATAACTAAAAAAAATTTTGAAATTAATAATTCGGCGCATGAAGATACTCGACCTAAATAACTTAGTTCTCGATTTCACTAATTGTTATAACAATCCCTGATACTATAGGCTGGAATTACCCATTTCAAATTGTAATAGTGTTTGATATGTTTTTGAAATCTATTTTTAAGGAAATCAAATATTTGTTTTTGTTTTTATCGGCCTATTGATAAATCATTCAAGGTTCGAATCGAGCTCAAGGCCAGAACAATAATTTTTTTCTAATGATAATTATTGTTATTTTTTAATTTTTCTAAATTAGAAAAATTGTATTTTGTTTTTGGAATAGTAAGTAGAAAATTTTTCAGACAACCTGCCTAATTTAGAAAAATTAAAAAATAACAATAATTATCATTAGAAAAAAATTATTGTTCTGGCCTTGAGCTCGATTCGAACCTTGAATGAAATCAAATATTCGTAAGTAAAAATATATAGTATATGTACATATAAAAAAAGTAGAGTTTGATTAATGATGACATGTAGAACAAAGTATGTTATGCGGCATACTCGAAGACTGCCGAACAAAGCTCGGTCGCCCAGGTACTTTATATTTATATTTATATTTATTTTGAGCATTAGGGTGTATATGTAAGACTTCAGCCTTTTAGGATACATCAACAAGGTGGAAATTTAACAAGTATATAAACTTAAATCTAATATAATTTTTTTTTAATTAATAGAATGAAACTAAATCAATTTAGATTAAAATTTTACAGTGGGTATCAATTAAAATTTATGTATGTTTCAGAACAAATTTAGTTTTAGTTTCAAGTTTAAAAGTATAAATATATAGCATATATAGGATTTAGAAACAGTATAGGATAGAAAAAATACTTAGGAACATGAACTACTTAGATTGCAATCATACTCACTCCGCAGAACTAAAGTAAATGTTAATTACACTTTTGTGATTGCACCTACTCATAGCAGTTCTGAAATAGAATTCCACAGCCTCACAGCATTATGAAGAAAAGTCTTGATGAGCACAAATAGGCATATTTTTGAACGAGCGGGTTATGATGCCTTTTAGACCTTGCGAATTTCAGTTTCTCATAAAGATATTCGGGAGTTTTATATTCTATAAGCTTGTAAATGAATATACAATTTCTTGCTGCAAGGTAATCAGAAATGGTGCATCCTAGAATTTTAGTCTTTCAAGCCGATATGTGGCCATATCTTTTAATACCTTCAACATATCGCGTTACAATGTTGAATGTAACATCAATTTTGTGAGTCGAAATAGAATCGAGTTTGCTGTATTCAAGCTCCGAGTACGTAAAGTGAGGCAAAATTAGTTGAACAGCTAACTTTTTTCTGGTATTTAGAGGTGTAAATGAGGCTGACATTCTTAATCTTCGTAGAACAACATACACATTACTAAAAATTTTATTTATATGGTCTGAGCAAGTTAGCGAGGAGTTCACTACCAATCCCACATTCCGTATCTTCTCAGTAAACATTAAGACGCCCGCAGTTACACAAACGAAAAAATGAGGTTCATGCCTATATGAGTAAAACAAAAGGATCGGATATCGGAAAGAAGGATAAAGGAAAGAAAAGAAGAAGGCCCGTCCAGAGTCAGGGGAGTCTACCCACCCTCTTCGCGGATCTTACGCGAAGCCATAGGCGCTGTGCTGACTCCTCCATTCTTACAGCGCCCGCAATACCTGACTCAAGTTCGTCTGTCTAAGGGTCTTTCACGTCATTTCCCCCCCCCCCCCCTTCCCCTCTTCCTACCGGGAACAACACCGACACCAAAGAGTTGAAACGTTAGCCCTCCATTACAGAAATAACCTTAATTTCAACCTGTAAGATTTGATAACGTTATAAACATTTCTTTTATTTAATGATAATACCGCAACCAAAATAACTATATGCTACCCTTACCGATAGACTTAATCATATGTATATAAAAATTTTCGCAAACAAAAGGAATACAAAAGTTTTGACAATTCTATTTAGCAATATAATATATATATATAAAAAAGCTTGAAATCTTCAAAGAACTCTTCGACCATAAATTCAAAAACAATCCAGTTTGAAGCAAAAAAATAATCGAATTCAAACAAAATTAAGTGAACGATATTGAGGGTTGTGTATAACTCGTCACCCCCTAGGGTATTCTTTATTAGAAAGATACTTTGTTTCTACAAAAAAATCATTGTCATATCTTTCCTTTCAATAAACAGCAAAAAGATCTATCGGTATGTATATATATACAACAAAAGAAACCAAAGCAGCTAAAGTTAATGCAAATTCCTGACCTAGGCTAAGGTATTATGTACATTGGCATATATATAGGTCAATGCTTGCATACGTATATATGTAAAGAGAAGAATATGATAGGTTTTTTTTTTTTTTTCTTCGTTTTCTCACTCACCTGATCTCAGTACATCAGCATTGTAGGCGCCTTCAAGCTGTGGGGGACCTGTGAGAGAGGAAAATTTTACATACATATGTCTCTTCCTACTCGTACATATACCATACGTTCATTGCCTAAGTAAGGTTCAATAGAATTTTCCGACCGACTCTACGCTTACTCACTTGCGGTAGCGGGCGTCGAGTGGGTCACAAGTGTGCAAAGGAAAAAAATTACAAAGAAAATACCAAAAAAAACTAACACCCGAAAGCTAGCTTAGAAGCCAACAAAATTGTGCTTACGTGTAACAAAAAAAAAAAAACGAGAAATGTGCAAGCCACGTGTCCCTAGCAAAAAAACCAAGGAAATCTTTAAAAAAATAAAAGAAATAGTGATCTTAAAAAAATTTCGAAATTAACAACTGGTTATGAGGCAAAAATTAAAAAATGTGTTCCCTCGGCCCTCCTTGGCCTTTGGTGGTGGTGACGTCGCTTGTGTTGCTGTCGGCGTTGCTGCTGGTGGCGATGCTGTCGCTGCTGCTGACGTTGGCTGGCTTCCTCTGTTTAATGTTTGTGTTGGCGTGGGCGCTGGCTTTCGCTCAGTTAATACTTCTGCCTGCCGACCACGATCATGCTCTGGTCTGGAATTATCTCTCTCTCTCTTTCCCTTCTCTCATTCCACGGCAATCTATTTCGCTACATATGACGTTGGAACGTACATATGTATTTTGAAATTTCCAATTAGCTATTTCCTTTGAAAATGTATGACAATGCGGGTAAGTACATTTTTAGCCCCTTCCTAGGTCCTGCCACAAAATCTATAAATATAGAAAATATAAAAAAAACGAGATGTTTTCTACTGCCTGCATATTGTAGGTGTGTTCGGCTCCTTTATTGCTTTTGCCTTTACTTGTGTATGTCCAGACATACCCTACACATAGCCTTCCAATTCCAATTGGCATATCATGCAGTATGTATGAACTTACATTCATATGTGCATGCAAGAAAAAAACTTAAACCGAATGTTCTATCTTTTTTTTCTTCTTAACTTCATTTTCATTTTATGTTAAATATTTAAATATGTTTAGTCTTATTTTATCTCGGCCACTTTCTTACTATAATTCGATCCCCTTTCACTAAACCTTATTCTCATTTAATTTTTCATAATTACAATTTTGACCTGAACTTTAGTTTGTAATGCTCTCTGTGTTTGACGTAAATTTTCATTTAATTTTTTTTAAACAAGTTTCAAATTTAGTTTGCGTACCCGTTTTTTCATTTAGATTTCAGATATTTTAATTTTTGAATACATTCTATCTTTACACGCCTTCCCTCCCTTAATTTTTTTTTAAGCAAATCTTATTTTATTTAACTCCTTTTTTTTTCAAAATTTTAAATAAGTTTAATTTAATTTTTGTTTTATTTCTTTGAATATTCTATTCTACTTAAAATTTTTTTCTACCAATTTTACTTCAATCTCAAAATCTAATTTAAATGAATTATGCTGGTTTCTAATTAACTCCCCTTTATTTAAATTTAGTTAATTTTTAATCTAATTTAACTACAACTTTCACTTCACTTCACATTAACTCCGGATATACATACGTTTTATTTAAGAGTGTATCTATATATATATATATTTTTTTTTTTTGATTTCAATTAAATTTATCATAAATTGTTACTTCCAATCAAAAAAATGCCCATTTTTAACAAATTCAGGATTTTAGATTTCTTTCGCTAATTTAATTTTCGACTTTAAATCAACTTTCTTTAATTAATTTCTAAATTCACTAAAGTTTTATTTTCTTCTACTAATTAATCTTTTTTCTCTTCCTTTACTTCTTATTTAATTTTAGTCTGCATTTTAAAAGAAAATTTTTCTTTTTCGATTTATGCTTAGTAAAAAAAATTTTAAGTAAGGTTAGGTTTAAGTTAATGTGAAATGACATAAACTGAATTTTATGTGAACTAAGGGATTAATTTAATTTTACCGCGCAAGAAAAAAATAATTTTTTTCAAAATTTAAATGTCTGCAAAAAAACAACTTCTTTTGCGTTATTTGGCCAGGCTATCAAAATTGATTTTACTCGATTTTTCATATATGGAAAAGGGAACCTTCACTCAATTTGAGAGTACGAGAAAAGGTAAATAAAATTGAAAGATGTTGTGCTTTAAAGTTTTCTAAATTTAAATTTTAAAAGTGAATATTTTTCTCAAATTTTTAGCAAAAGACATACAAAAAAATTTTCTTTTTCTTCTTTTAAGGAATTTAGTTAAATAAACAGTACATTGGTACTTTCCGGTGGCAGGATGTCCAACGCAATTTTTTTTGTTATACTTTCAATTGTGCTATTTTTTTAACGGAATCGAGACCGTTTTCCGAATATACGGGATTTAAAAAAACAAATAAATTTTTTTTTTTTTTTACTTAACTTTGAATTTTCCGCGGAACGCCAACGCACTTTTGATCCAACTTTTGCACTGATCTTCTGAGCTTCAGTTAGATCGTGCGCATACCCCCATTCGTATCTAAACGGAATTTCATACCACTTTCACTCAATTCACACCCACGCATGTGCAGCTGCATTTCGTTCTTTGCGCTGCACACATTCATACCTGTATATGTAGGCCTCCTTCTACTAATGTTGCGCAACACGCGTAGATATCTGGTTGAGATACATTTTGTCAATAATGGTGTAACGCAAGAACAAGTACGGTTGCCGGTGACATATGTACTTATGTATCTTAAGGCTAGCGTAACAGGCTCGCATCCGCCGATGGGGATTGTCCCATGGAGCGTGTGCGTAAAAGAAATTCATTCCGGGCAAGTAAAAAAAATCTTCCAAGTCAGTTGTAGCTGAGTATGTGAAACACGTGCTATCAACACGTACTTACAACATCACTACCTAAGTACCTGCTAACTAAATGTGTCACAAATTAATTCATAATTTTAGGTTATAAAAAATTTCACACAGTTTTAGTTGTCAAAGTCATCAATATTGTTAGTAAAATATATCATAGTTAGGATTAAGGTCGTTGAGAAAAAAAATATCACAGATTTCTGACTATTGCTAGTTGACAAAAATAAAATTAAAAAAATAAACAATTGAATAAATAAATAAAAAGGGGTTTAATAATTACTAAATGGTCAAGTAGGTGTATAAAAAAGATCACTGGGTGTAAAAAATGCTAAAAATCCTACGTCAATAGAAAGGTAGTCAGATATGGGAATCGTCAAGTATGCAGATAAATAATTATGTCGTCAGGAGTAGAAGATTAGTCAGGTATTTGACAACCACATTGTAAACATTTAACATTCAACGTGCAACATCTAACATGCAACATATAACATTTACTTCGGGAATATATCCTTAGCATGGTATACCCCGATTCTTTACCCGTTGGCATCCCCTAGCTCGCACATTGAATTTCCTATTGTTTTAAGCGCTACACATTTGACTTGCTTGGGTGCCAGCTTGGCATTATAGTTTTCAATCTGGGAGCTCTGTTTAAAATTCCGGCGGTATACCACTTGTCCAATTTGAAACCTAACGTCCGTACTTCTCGTATCATACACTTTCTTACTACGCTCGTGTGCTAACTTCAGCTCCCTTTTAATTTTGTCCCTCAGTAACTGCAATCTATCACATCCCTCAGCAACCCCAACTTTCGGTATAGCTCGTATGATGCTGCATGCAGTATCATAGGCATACCGAAAGTGGCATGATAAGGCGTCATGTTGATTGCGGAGTGGACAGCACTTCGAAGTGCAAATGCCGCATTTTGGTTTTCGTTAATAAATGATCTTACGATCTGGAGAACCGACCGATTGACCCTCTCTGCGGCGTTTCCCTGCGGTGAATAAAACGCTGTTTTGATATGGGTTGTACCATATTTTTCTAGGAGGGTGGCGAAAGTTCCTGAAACGAATTGCCTTCCGTTGTCCGAATGGATGTATTCGGGTACCCCGAATATATGGAAGACTTCTCGTTCCAGAAATTTCACCACCTCGGCTGAAGTTGCTTTACGCATAAGTTTCAAGAATACACATTTGGTAAGATGGTTTAAACATACAAACACATAAACATTACCATCCGACGTACAAGGATACGGACCCATAAAATCTACAAACAAACGTTGAAAAGGTCGTTCAGTTATATGTTGTTTGCCCATGAGGGGCTTGTGAAAAGCATATTGCGTCTTGCTTTCTGAGCAGACTTCACATCCTTTAATAAAGGTGCAAACTTCTGTTACCATTCCTGGCCAGTAATATCGTTCGCGTAAACGGGACAAAGTTTTGTGGATTCCACCGTTACCAGCTGAAGGTGAGCTGTGAGCAGACTCTACCAGCCCCGATCGCAGTTTCGACGGAACCCAAAGCTTCCAGGCTTGGTCCGCTTGAAGTACATCTCCTCGGTCAAACTATGTCCGTTTATATACGTATCCGTCAGATACGCATAAGTCTGGCAATTTATCTTTGTTGTCGGTCACAGTTTTTCGCAGCTTACGATATTCGTCTGAGTAAAAATATGGCGAGTCTAGACATATGTCCATCACTCTGTCACTGGGTCTTATTTCTTCCATGTCCATTCTGGAAAGAGTGTCCGGTACAACGTTTTGTGAGCCTTTTCTATGTTCGATGTCAAAATTGAAATTTTGGAGTTTTAAACTCCATCTAGGAAGTCGTCCAGCAAGGTCTTTTTGGTTCATAAGTCATTTTAAGCTCGCGTGGTCCGTTGTCATCGTGAATGGCAAGCCCTCCACATAGGGTCGAAAACGTTTTACGATTTTTTTTTCGCTGTTCTGTCACACTGTAGTTTTTCTGTACTTTGTTCAGTTTTACAGACATGTAAGCAATTGGTCTTTCGTTATTGTCTTCGTCGAGTTGGAAAAGAACCCCGCCCACTACGTCTTTCAATGCATCGCATTGGATGTAGAAACGTCTGTTAAAATCTGGATGATTTAGGACGGGAGCCGATATTAGGCCTTGTTTGAGTTGTTCAAATGCCCGTCTAGCGTCATCAGTCATAGTGAATTTCCTCATATTTTCCTTGGTGAGGCAGTCGTGCAGCGGAGCTGCAATAGTCGCGTAATATTATATGAAGCGTCGGTACCAGCCTGACATGCCTAGGAACCGCCGTGACTGTTTCGGGGTTTTCGGTTCGGGAAAGTCCCTCACAGCCGCTACCTTGTTTGAGTCAGTTCTAATGCAGCCGTCACCTACAACATAACTAAGATATCGAACTTCTTTATAACAAAACTTACTTTTCTCTACGTTTATTGTTAAGTTTGCTTCGCGAAGACACCCAGCGACCTTTTCTAACAAACATATATGAGACGAAAAATCTTCAGAACAAACTAACAAGTTATTAAGGTACACAAACACACGTAACGAAGCGGATATAACCTTGTCCATTAATCGACACATTCTTTGTGCCGCGTTGCACAGTCCGAAGGGCATAACTGTAAGTTGGTAGAGGGATCTCCCTGGCACTGTGAACGCTGTCTTCTCCCTCGACCTTTTTCCAACGGAATCTGCCAGAAGGCGTCGTTCAGGTCTCTGGCTGATATGTACCTTGAATTTGTAGCCGGCTAAGTATTCTGCCGATATGGGGGAGTGGATAGGCGTCCTTGACGGTTCGCTCATTTACCTTACGCGCATCCAGGCAAAGTCAAATCTTAGTTCCCTTAATTACTAGCGATACTGGTGAGATCCAACTACTATTGGATTCTTCGATTACCCCCATATTAAGCATCCGATCTAACTCGGCGCAAACTAATTTTTGTATCGCTGGTGAAATGGGATAGTGGCGTTGTTTAACTGGTAAATTCTCATCGCGTACCTCTATCACATGTTCTTCTAATCCGGCACGGCCTAATCCTAAGACAGTGAATGAAGGGAATTGTGCCTTTACCCGTTCTAAAGCTACCGTCTGGTCTGGGGAGCGAACTCTGTTACTGTCGTGTGGGTTGGACGAGCTGTGGGGCCTCTACTAACTACGTTTAGGTTGAAAACCTTCCAAAAATCAATCCCTAAATATACTTCTTGTTGGAGCCCTGGTACTATTAAAAACTCTAAGTCCCTGCACATCTCGTCCCACATCACTGGTAATACTACCACGCCTGTCACTGGTGTTTCTCCTCCGTTTGCCGTCTTAATAAATTGATGTGTTATTGGTAGAATCCTTGCTTCGTGCCCTTCTAAAAACTTCTCACTATTTTTCCCCAGACAGCATGCTCCTGCTCTCGAATCTAACAAAGCTAATGCGTATTTACCGCTCATATTTGTTTGGCAAAAATCTATTGTCACCCTTTAAAGTGACTATTGTCGAATTTATTTGGCTCCTGATTCTTCTAAACATCTTTCTCTTTTCTCTCATCTTTTTAAAATTTCTGCTTCTTCTTCTTTCTACTATCTCCTCATTAAATATTCTCCTCCATGCTTCCTCATATTCTTGTCTCCTTATATGTAAACTCTTCAATTCTCTCTTCTTTCTTACATCTAAGCTGTTTTCTATTCATCCATTATTAATTTCTCTTTTTAAAATTTTCATTCATTGCTTGTTGTCCGGGCGCTCTTTCTCCTGGCTGAGTACCCCGGTCATCTCTGCCAGATTCCCGTTTCCCTTAGGAGGTTTGAACACACAAAAAGAGCTGTCTCCCCACACGAAAAGCAGATCATGTTGTGGAAGCTGGATCTGCAACGCGTTTCCATATTGGCTTCCGCTGGATTCTTCGCAAAATGGTCAACAGGCATTCCACAAGAGAAACACAACATTAAGTGGAAAGGTGCGCTTCACAAGGCAGTCGGTTCTATGTACCGGAGCGACTCCGGATTTTTCCCGAACAAGGACTGTCATTTCAGTGTGACCCCATCTAATTTGTTTCGTCCCTCCCACAAATTGTCATCCTCCCAGCAGCTCCTTGCAGCAGGACTGCTCCATATTCTCTTACTCCGGGAAGGCATCGAATCCAATCCGGGTCCGTCTCCTGACCCCGGTCCTGAGAAATGGTTTTGCTGCATCTGCCGGAAAAGAATATTTTGAGGACGGTCATACTCTGTTCAGTGTGTCTCGTGCAAGGGATGGTTGCAACGGACAGGTTGTTCTGGGCTTGATCCCAAAACCCGACGTCCACGTAACTTTTATAAATCTTTTGTGGCTCCTTGCTGTTCACGCCCAAGGGCGTCCCGTAGTCTACGTCTAAGCGCCCCCCCTACTACCTTCCAGCAGCTCCGCTGCTCAGCAAGCCACAACAAGTACCCGCTGCTGCTCGCGCCCCACGGCGCCAACAACTCAAACAGCCGCTACCACTCATAACTACAATCTTCGTAGTAGAGTCGGAAGCAATGCTGAGCAACAGCCCCTGCCCCCGTCTTCTCCCCCCTCTCTTTTCCGGCAGCAATCGTGTAGGTCAGGGAAACAGACTCTTAGTCCCTACCTCCGTTTGCACCGTTTGCCAGCACAGAATATATATGTTTGCGACATCCGCCCAATGCAGCTCCTGCCTTGGGTGGTGCCACTTCCCTAGATGTTCTGGTCTCCGCGACGGCAACCCGCCGACGGGTTTCATCGCGCCATGTTGCCAGGTCGCAAACCCAAATCATCCGGGTACCCCAATGCTTGCCCAAGTCGCCCAGTCCTAGGGCCACAACAGCAATTGCGTCCTGGCCTTCCACAACCCAGGCGTAGTCACCCGTCACTTACCCCCAGAGTGACGACGTCTTCCCTTATGCACTTCAGAATTCTGCAGTTAAACTGTAATGGACTAACTGGGAAGATTACGGAGATAGTCGATTTCATGAAGCGGCACAACATCCGCATTGCTGCGATTCAAGAGACTAAACTCACAGCAAGATCTGCATTGCAGACCTGCTCTGGGTATAACGTCCACAAGAAAGACCGCGAGAGCGGATGTGGAGGCGGTCTCGCGTTTATCATAGACCACTCTGTGCAATATTGTATATTTGATCCTGGCATCGACCGCAGGGACAATGTCTTAGAACGTCAAGGCCTATCTGTCCGGTCAGGCGATGCAAACCTAGAAATCATCAACATCTACATCCCTCCTGCCACCTCTTGCCCCAGTGGATACCGCCCTAATATCAGGGCCTTACTCACTGGCAACAATCACATTATCTTAGGCGATTTCAATGCCCATCATGATCGATGGCACTCAAACTTGCGGGCGGACAGTAGGGGTGAGATGTTGGCGGATCAAATAGAAGAAACGACGTTCTGCACAATAAACGGAGACGACCCCACACGTATGGTAAGAAGCTGTCACAGCTCGCCAGATATCTCAATCGTGAGCGCAGAACTCGTAAACTGCGTCAACTGGCAGCCGATGGTAATATTGGCATCCGACCACCTGCCCATACTTATTTCGCTTGAGAGTAACGCCGACTTCATCGTCACTGAAAAACGCACTTTCATAAACTTCAAAAAAGGAAAGTGGGAAGAATATAAATCTGCAACAGACAGCAGCTTTGCTGCCCTCCCTATCCCGACTGATGCCCGCCAAGGGGAGCGTGCCTTCGGGAGAACGTGACCTTATAAGACAGCTTGACCCAGGCGACCCCCAAATAAGGGATATAAACCAACGCATCAGATTGCTTGTAGATGAACACAAGCGGGCGAAATGGGAGGAGCACCTAAGAGGTTGTAACCTCTCTATCGGTGTGGGTAAACTTTGGTCCACCGTAAAGTCCCTATCGAATCCGACTAAGCACAAAGACAAAGTTTCCATCGCCTTTGGTGACAAAGTGCTGTCGGTCGCGAAAAAATGCGCGAGCGCTTTCTGCCGACAATATATAATGCATCCTACGGTCGACAAAGATAGACGGAGAGCCAATAGACGCGCACATAAACACAAATTCAGCGCGTCACCAATCACCATCACCGCTAAAGAGGTTGAGGACGCCATTGGTTGGGCTAAACCATCCAAAGCAGTGGGCCCAGACGGCATAGCCATGCCGATGCTTAAAACCCTAGGGAAAGAGGGGTTCAAATATTTAGCGCATGTCTTCAATCTGCCTTTTTCCACATTTGTCATACCTGAGAAATGGAAAATGGCCAAGGTGCTCCCGCTACTAAAGCCTGGGAAACCAGCTAACATAGGTGAGTCGTATCGTCCGATATCTCTCCTATCGCCAGTGGCAAAGACGCTTGAAGCCATTTTGCTCCCTTATTTCCAAGCAAATTTGCAGCTAGCCCCTCATCAGCATGGCTTCAGAAAACTCCATAGCACTACCACCGCGCTAAATACCATTAGCACCCAGATAAATTGCGGTTTAAATCAATACCCCCACCATAGAACAGTACTCGTAGCGCTAGACCTATCAAAAGCTTTTGATACGGTCAACCATGGCTCGTTACTGCAGGACCTGGAAGGGTCTACCCTTCCCCCATGTCTTAAAAGGTGGACCGCAAATTATCTGAGTGGTCGGCAGCCATCGGTGCAATTTAGAAACGAAACATCAAAACCAAGGAGAATTAAACAGGGGGTGCCACAGGGTGGTGTCCTATCCGCACTTTTGTTTAATTTCTACATATCTAAGCTACCTTCACCACCGGAAGGAGTCACAATCGTTTCCTACGCCGATGACTGCACAATAATGGCCACAGGCCCAGGCCCAAAGATCGATGCGCTATGCAATAAAATAAACGGCTATCTCCCTGATCTCTCCAGTTTTTTCGCCTCGCGAAACCTGACATTATCACCGACTAAATCTTCCGCGACCTTATTTACAACACGGACGCCCCAAATGTCGACCATTTTGAACATCCACGTTGATGGCACTACGCTACCGACTGTCCGACACCCCAAAATCTTGGGTGTGACGTTTGATCAGGATCTACATTTTGGTGAGCACGCAGCCGCAATAGTTCCGAGAATTCAGAGCCGTAACAAAATCCTCAAATCCCTCGCTGGCAGTACTTGGGGAAAAGATAAAGAAACGCTCATGACTACATACAAAGCAATTAGCCAGCCGATTACATGCTACGCATCACCCATATGGTCGCCAAGCCTAAAAATCACCCACTGGAAGAAACTACAGGCCTGCCAAAATACTGCTCTCAGAATCGCCACGGGCTGTGTTCTTATGTCCCCAGAACACCATCTGCATAATGAGGCGAGAATACTCCCCATCAGGGAGAGAAATGAGATGCTGACCAAACAGTTCCTGTTGAATACCCAGAAACCTGGGCATCCCAACAGACATCTGATTGATGAACCAGCACCGCCTAGGGGCTTAAGGAGTCATCTCCGTAAGCATTTTGAGGAAATACGGCACCTGAGAACCCAGCCGTATGAAGTGAAAAAACACCAGCAGGTCCTTGGTGAACTCCATAAACAGGCGTCGGACCTTTATGCCGGGAATTGCCCGGTGAATCCAGTACTTAACGAAAATTATCCAAAACTTGCGGAAGAGGGTCGCATACTCCCCAGGGAAACACGTGTCACTCTTGCTCAACTTCGTTCTGGATACTGTAACTGGTTAAACTCTTACCTATCCAGAATCAACCCCGACATACAAAATGTATGCCCCGCTTGCAATGTGTCCCCACATGACACCAACCATCTCTTCAATTGTAATGTGGAACCAACGCCTCTAACACCCCTTTCCTTATGGTCCACCCCTGTTGAAACGGCAAGTTTCCTTGGACTCCCGTTATAGGATATTGATGATCGGTCGCGGCTATTAGGTGGGGCGAGCATTGCTACAACAACAACAACAACAACAAGTGGAAAGGTGAGGGACAGAAAGAGTTTATAATTTGTTTGGTACCGGTTGTAGACGTTGTGGCAAGTGCAACACGCGGTGCCAGGTTTTTTGTCCTGCCATCAGGTAGCTGACCACTTTTTGACCTATTTTCAAATGGGTTCCCTATCGCTTCAAGTGGCTTGGAACTGCCCATCTCTTCTGGAAACTGTACGTCGGGGTAGACTACTTCGCTTACCGCCCATTTAGACCTACTTTTGTTTTCTTTTATAACCTTTGCGGCACGCCGGCACTCAGCCTTTAGCTCGGCTAGTGTGTCCATTTTCGAGGAGAATGTAAGGTTAGCCAGGTATGGCTTTAGGTTCCCCTTAATGATTCCTACTAGCTCTTTTCAGGAATTCTCTTCCGAAGCCTGAACGTCAAATTATGTACTTCGCCATAAAATTCATCAAATCCCTCATGCACCAACTGTTTCCGTTCCATGATTTGCCGAATCACCTCGTAGTCGGACTCTGCGGTTTTGAAATGCGCTAACAATTCTGCCTTCAGATCCATGTATCCGAAGTTTGGATCTTCTGCATGGTCTTCCAACACCTGCCAGTACCATTTCAAAACCGCGCCCGAAACGAGACAATGGAAATCAGTAAACAGCTGGTGATGATTGATTTGATGCTGTACCCTCATCTTCTCAATACGGAATAAGAAACTTTTGACCGAAATCCCCTTATCCGTGCCGTCAAACTTTATGTGCCCCTTCTCCAGGCCCATTTTCTTCCAACGCTGTGGCTCCTGTGTGGCCTGACTTCCTCCGTCCGTTCGTCTTTCCCCGTTGTTGGTGTTGTTGCCTGCTCCATCTGAGTTTGTTTGACCTCTGTTGTTCGGCGTCGATGCCTGAGTGGAGCGGTGATCCAGTGCCTGTGCTGCGGAGGTTTCGATATCTGCTACTCGACCGCTGAGGTTGGCTACATACGTTTTGATGTTTCCGAGTTCGTTTGTCCACTGCGCCATTAGGTCGCCTTGGTGCGCCATCATGGCCATCAAACGACTTAGTTGTTCGGTGTTGGTATCGGTGTTCGCCATCCTATTTCCTGTTGCTGTCGCAAACCCAGCTGCCGGAACCCCTGGCATCTGATTTCCTACTGGACCAACGCCCCCCTCAGCACCGCGATGTTCGTCATCTGCCATATCTAAAATTTCGTCGAGCTTTTTCGAAAAGTTCAGGCACTCTTCGAACCTATTTGCCACTACCTGGCTCACAATGGACACACTAGCTTCGCGTCCGCTCCCTCCTTCGAAAGAGCCGAAGATCCTAGCTGTGCACTGGTTAAAGTAGTCTATAGGGACGAAATCTACCGGGTGTTGAATACCTGTAGTAATTTGTTTGAACAGTGACCCAACCACCTGATTTCCAAGGGCACGCGCAAAGCCACGAGTGATACGCCTGTCTCCGCTGAACAGGCCCAAACCACCAAAAACTATTTCTTCCCTGTTGTCTCCGTCAGAAATGTACCCAGACACACTCTACGGATTCACACTATCTCAAACGCGCAGTAACCGCGAACTAAATTTAAAAATTAACTTCAATTGTCTTTCCAAAAAAATTAAAGCAACTTAAACAAAACTGATTGAAAATCAGAACCCAAAAAATTTAGAAGAAAAAAAAGTTTCACAAACAAGAAATTCAAGTAAAAAAACCAAACCGATAACTCAAAAAAGATTTACTACACTACTAAATAGAAATTACGAAACTAAAGCAATTGAACGAAAACTAAAAATTCTAGTGATTTACCCAAAATTCAAATTAAAGATGTAATAGCAAGTGTAACTTAAAATACACGAAAAAAATACAAATAATTCAAGTGGGATGAAAAGGAAGAAATAACAAAAATAAAATAAAATAAAAAACATTTTAATTATAGGAACTAAATTTAAATATTTTAATGCAAAAATAAAAGGTATAAATTCAAGATTACAACTCCGATTAAAAAAACTTTGGACTTAAAATAAATTAAAAAAACGCAAAAATTCAATACAAAAAAAATATAAAGTAAATTTTCGAGTCTGGATTAACACTAAAGGTAAAGAAAATAAAGAAATTTGAAAAAAATAAAACTCAAAATAATAAAGAGCTCTTAAGAATTAGATTTAATTTCAAAATTCGAAAATTAAAATGGATTAAAAAAAATTATGTAAAAATTTAATTTAATTGGTAATAAAGGGATTATATTTATAAGAATAAAATTAAAAAAATATTTAATAATTTTTAAGTTCAAAAGAAATTTCAAAAAAAGAGTAAATAAAAATTGTAAAATTTCAAAATGGAATTCAAATCAAATTCAATGAATTATCGAAATTCAATTTAAAATTCTAAACAAAATAAAATTCAACCGAACTTAAATTAAAACGGCAAAAGAGGTAATTCAAGTAATTGGAAATAAATGGTAATATTAACGGGATATACCCAGTTGAAAATAAATACTAATCTCCAAGAACAGAAAAAATCAAACATTAGATTTAAACTAAAGAACGTAAAAAAAATTTATTTAAAGAAACAAGGTGGAAAAAAGCTATAAAAAATACAAAAATTATAAAAATTAAATTTTTAAAATAAAAATTTTAAACTCCAAATTTTAAATTGATATACAAAAAAACCAAAAGTATTTTGCATTCAAAACACAAAAGTTTTTTTTTTCAGAAATTGAAAGTTTCATGATAAAACTAACAATGTAAATTGCGACTTGCTATTCGAATTCCACAACAGCAATCTGACTTCGCAAAAGAAATTACTGTCGATGTAATAATAAATATGTTGTAATAAAAATAAAATGAAAAAATTAAAACGAAATGTTTAGGTAACTAAGTTTTCAATTGAATGAAATTTCAGCCCAAAAAAAATTTAAAGCAAAAAGAATTTTCAAAAATAAAAAAATTAAAATGTATTTATATATACGTGGGTATATTTAGTATCAAGATGTGTTTAGATATACGTATATGTTTGATTTTTTATCAGTTATACATAAAACAGAACAATAAAATAGTTTATATTTCCCATAAAATATAATTCAAGGCGGGAATAACTTTAGTTTATGTATATATTGATTTGGTTTGGTTTGTTCGTGGTGTTGCACTTGGCGAGGTCATTGTGGAAGGTTTCAGTCCGGTATTATTCTGTCCTTGTCGTGTCAGCTAGCTAATTCCCCATGTAACGTTGTAAAGAATGCACGTCGATACCCAGTGCTCGGCACCGAAGTACGGATGGAACACTTTATACCCACCCTGTAAAACTACCCCCATTTGCATACATGTTGCAAGCCTCACCCACACGTGTTGCATGAACTAGTGTGTGATAGCTTAAGCAACTATGTGTGCGACCAAAACAAAAAAAATTTTTTTTTAAATAGAAAAAAAAATCAAAAATGCATGTGCCCCTGGATCTTGCAAGTACCACTTATACAAACTTTGAAGGCTGTAAAAGGCACCTTGGAAGTTCTAAGACACAACCCCCCATGTCTTCATCATGGTTGCACGAATCGCCTGCGATTGGTCGCTAGCGATGTTGCAACCATGGTCCCTATTACCCTAATGCAGACCGCAGAGATAAAAAAAAAGATATAGAGAGGTGAGTAATGAAAAAAAGCAAAAGAGATATAGAATCGAAGAAAAGAAAAATAGAAATAATGGGAAATTGAAAAAAAAACGAATCGGGCTATTCGCTGGGCGCCATTGTTATGTTCCTGACTTTTGGTGGCAAGGTAGAGGTGGCGTGTGGCATGGTTGCTAGCCCCTGCTAGCTCGTCCAATGGGGTGGGGTTTTGCCCACCAAACTTGCCCGCAGTTACACAAACAAGAAAATGACGTTCATGCCTATATGAGTAAAAAAATAGGATCGGATATCGGAAAGAAGGAGAAGGGAAAGGAAAGAAGAAGGCCCGTCCAGAGTCAGGGGGAGTCTACCCACCCTCTTCGCGGATGTTACGCGAAACCATAGGCGCTGTGCTGACTCCTCTATTCTTACAGCGCCCCAATACCTAACTCAAGTTCGTCTGTCTAAATGTCTTTCACGTCATTGCCCCCCCCGCCCCCTTCCCCTCTTCCTACCGGGAACAACACCCACACTAAAGAGTTGAAACGTTAGCCCTCCATTACCGAAATAACCTTAATTTCAAACTGTAAGATTTGATAACGTTATAAACATTTCTTTTATTTAATGATAATACCGCAACCAAAATAACTATATGCTACCCTAACCGATAGGGTTAATCATATGTATATAAAAATTTTCGCAAACAAAAGGAATACAAAAGTTTTGACAATTATATTTAGCAATATAATATATCTATATAAAAAAATTTCAAATCTTCAAATAACTCTTCGACCATAAATTCAAAAACAATCCAGTTTGAAGCAAAAAAAGTAATCGAATTCAAACAAAATTAAGTGAACGATATTGAGGGTTGTGTATAACTCGTCACCCCTTAATGCATTCTGTATTAGGAACATACTTTGCTTCTACAAAAAAACCATTGTCATATCTTTCCTTTCAATAAACAGCAAAAAGATCTATCGGTATGTATATATATACAACAAAAGAAACCAAAGCAGCTAAAGTTAATGCAAATTACTGACCTAGGCTAAGGTATTAAGTACATAGGCATATATATAGGTCAATGCTTGCATACGTATATATGTAAAGAGAAGAATATGATAGGTTTTTTTTTCTTCGTTTTCTCACTCACCTGATCTCAGCATATCAGCATTGTAGGCGCCTTCAAGCTGTGGGGAACCTGTGAGAGAGGACAATTTTACATATATATGTCTCTTCCTACTCGTACAAATACCATACGTTCATTGCCTAAGTAAGGTTCAATAGAATTTTCCGACCGACTCTACGCTTACTCACTTGCGGTAGCGGGCGTCGAGTGGGTCACAAAATTGTGCGGCCAAAAGGTACAAAAGGAACAAAAGAAATCACACAAAAAAAGTATGTAAGTGTCATAAAAATGTGCTTACAAAAAAATTACTATTAGTAGCTTGAATATGAAAGTGTGTGGAGATAAAAATTGTTTGAACACCGCAAAAAAATCAAAGAAATCCGTGTGCAAAGGAAAAAAATTACAAATAAAATACCAAAAAAAAAAAAACTAACACCCGAAAGCTAGCTTAGAAGCCAACAAAATGTGCTTACGTGTAACCAAAATAACAAAAAAAAAACAACATAAATGTGCAAGCCACGTGTCGCCAGCAAAAAAACAAAGGAAATCTTTACAAAAATAAAAGAAATAGTGATACTTAAAAGATTTCGAAATTAACGAATGGTTATGAGGCAAAAGTAAAAAAATGTGTTCCCTCGGCCCTCCTTGGCCTTTGGTGGTGGTGACGTCGCTGGTGTTGCTGTCGGCGTTGCTGTTGGTGGCGATGCTGTCGCTGCTGCTGACGTTGGATGGCTTCCTCTGTTGAATGTTGGTGTTGGCGTGGGCGCTGGCTTTCGTTCAGTTAATACTTCTGCCTGCCGACCACGATCACGCTCTGGTCTGGAATTATCTCTCTCTCTTTTTCCCTTCTCTCAATCAACGGCAATCTAATTCGCTACATATGACGTTGGAACGTACATATGTATTTTGAAATTTCCAATTTTATAAATCTATTTCCTTTGAAAATGTATGACAATGCGGGTAAGTGCGTTTTAGCCTCTTCCTAGGTCCTGGCACAAAATCTATAAAGATAGAAAACAAAAAAAAAAATATATATATATATGTTTTCTACTGCCTGTATATTGTAGGTGTAGTCGGCTCCTTTATTGCTTTTTACCTTTACTTGTGTATGTCCAGACATACCCTACACATAGCCTTCCAATTCCAATTGACATATCATGCAGTATGTATGGACTTACATTCATATGTGCATGCAATAAAAAAAACTTAAAACGAATGTTCTATCTTTTTTCCTTCTTAACTTCATTTTCATTTTATGTTAAATATTTAAGTATGTTTAGTCTTATTTTATCTCGGCCACTTTCTTACTTTAGTTGGATCCCCTTTCACTAAACCTTATTCTCGTTTCATTTTTCATAATTAAAATTTTGACCTGAACTTTAGTTTCTAATACTCTGTGTGTTTGACGTAAATTTTCATTTAATTTTGTTTTGAACAAGTTTCTAATTTATTTTGCGTACCTTTTTTTCATTTAGATTTCAAATATTTAAATTTTTGAATACATTCTATCTTTACATGCCTTCCCTCCCTTAATCTTTTTTTGAAGCAAATCTTATTTTATTTAACTCCCTTTTTCAAAATTTTAAATAAGTTTAATTTAATTTTTGTTTTATTTCTTTGAATATTCTATTCTACTTAAAATTTTTTTCTACCAATTTTACTTCAATCTCAAAATCTAATTTAAATGAATTATGCTAGTTTCTAATTAACTCCCTTTTATTTAAACTTTAGTTAATTTTTAATCTAATTTAACTAAAATTTTCACTTCACTTCACATTAACTCCGGATATACATATGTTTTATTTAAGAGTGTATCTTTTTTTATTTCAATTAAATTTATCATCAATTGTTACTTCCAATCAAAAAAATGCCCATTTTTAACGAATTCAGGATTTTAGGTTTATTTCACTAATTTAATTTTCGACTTTAAATAAACTTTCTTTAATTTAATTTCTAAATTCACTAAAGTTTTATTTTATTCTACTAATTAATTTTTTTCTCTTCCTTTACTTCTTATTTAATTTTAGTCTGCATTTTAAAGAAAATTTCTCTTTTTCGATTTATGCTTAATAAAAAAATGTTTAAGTCAGGTTAGGTTTAAGTTTATGTGAAATGACATAAACTGAATTTTATTTGAACTAAGCGATTAATTTAATTTTACCGTGCAAGAAAAAAATAATTTTTTTCCAAAATTTAAATGTCTGCAAAAAAACAACTTCTATTGCGTTATTTCGCCAGGCTATCAAAATTGATTTTACTCGATTTTTCATTTGTGGAAAAGGGAACCTTCACTCAATTTGAGAGTACGAGAAAGGGTAAATAAAATTGAAAGATGTAAAAGATTAAAAGTGAATATTTTTCTCAAATGAGAATGAAATAATAATCAAATTTAAATTTTTAGCAAAAGACACACAAAAAAGATTTTTTTTTCTTCTTTTAAGGAATTTAGTTAAATAAACAGTACATTAGCACTTACCGGTTGCAGGATGTCCAACGGAATTTGCTTCTCGTTGTTATACTTTACAATTGTGCTATTTTTTTAACGGAATCGAGACCGTATTCCAAACATACGGGATTTAAAAAAAAAAACAAAAAAAAATTTTTTTTCACTTAACTTTGAATTTTCCGCGGCACGCCAACGCACTTTTGATCCAACTTTTGCACTGATCTTCTGAGCTTCAGTTAGATCGTGCGCATACCCACATTCGTATCTAAACGGAATTTCATAGCACTTTCACTCAATTCACACCCACGCATGTGCAGTTGCATTTCCTTTTTTGCGCATGCACACATTCATACCTGTACATGTAGGCCTCCTTCCAGTTATGTTGCGCAACACGCGCAGATACCTGGTTGAGATACATTTTATCGATAATGGTGTAACGCAAGAACAAGTACGGTTGCCGGTGACGTATGTACTTATGTATCTTAAGGCTAGCGTAACAGACTGTCATTTGAGTGTAACCCCATTTAATTTGTTGCGACCATCCCACAAATTGTCATCCTCTCAGCAGCTCCTTGCAGAGAGACTGCCCCATATTCTCTTGCTCCGGGAAGGTATCGAATTCAATCCGGGCCCGTCTCCTAACCCCGGTCCTGAGAAATGGTTTTGCTGCGTCTGCCGGAAAAGAATCTTTTTAGAACGGTCATACTCTTGGCAGTGTGTATCGTGCAAGGGATGGTTGCACCGGACAGGTGGTTCAGAGATAGATCCCAAAACCCGACGTCCACGTAACTTTTATAACTCTTTTGTGGCTCCTTGCTGTTCACGTCCAAGGACGTACCGTAGTCTACGCCTTAGTGCACCCATTACCTTCCTCGAGCCCTGCTGCTCAGCAAGCCACAACTAGTACCCACTGCTATTCGGCCCCAAGGCACCACCAACTCACACGGCCGCTCCCACTTATACCTATAACCTCCTTAGTAGAATCGGGAGCAATGCCGAGAATCAGCCCTTGCACCCGTCATCTGCCCCTCTCTTTTACGGCAGCAATCGTGTAGGCCAGGGAAACAGACTCTTAGTCCCTACCTCCTTTTGCACCGTTTGCCAGCACAGAATATATATGTTTGCGACTTCCGCCCAATGTAGCTCCTGCCTTGGACGGTGCCACTTTCCTAGATCTTCTGGTCTCCGCGACGGCAACCCCCCGAAGGGTTTCATAGCGCCATTTTGCCACGCCGGAAACCCAAGCACACCGACATCGGCCGCAGGGAAGGTATCTTAGAACGTCAAGGCTTATCTGTGAGGTCAGGCGATGCAAACCTAGAAATCATCAACATCTACATCCTCCTGCCACCTGTTACCCCAGTGGATACCGCCCTAATATCAGCTCCTTACGCACTGGCAATAATCGCATTATCTTAGGCGAATTCAAAGCCCATCACGATCTATGACATTCAAACTTGCAGGCAGACAGTAGGAGTGAGATGTTGGAGGATCAAATAGAAGAAACGACGTTCTGCACAATAAACGGAGACGCCCCCACACGTATGAAAGGAAGCTGTCACATTTCGCCGGATATATCAATCGTGAGCGCATGACTCGTAAATTGCGTCAACTGGCAGCCCATGGTAACATTGGCATCCGACCACCTACCTATACTTATTTCGCTCGACCGTACCGCTGACATCATCTTCACAGAAAAACGCACCTTAATAAACTTTAAAAAAGGAAAGTGGCACGAATACAAATCCTTTACAGACAACCGCTTTGCTGCCCTCCCTATCCCGACTGATGCTTGCCAAGGGGAGCGTGCTCTCCGCAAGGTCATTGAATCCGCCTCGGCTCGCTTCATTCCCGCTGGTAGAATTCCCGAAATTCGGCCTCAATTTCCGGCGGAGGCCACAAATTTAGCGAGAGAACGTGACCTTGTAAGACAGCCAACAGGGTGCCAACAGACACGCATATAAGCATAAATTCACCATCAGTGCCAAAGAGGTTGAGGATGCCATCGGTCATGCTAAACCATCCAAAGCGGTGGGCCCAGACGGCATAGCCATGCCGATGTTTAAAAGCCTAGGGAAAGAGGGTTTAAAATATTAACGCATGTCTTCAACATGTCTCTTTCCACCTTCGTCATTCCCGAAAAATGGAAAATGGCCAAGGTGGTCCCGCTACTAACGCCTGGGAAACCAGCTAACTTAAGAGGGTCATATCGCCCGATATCTCCCCTATCGCCAGTAGCCAAGACGCTTGAAGCCATTTTGCTCCCCTACTTCAAAGCAAATTTGCTGCTAGCCTGTCATCAGCATGGCTTCAGAAAACTCCATAGCATCACCACCGCGCTACATGTCATTAGCACCCAGATAAATTGCGGTTTAAATCAAAACCCCCACCATAGAACAGTACTCGTTGCGCTAGACCTATCAAAAGCTTTTGATACGGTCAACCATGGCACGTTGCTGAAAGACCTGGAATGGTCTACGCTTCCCCCATGTCTTAAAAGGTGGACCGCAAATTTTCTGGGTGGTCGGCAGGCATCGGTGCAATTTAGAAACGAAACATCAAAACCAAGAAGAATTAAACTAGAGGTGCCACAGGGTGGTGTGCTATCCTCACTTTTCTTTAATTTCTACATACCAAAGCTACCTTCGCCACCAGCAAGAGTTACTATCGTTTCCTACGCCGATGACTACACAATAATGGCAACAAGCCCAGGCTCACAGATCGATAAGCATTGTAACAGAATAAACGGCTGCCTCCCTGATCTCTCCAGTGTTTTTGCTTCGCGAAACCTGGCATTATCACCGACTAAATCCTCCGTGACCTTATTTACAACATGGACGTCCCAAATGTCGACCATTTTGAATATCCACGTCGATGGCACTGCGCTGCCGACTGTCCCACACCCCAAAATCTTGGGTTTGATCAGCATCTACATTTTGGTGAGCATGCAACCGCAATTGTACCGAAAATCCAGAGCCGTAACAAAATCCTCAAATCTCTTGCTGGCGGTACTTGGGGAAAAGACAAAGAAACGCTCATTACCCTTTACAAAGCAATTGGCCAGCCGATTGCATGCTGCGCGGCCCCTATATGGTCGCCAAGTCTAAAAACTAAACACTGGAAGAAGCTACAGGTCTGCCAAAATACTGCTCTCAGAACCGCCACGGGCTGTCTTCTTATGTCCCCAGAACACCATCTACATAATGAGGCGAGAATACTCGCCATCAGGGAGAGAAATGTGATGCTAACCAAACAGTTCCAGCCTCAACTTTCCCGTGCATATTAAGCTTTTTCAGGTTATTCCAAAGTTCTCTTGTTGATAGAGATGGGCTCAGTTTGGCATTACAGCAAAGTCGCTTCGCATTTCTAATAATCACAGTCGCTTTGTTTCGTGCAATTTTATACTGCGACCAAGCATATGCAGTACCCGTCCTTCTCTATCTGGCATATAATGTATTCCGAATTATAATAACTGACTTTACTTTATTGTTATACCAAGGGCAAGAGGTGTTAACGGAATTAACACTACTAATAGGGACGTGTTCATTAAATAATTGAATCAAGGTGTTATTTAAAAATTCAATTTTTTCATCAACACTCTCAAGGAACCAACATTCAGTCCAACTGACATTCGAGACACTAGCACACAGATCACTAAAGTTTACAGACTTCAAGTCACGATATATAAAAGTACTACTATTAGGTGGACAGTTAAACGGCACATTTGGTGAGCAGAATACTAAGTCATGATCTGATATAAAAAACATTTGGTCAAACTTTATAACATGGTCAGGACTAGATGAAATAACTAGATCCAACAGGCTAGGACTCGAGTTGTTGGCATATCATGTTGGTACGAATCTGTTAACCACAGTAAGTCAGCAGTAGACACATGATCCAGTAATTTTATTGTATAGGAATCATTTAAAAGAATATTGACATTAAAATCACCACAAATAACATAACGCCATATATGTAATACTCCTATATTGCTACAAAAGGCTAGGTACATTCCCAAACATCAGAGTGCCGATATATTGGCTATTTAAACGTTTTCGATTTTGTATTCAGTAATCGAATGTTCCTAAATTTCACTTTTTTCTTGTCACGCTTATGCTTCTACAATCACAAGCATTTTAGAGACTGTCTTGTTTTGATTTCGAATTCAAAACGAGGGTTTGGAAATGACATTTCATGAATTGTACTAAATCCACTCAAAAATTGTACTTTTTTCGTTCAAATTGTACTGAATTTTTTTGTGTATGGATTTACATATATTGCACTATTACTCATTTACTTTTTAGTACCAAAATAAAAATACGTGCTTAACCGTCCTGTTCATGAATAATTTTTCTTCTTAGTTCGCATGGCTGGGTACACGGGTACCACAAGGCAGTTCATACGTGAGAACTACTAGTGGTACCTGGGTATCCCAGCCATGAGAACTAGTAATAAAAAAACTAATTTTAGTAATAAAAAACTAATTTATTAAAAACCCATCTTTATGAAAGTATATTTGAAAAAATGTTCTCTCCTTTTTGTAGAAAACTTATTCCCATAGGATGCCACAAAATTTTGACTCGTTTCTATTTGTAGATTATGTAAAAATGGTTTTTGAATATGCAAAAGGTACCCGGGTAGCCATCTATGAACAGGACGGTTAATGTATGTATTCATTTGAAATAAATTTTTCTTTTTATTTAGAATGAAACATTTTTTTTAGTTCAATAAGAGTTTTTGAAAAACATAAATATTCTTTTATCATACATAAAATATACTATTATTACATAGGTATATTTTAAATATTTGCATATTAGTATGTATGTATGTTTGTTAATCAAAAAACTATTCATCCTCGTCAACGATTAAACTTTGTTCACGACTAACTCCCTTATCAATTTGCATATTATAACAACATTGCCCTCTGGTCTTAATAAAATCCTTTGTTTTTATCAAAGAAGAAACTGATTCAACAAGTAAACGATTTCTACACGTGGTTTTAATTATATTCTGTATCGAAAATAATCTTTCAACGTTCGCTGAAGAATGTGAAATTGATAAAACCCCCTGTGCAATTCTGTATACATATATTTGCAAACAACGGCTCATTCAGTTCATTTTTCAATAAACGCACCTTTGCCCAAAACTCAGAAATGGAATGATGTTTAAGAGCACGCAATTCATCGTGTTCTGACAGGGCTCGATATTCCGAATTAATTTCCTCGATTTTATCAATTTCACATGTAGGAAATAATTTAGCAACCAGTGGAACAATGCTAGTTACTTCTCAAGATAAAACAGTTTCATGAGAAAGCTTTGTGACCCAATTCAAAATTTCATTATCAAAGTGTGTAGGTTTTTACAAAACTCCATGTAAAATAGTTTGACGTTTAGTTTAAAATTTTGAATATCTTGTTTTTCCAATAAATTCTCACAAATTAATAGATCTACTTCAGCGCCGCAATATATACTATCAATATCTATATGGTTTTTGTTTACATCTATTTTAGAAATAGTAGTGTTATCCAAATATCCTATTTGATTTCAGTGAAAACAGGTGGGTTTCATACATATGTATGTAGGTACATATTATTTCAAACTGATTATTGCTTGAAAAATTGTATGTGATAAAGAGAGACAGTGCTAATCGAACTATTAATGCAAGTACACAGATGAAATGAACGTTGTTGTTTGTTCCAAAGAAGGTTGCCATAGCGTCAAAATACATTACTTAAATTAGAATATTAGCTGTAGGCAAAATTGTACCAAAAATGGCAGCGTAGTACTTCAGTACTTTCTTAAGTCAAATTGTATCAAAAAAGTACAATTGTATCGAAAAATCCAACAAAACACATTGCGAGCATTTTCTGTTAGCTCATATTCAATCAAATACGTAGTCAACTCAAAACAAGTAAGGAAGGATAAGTTCGGGTGTAACCGAACATTACATACTCAGCTGAGAGCTTTGGAGACAAAATAAGGGAAAATCACTATTTAGCAAAATGAACCTAGGGTAACCCTGGAATGTGTTTGTATGACATGGGTTTCAAATGGAAGGTATTAAAGAGTATTTTAAAAGAGGGTGGGCCATAGTTCTATAGGTGGCCGCCATTTCGGGATATCGCCATAAAGGTGGAACAGAGGTCACTCTAGAATGTGTTTGTACGATAAGGGTATCAAATGAAAGGTGTTAATGAGTATTTTAAAAGGGAGTGGGCCTTAGTTGTATATGTGAAGGCGTTTTCGAGATATCGATGAAAATGTGGACCAGGGTGACCCAGAACATCATCTGTCGCGTACCGCTAATTTATTTATATATGTAATACGACGAACAGTATTCCGGCCAAGTTCAAGGGCTTTTGATTTCGCCCTGCAGAATTTTTCATTTTTTTCTTCTTAATATGGCAGGTGTAACACCCATTTCACAAAGCTTTTTTTAAAGTTATATTTCAACAAACGAATCCAATTACCATGTTTCATCTCTTTTTTCATATTTGGTATAGAATTGTGGAATTTTTTTCATTTTTCGTAATTTTCGATATCGGAAAAGTGGGCGTGGTCATAGTCGGATTTCGGCCATTTTTTATACCAAGATAAAGTGAGTTCAGGTAAGTACGTGAACTAAGTTTAGTAAAGATATATCGATTTTTGCTCAAGTTATCGTGTTAAGGGCCAAGCGGAAGGATAGAAGGTCGACTGTGTATAAAAACTGGGCGTGGTTCAACCGATTTCGCCCATTTTCACAGACAAAAGTTATCCTCATAGAATCTATGTCCCTACCAAATTTCACATGGATTGGTAAATTTTTGTTCGACTTATGGCATTAAAAGTATTCTAGACGAATTAAACGAAAAAGGGCGGAGCCACGCCCATTTGACTTCATAGCTAGAGACCTCAGCAAGGTCATGTAGAAAAGGTTTACCAAGGATGACCAACCTACGCCTACTAAGCGCTGGACAATGACAGAGAAAGTGCTGGACATTCTCCTCCTCTTTTGTACATCTGCATCTGCGACAATAGTCGAAGGTCGTTGCCCCCCTACTAGCACCATGCGTGCCTATTAAACAATACCCTTATCAGGGACGATAGAACTGATTTGTTTAAAATCAGAAGCGCTCCTGTGCGCCACTTGTCATATGAGGGCCAGGTTAGCCTGTATGTCTCACATGATTTTATGGCTGACCATAGTCCATTTGCAATTATTATAGTGCTTGTGTTCACACGAAGACTGAAAGTGGTCATGGGTATAACTACCGAATCATTTCCCGGTAAGATATGGTCGGTGGTGCCTCTGAGAGAGGAAATCTGTTTCCCTTATGCGTAGAGCGGCGATGACCGCTATTTCCTTCGCCACCAGATCAAGAGGTGGAAGGTATAGCATAGTGTTGAGTGCGTCAGACGGAGTGGAGGCGAGAGCCCCGGCAATGCAGAGCTCCGAATTCTGTTATACCTTTTGAAGCATTTTAAGATAGGTACTTTTAGCTAGTGCAGGCCCCCAGACCAAGGCACATAAAGAACAATCGGGCGCACAATGGCTGTGTAAATCCAGTAGGCCACCTTAGGGGAGAATCCCCAGCATGTGCCAATTGCCCTCTTGCAGGTGAACAGCGCTGCTGCTGCCTTCTTGGATCGCTCCACTATTTGGTCACTCCATAATAGCTTCCTATCCAGAATGACTCCCAAATACTTGACTTGATCGCTATATGCTACAAACGTACCCCAATGCTTGGCGGTGTTAGATTTTGTACTTTGTACCATCTTGTGAAGGGGACAAGCTCGGTTTTATCCGGGTTGACCTCCAAACCTGTTGCTGTGGCCCAGTGCGAAATTTTGGATAGTGCCCCCCCCCCCCCCCCCTTTAAAAGCACATTTATTATTTCTGTGAAATAAATTTCTATTTTTGAAATAAACTTTAAGTATAGACCATTTGAATATTTGTTTTCTTTGGATATTTCATTTTTGTTCTGTAAAGTATTTGAAAAATAAAATTTTGTATGGAAAATCTTCAAGTCTAAGGTGTGCAAATGAAGATATCTAGCATCAATACTGCAGGCCATTTTTTTCTCAACGGAACATCATAGGAAGTAAAATTTTCCTTATGCGGTTTTCCTTGCGTGCAAAAATGTACCCCAGAACATTTTTTTTTTGTACTGTTTTTTGCAACAATTTTAAAAATAGAAAATTATTTTAGAGAAATAAAAAATGTGCTCTTGAAGAGTTTTTAATTACAAACAAATTGGTGTTTGAATTGTCAAATCCGATGGAGCTTATCGGCTGCTATACAACATTAAAAGAAAAAGGACAAAGAAAATTCAAATGACGATAATTAAGGATACATTTTTGTATTATCGATAGCTATCAAATAATACCCCGCTACTAAAGCATGGGAAACCAGCTAACATAGGAGAGTCATATCGCCCGATATCTCTCCTATCGCCACTAGCCAAGACGCTTGAAGCCATTTTACTCCACTACTTCAAAGCAAATTTGCAGCTAGGCTGTCATCAGCATGGCTTCAGAAAACTCCATAGCACCACCACCGAGCTAAATGCCATTGGCACTAAGATAAATTGCGGTTTAAATCAAAACCCCCACCATAGAACAGTACTCGTTGCGCTAGACCTATCAAACGCTTTTGATATGGTCAACCATGGCACGTTACTGCAAGACCTGGAAGGTCTTGTCTGAAAAGGTGGACCACAAATTATCTGGGTGGTCGGCAGGCATCGGTGCAATTTAGAAACGAAACATAAAACCAAGAAGAATTAAACAAGTGGTGCCACAGGGTGGTGTCCTATCGCCACCTTTGTTTAATTTCTACATATCCAAGCTACCTTTGCCACCAGAAGGAGTTACTGTCGTTTACTACGCCGATGACTGCACAATAATGGCCACAGGCTCACGCCCAAAGATCGATGAGCTTTGCAACAGAATAAACGACTAACTCCCTGAGCTCTCCGGTTTTTTCGGCTCGCGAAACGGGGAATTATCACCGACTAAATCCTCCGCGACCTTATTTAGAATATGGAAGTCCCAAATGTCGACCATTTTGAACATCCACGTCGATGGAACTACATTTGAACATCCACGCCGACTGTCCTACACCCCAAAATCTTGGGTGTGACGTTTGATCAGCATCTATATTTTGGTGAGCATGCAGCCGCAATTGTACCGAAAATCCAGAGCCGTAATAAAATCCTCAAATCCCTTGCTGGCAGTACTTGGGGAAAAGACAAAGAAACGCTCATTACCACATACAAAGCAATTGGCCAGCCGATTGCATGCTACGCGTCCTCTATATGGTCGCTAAGTCTAAAAACTACTCACTGGAAGAAGCTACAGGCGAAAATACTCCCAAGGGAGAGCAATGAGATGCTAACCAAACAGTTCCAGTTGAATACCCAGAAACCTGGGCATCCCAACAGACATCTGATTGATGGGCAAACAACGCTTAGGGGCTTAAGAAGTCATCTCCATAAGCATTATGAGGAAATACGGCACCTGAGAACTCAGCCGTATGAAGCAAAGAAACACAAGCAGGTCCTCAGTGATTTCCACAAACAGGCGTCGGATCTTTATGCCAGGAATTGCCCGGTGAATCCAGTACTCAAAGAACAGTAACCAAAACTTGCGGAAAAGGAACGCATACTCCCCAGGGAAACGCGAGTCACTCTAGCTCAACTTCGTTCTGGATACTGTAACAGCACACTAAAAAAAATTGTGTAAACTTACCGCTATTAATGTAGGCAACTGTTTACCTATTACAATAGCAGCAATTTTACACACATAAAGTTTACGCGTAAAATTAAACACTTTATGCGTACGAAGTTTAAACATTAAATTTGTAGTCAAACGCAAATTTACGCTTTATATGTTTAATAGCTTAAGCACCGAAGTTGTAAACTTACACAGTATTAACATTAAAAGTAAATGTTTACGGCTTTATGAAAATTTCGCGAAAAATTTCAAGTTTTTACTAAGAGTTTTTTAGAATTTTTTCGAGTATGCAGTATTGAATTCTAGTATAATTATGTGATAACCTTAAGTCGCTAAATATTTTTTTTTTATTTGTGGCCACTTTTTTAACGGACTGCCACATTTTCTTTCATACAAACTTTTGAACTTAATATTTTTATAGTCATAAAAAAAATTGTCAAAAATCAGGGAAATTTTTACCGGCTTAATATTAACACATCACTGCACTAAAATTCAATGAGCTACAAAACTGCATACTCGAATTCTAAAACTCTTAGTAAAATCTTGAAAATGACGAAATTTTGTCCATAAAGTTTTAAACTTAAGCTTATATTGCCTATTATGTGCTGACATATATTTTTATAAAAAAATAGCGAAAATAATTTAGCTAGAGCAAAACCCTGTGAAAATTGCAAAAATTCCCTCCCCTTACATATATTTCGACCAGTGTATAAGCACAATAAATTATCAGTTTTCTTTTCTAAAATTTAATTCAATTAAAATCTACTAAATATCAGTTTTTAACCCATTAGAATTTCAATAAATAAGAAAAATATATATTTTGGTGTCACATTTTTATTAATACAAGTAGTAATTTGAAGTATTAAAATAAAAATATTGTGTTTGTGCTTTTTGCGCATACAATGCAGGTTTGAAAACTTTTCATAAATTGCACACAGTATTTGAAGTTTTAAAAGATACACATAAAGTTTAATCATAGATTTGAAGTAAGATTTATATGAGAGAAATATTAAAATTAAATAGAAATTCTATACATAAATGTTTAAAACTTGCAAATTCTGAGTGGGTTATAAATGTTTTATACTACATATACTGCTTATATAAAGATATTTTGTTTTCAGCTGAATATTTGTTTCAGAAAAAAATTTTAATTATTAAAAATTGGTGAGCTTACAAACTAAGGTACTCACTTTTTACAACTATGTATCTATGTATGTAAAAATATTTTGTTTCGTACTTTGTGCTTTTTGTGCATATATATAAATATTTTGATTCCCGGTAAATATTTGTTTCAGAGAAAAACTTTTTAAACTATTCCAAATTTGTCAGCTTACAAATTAAGGTATTTACTTTTTGTAAATTGTTAATATTGTTTTTTTTTTTAACTCGCGAAGAAGAGGGGTAATGCTTATAAAAAACGTACCATGAATTCCATGGGAAATTTCTTTTGAATAAAGTATATTAAAGTAAAGTAAAATTTAATAATTAGTTGAGTGCTCGCTAAAACATTGTAGTCATTACTTGCTGTAACAATAACTTTTTCGATTACTATGTAAGTAAAAATATATTCCTTTGTAATGTCCTATTCTGAAAAAATTACATACATTATTACATTCACAATTTATGTTCATATATAAGATATATCTTACAAAGAAATGCATTGACAGGTGCGCATGTTGAAATTTTCGCTATCATATCATCTGTGGTGGTTCCAAACTGAAATATAATTTTTAGAATTGTATTTTCTTTTTAATATGAAACTTTTTTATAACTTACATCAAAATGCATAAATATAAACCTTGTGTCTTCGCCAAAATATTTTGCAATGCCGCATACTATATATGTCAATAGTATTGAATGTTTCGACCCTGTTTTTTTACTTGACTTATTTAAAAAGCTTTCTGTGAATGTATGGGCCTTAATACCCATCAGTTGCTCGAAGTGTTGCGAAAGGTATTCGCTTTCAAAAATATATGGCCATTCTGCTTGTATTGCTGTAATTTACGGTATAGTTTCCAAGTTCCAAAAGTTGTATTTATTTTCGCTTGTCTTTGCATTCCGCTAAGTTATTGGGCTGCCCATTCTTGCATGTTTGTTGCAGCAGATTTGAGCGTCTTCTTTGCTTACGAGCAAATTTTTATACTCAGTTGAGCAGAGCTCACAGAGTATATTAAGTTTGATTGGATAACGGTTGGTTGTACATATATAAAGGAATCGATAGATATAGACTTCCATATATCAAAATAATCAGGATCAAAAAAAAATTTGATTGAGCCATGTCCGTCCGTCCGTCCGTCCGTCCGTCCGTCCGTTAACACGATAACTTGAGTAAATTTTGAGGTATCTTGATGAAATTTGGTATGTAGGTTCCTGAGCACTCATCTCAGATCGCTATTTAAAATGAACGATATCGGACTATAACCACGCCCACTTTTTCGATATCGAAAATTTCGAAAAACCGAAAAAGTGCGATAATTCATTACAAAAGACCGATAAAGCGACGAAACTTGGTAGATGAGTTGAACTTATGACGCAAAATAGAAAATTAGTAAAATTTTGGACAATGGGCGTGGCACCACCCACTTTTAAAAGAAGGTAATTTAAAACTTTTGCAAGCTGTAATTTGGCAGTCGTTGAAGATATCATGATGAAATTTGGCAGGAACGTTATTCTTATTACTATATGTACGCCTAATAAAAGCAAAATCGGAGAAGGACCACGCCCACTTTTAAAAAAAAATTTTTTTAAAAGTAAAATTTTAACAAAAAATTTAATATCTTTACAGTATATAAGTACATTATGTCAAGATTCAACTCCAGTAATGATATGGTGCAACAAAATACAAAAATAAAAGAAAATTTAAAAATGGGCGTGGCTCCGCCCTTTTTCATTTAATTTGTCTAGGATACTTTTAACGCCATAAGTCGAACAAAAATTAACCAATCCTTTTGAAATTTGGTAGGGGCATAGATTTTATGGCGTTAACTGTTTTCTGTGAAAATGGGCGAAATCGGTTGATGCCACGCCCAGTTTTTATACACAGTCGTCCGTCTGTCCTTCCGCATGGCCGTTAACACGATAACTTGAGCAAAAATCGATATATCTTTACTAAACTCAGTTCACGTACTTATCTGAACTCACTTTATCTTGGTATGAAAAATGAACGAAATTCAACTATGACCACGCCCACTTTTTCCATATCGAAAATTACGAAAAATGAAAAAAATGCCATAATTCTATACCAAATACGAAAAAAGGGATGAAATATGGTAAGGTAATTGGATTGTTTTATTGACGCGAAATATAACTTTAGAAAAAACTTTATAAAATGGTTTTGACACCTACCATATTAAGTAGAAGAAAATGAAAAAGTTCTGCAGGGCGAAATAAAAAACCCTTAAAATCTTGGCAGGTATTACATATATAAATAAATTAGCGGTATCCAACAGATGATGTTCTGGGTCACCCTGGTCCACATTTTGGTCGATATCTGGAAAACGCCTTCACATATACAACTACCACCACTCCCTTTTAAAACTCTCATTAATACCTTTAATTTGATACCCATATCGTACAAACTCATTCTAGAGTCACCCCTGGTCCACCTTTATGGCGATATTTCGAAAAGGCGAACACCTATAGAACGAAGGCCCACTCCCTTTTAAAAATACTCATTAACACCTTTCATTTGATACCCATATCGTACAAACAAAGTCTAGAGTCACCCCTGGTCCAGAAAGGCCCACTCCCTCTTAAAATACTCATTAATTCCTTTCGTTTGATACCCATATTGCACAAAAGAATTCTAGGGTCACCCCTGGTCCACCTTTATGGCGATATCTCGAAACGGCGTCCACCTATGGAACTAAGGATTAATCCCTTTTAAAATACTCATTAACACCTTTCATTTGATACCCATATCGTACAAACGCATTCTGGAGTCACACCTGGTCCATCTTTATGGCGATATCTCGAAAAGGCGTCCACCTATAGAACTAAGGCCCACTCCCTCTTAAAATACTCATTAACTCCTTTCGTTTGATACCCATATTGCACAAACGAATTCTAGAGTCACCCCTGGCCCACCTTTATGGCGATATCTCGAAACGGCGGCCACCTATAGAACTAAGGCCCACTCCCTTTTAAAATACTCATTAACACCTTTCGTTTGATGCCCATATTGTGGAAACAAATTCTAGGGTCACCCCTGGTCCACCTTTATGGCGATATCTCGAAACGGCGTCCACCTATGGAACTAAGGATTACTCCCTTTTAAAATGCTCATTAACACCTTTCATTTGATACCCATATCGTACAAACGTATTCTAGAGTCCCCCCTGGTCCATCTTTACGGCGATATCTCGAAAAGGCGTCCATCTATAGAACTTAGGTCCACGCCCTTTTAAAATACTCATTAATACCTTTCATTTGATACCCATATCGTACAAACGCATTCTAGAGTCAACCCTGATCCACCTTTATGGCTATATCCCTAAATGGCGTCCACCTATAGAACTATGGCCCACTCCCTCATAAAATACTCCTTAATGCCTTTCATTTGATACACATGTCATACAAACACATTCCAGGGTTTCCCTCGGTTCATTTTCCTACATGGTTATTTTCCCTTATGTTGTCACCATAGCTCTCAACTGAGTATGTAATATTCGGTTACACCCGAACTTAACCTTCCTTACTTGTTTAGTTTCACTTCACAAATATTACACTCGCATATCTTTAATATATATAAATTGATTTACCTACGCTTATAAATATTATTAGTAAAAAATAATAAACACTTTTGTGCACCAAATATTACTTAATATTAACGAACTCACTGCAATACCACGATTTACGTCTTTTAATTCGCAAGCGTCCATTACGAATGTCTTTCGTGCATGATCGTGCGTTGTTTGAACGATTTTGTGTGTTAAAGTAAACATTGCAAGCAATTTGACGCAATACATTCTTACTTTGAAACATTGGCTGTGTACGTGTAAACACACTTGTTGAACTTTACATTTGGCATGCGCAAATTCGATAAAATTTACAAATTAAATGTTTGAAATTCCTTTAATATGTATACTTGTTATTATAAGAACCGCAATACTACACAAAAAATGTTTGAGAGTAAATTTTAAGCATTTTTTGCGCTTTAGTACGGCACTTTTTTGTTGAAAGGTCAACTTATTTCTTGGGTAAAATTACATGCTGTTTTTAGAGTGAGGCTAAACTCTTACCTATACAGAATCAACCCCGACATACAAAATGTATGCCCCGCTTGCAATGTGTCCCCACATGACACCAACCACCTCTTTAATTGTAATGTGGAACCAACGCCTCTACCACCTCTTTCATTATGGTCCACCCTGTTGAAGCAGCAAGTTTCCTTGGACTCCCGTTAGAGGATATTGATGACAATTTGTGATCGGTCGCACCTATTGGGTGGGGCGAAGCACTGTTACAACAACAACAACATCAAATAATACCTTTGCTGCTCAAAAATAAATTATGACGGATTTCGGTGATCACCTTCAGAAATTTTCACTCTGTGTCTTTAAACATAACATTTATTTACATTGTTATAATTACGTTGTTTTATTAAAATTATATAAGTATGAAATGTAAAAAACCAAGTGATGATAAAAGTACCAAATAAAAATACAAAAAGTATTTAAAAACGGAATACATACATACTTTCGAAAATACTTTGAATTCGAAAGCTTACAAAAGCAAACATTCAAATACCGCTTTTATAAAAATAAAACAAAATTTATGAAACTTTTTGATACCAGCTGTATAATAAAGGCCATTTTTCATTATTGAATATTGGAGTTATTTATTTAACAATTTAGCTATAAGAACGTTAGTAGAAGGTGTAAAATAAGCGGAATTTCTCTAAATTCGTTACAATACATTATTACATTTGGAACCTAGAAAACCTAAAGTTTTTGGGAAGCAAAGTGAAGTGAATGTGCCAAATAAAACAGGTAGTCAAAAGATTGAAGTTAAGCCTATTTTAAGCAATCGTTCCATTCAAGAAGTGAAAATTCCTTCGCAAACAATTTTACCTACGTTACTTGCTACTGTTAAAGATCAATGCGGTATCGATATAAATTGTCGAATACTGATTAATACTGGGTCGACTGCGTCATTCGCTACGGAGGCTTTTGTGCAGTTGATTGGTGCAAAGCGCAAACATGCCCGTGTTCCAATAACAGGGTTTTCTTCCAGAAGCGTTAGCATTACGCGTGGTCGTGTGATTGTTACATTACAAGCTGCTAAAAGCCAAATTATTTTTGATGTAGAAGCGCCAGAAGTTAACTTCGACACAACTATCACATCCGATCAATTTATGCAAACAGACTTGAGATCAACTGAAAAAATACCATTAGCGGATCCAACGTTCGGTACTCCTGGGCGTATAGTCAACTTTGGAAGATTCTAACAGGTGAAAATATTCAGTTAGCCAATCAAACTTTTAACGCTGTGAATAGTGTTTTCGGTTGGGTGATAACTGGTTCCTGTTCGTCGGAGGGTGAATATCCATCACATTTTTCAGGAAGTAATGCCTTGTAAGGTGTAGATATTAGAAATGGACAATATACAGTCGTCAAAAAGCAAAATCGCCGAACATGATCCCGTAGGAAAACACTTCGTTTCAACAGTTCAAAGAGCTGAGGATGGAGTTTATGTGGTCAAGTATCCATTCAAAGCCGATATGAAGCCCATCGATGATACTTTACCACAAGCTATTTCACGCAGTGTTGACAGAGAAATAATTTTTGGGGACTAGAGTCTAGAAAAAAAGGGCCAGAAAGAGCTAAATTTCTTCAAGAAAATCCAGAACCCGTTGCGAAAAGAGCTAAAAGTATATGTATATTTTTCAATGTAAAATTTCAAATCAAACTTAAACAAAGTTAAAAAACAGGTACAGTAAACTAACAAAAAGCAAGTAAGGAAGGTTAAGTTCGGGTGTAACCGAACATTACATACTCAGTTGAGAGCTATGGTGACAACATAAGGGAAAACAACCATGTAGGAAAATGAACCGAGGGAAACCCTGGAATGTGTTTGTATGACATATGTATCAAATGAAAGACATTAAAGAGTATTTTATGAGGGAGTGGGCCATAGTTCTATAGGTGGACACCATTTAGGGATATCGCCATAAAGGTGGATCAGGTTTGACTCTAGAATTTGTTTGCACGATATGGGTATCAAAAGAAAGGTATTAATGAGGGTTTTAAAAGGGAGTGGTGGTAGTTGTATAGGTGGTCGCCTTTTCGAGATATCGCCATAAAGGTGGACCAGGGGTCACTCTAGAATGCGTTTGTACAATATGGGTATCAAACGAAAGGTGTTAAAGAGTATTTTAAGAGGGAGTGGGCCTTAGTTCTATAGGTGGAAGCCGTTTCGAAATATCGCCATAAAGGTGGACCAGGGGTGACTATATAATGTGTTTGTACGATATGGGTATCAAATTAGGGGTATTAATGAGGGTTTTAAAAAGGAGTGGTGGTAGTTGTATAGGTGGTCTCCTTTTCGAGATATAGACATAAAGGTGGACCAGGAGTGACTCTAGAATGCGTTTGTACAATATGGGTATCAAACGAAAGGAGTTAATGAGTATTTTAAAAGGGAGTGTGCCTTAGTTCTATAGGTGGACGCCTTTTCGAGGTATCGCAATAAAGGTGGACCAGGGGTGACTCTAGACTTTGTTTGTACGATATGGGTATCAAATGAAAGGTGTTAATGAGTATTTTTAAAAGGGAGTGGGCCTTCGTTCTATGGGTGGTCCCTTTTGCGAGATATCGCCATAAAGTTGGGCCAGGGATGACTCTAGAATATGTTTGTACGATATGGGTATCAAATGAAGGGTGTTAATGAGTATTTTAAGAGGGAGTGGGCCTTAGTTCTATAGGTGGTAGCCGTTTCGAAGTATCGCCATAAAGGTGGACCAGGGGTGACTATAGAATGTGTTTGTACGATATGGGTATCAAATTAGGGGTATTAATGAGGGTTTTAAAAAGGAGTGGTGGTAGTTGTATAGGTGGTCGCCTTTTCGAGATATCGCCATAAAGGTGGACCAGGAGTGACTCTAGAATGTGTTTGTACGGTATTGGTATCAAATTAAAGGTATTAGTGAGAGTTTTAAAAGGGAGTGGTGGTAGTTGTATATGTGAAGGCGTTTTCCAGATATCGACCAAAATGTGGACCAGGGTGACCCAGAACACCATCTGTTGGATACCGCTAATTTATTTATATACGTAATACCTGCCAAGATTTCAAGGGTTTTTTATTTCGCCCTGCAGAACTTTTTCATTTTCTTCTACTTAATATGGTAGGTGTCACAAACATTTTACAAAGTTTTTTCTAAAGTTATATTTCGCGTCAATAAAACAATCCAATTACCATGCTTCATCCCTTTTTTCTATTTGGTATAGAATTATGGCATTTCTTTTATTTTTCGTACTTTCGATATCGAAAAAGTGGGCGTGGTCATAGTCGGATTTCGTTCATTTTTAATACCAAGATAAAGTGAGTTCAGATAAGTACGTGAACTAAGTTCAGTAAAAATATGCCGATTTTTGCTCAAGTTATCGTGTTAACGGCCATGCGGAAGGACATACGGACGACTGTGTATAAAACTGGGCGTGGCTTCAACCGATTTCACCCATTTTCACGGAAAACAGTTAGCATGATAAAATCTATACCCCTACCAATTTTCAAAAGGATTGGTAGATTTTAGTTCGACTTATGGCATTAAAAGTATCCTAGACAAATTAAATGAAAAAGGGCGGAGCCATGCCCATTTTGAAATTTTCTTTCATTTTTGTATTTTGTATATTGTATATTGTTAAAATTTTACTTACTTTACTTCTCCGATTTTGCTAATTTTTATTAAGCGTACATATAGTAATAGGAGTAACGTTCCTGCCAAATTTCATCATGATATCTTCAACGACTGTCAAATCACAGCTTGCAAAATTTTTAAATTGCCTTCTTTTAAAAGTGGGCGGTGCCACGCCCATTGTCCAAAATTTTACTAATTTTCTATTCTTCGTCATAAGTATAACTCACCTACCAAGTTTCATCGCTTTATCTGTCTTTGGTAATGAATTATCGCACTTTTTCGGTTTTTCGAAATTTTCGATATCGAAAAAGTGGGCGTGATTATAGTCTGATATCGTTCATTTTAAATAGCGATCTGAAATGAGTGCTCAGGAACCTACGTACCAAATTTCATCAAGATACGTCAAAATTTACTCAAGTTATCGTGTTAACGGACGGACGGACGGACGGACGGACGGACGGACGGATATGGCTCAATCAAATTTTTTTCGATCCTGATGATTTTGATATATGGAAGTCTATATCTATCTCGATTCCTTTATACCTGTACAACCAACCGTTATCCAATATTATTAATATACTCTGTGAGCTCTGCTCAACTGAGTATAAAAATAGTAATAGTAAGGTAAATAATACTGTTTTTATAATTCATTTTATATTTTGTTACGTGGCTGACTGTTTGGGTGGTGAGGAGCGGCGGCAAGCAGGTATGCTTGCGGGCCCAGGCTAGCTCGTCGTCTTGGGCGGGGTATTGCACCACCGACCTCACCCGCAGCCACATGAACAAAAAAGGTTCATACCTGCATGTGATTACAAAGGAAAGCTGAAATAGATAGAAATAGACGTGAGGGGCAAAGTTATAGAGGGGAAAGCATGAGGGGCAGAAAAAGGTGAAGGCCTGTCCTGTCAGGTGGAGTCTACCCTCCCTCTGCAGTGCAACTTGCACTGCACCGTGGGCACTGTGCTGACTCCTGTTTACCTTACAGTGCCCCCAAGCCTGACACTAGTCTGTCCGTCTGTCAATTGGTCATTTTTCTCTACCACTCACCTTCACCTTACCTTGCCACGCACAAGCGCAGCACCAACACCAAGATTTGACTTAGCCCTGCATTATTGAAACTATTAAAATTTCATCCAAACATACTTCTTAAGATTTATTTACAAAAAAATTTTTTTTTTTTTTTTGCTTCCAAATTACTAACTAATACCCTACTACCAGTTCAATAATTTCAACAAAACTTTAAAATCAAAATGTACTACAAAATAATTTGCCAAGACTTCCAAAAGGCTAACTAGTATCAATTTGTAAAGCTTCTATTTACTCAAAGTAAAAAAAAATGCTCAAATATAATACTGAATCTTATTACTAGCTAACTTTATAAATTCAAGGGAATACAGGAAGAAGTAGATGAATTTCAGATTCCATACAATACAAGATACTTATGGCTAATAGACAAGGTGTCCGAACTCAAATAAAAAAAATTAAACTTTTAGGGCCACCCTAATGCCATATTATTACTAGGACCTAATTCTAAACCCTAAAATTACAAATTCAAATAAAATAAGAGGGCGAATAAGTAAAAAAAATCCAAGTACCCTAATCTCTGACCTACCGCAACCGCTCAAGTAAACATATGATCAAATATGTACAATGCAAAAGTAGGTCATCAAGGCAAAAGAATTCATATGTTTATGAAAACAAAAGGTATGTATGTAAGTGCAAATGTACGTTTGTGACGTTTTTCATGCATGTACATATGTTCGATGCAATCTGTTTTTTTTTTTTATCTTTCTGATTTGCTAATTCCTGTTCTATTTTTGCAAGAGCAGGAATCTGTGCTAACACATGTACATACAACTAAACAGGTGTATTAGGAAAAATATTATGCTCAATTTTCACTCACCCATATACTCGTACTCCATCGGCGCCGGTGTAGTTGAGTGGATGTGCTGAATTCGCTGAAATAGCAGAGTCAAAAACATACATATATACCTATGATCACACTCAAACACTCAGCCAAGATCACTCGCTGGTGATCTTTGATAATGAGTGCTTTGGTAGTATCGGAGCAGCCCGCGTGATGGTAAAACGCAAAAAAAAATTAAAAGAAATCAAAATGTGTAATCAAAGAAAAAAATGTTCTTGGTGCTGAAGGCGCACTGTGTATATACGCCCTCCGGGTGTGATGTGGCAATTTATTTTGCCAATGATACTAGAAGTAAGTACCAAAAATAAAAATAAAAAAATGGCAAAAATTCGAAAATATGAAAATCCCAATTTGGTGCTACCATAGGTAGCAGAAACCGTATGCAAAGGAAAAATGTGTATATGGTAGAAAGTGGGGATGAAAATACAAAGAAAAATTAAATGTCAAACTAAAGTAGAAAAATAAAAAAAAAGAAAATGAAGAAACGAAGATAAAAAAAGGTGATGGAAGCAAAAGTGCCACCATTAACTCCTGAAGTATGGAGTTAAATACACTCAGCCTTTATATGCGCGACAAAAAAATGCTCGGCCCCGGAAATAGAGTGCCCCGTTTGCCCGTTTCCTACTAACTCTTTATGCCCCCTTATGAAAATGTTTGCATGATAATGGTAATAATATAAAATAAAATATGTATATAAAAATAATAATGTTATCTGATGTAATGCCGGAAAAGCTCCTCCCTCTGCAGGTGTTTGTTGTTACTTGTGTTTTTGTTTTGTGTCGTTTTGCCAAAAGTCATATGTGTTGACGGGCTGTTGTTGTGGTTGCGTCTCAATGCCGCCGGTGAAAAGGGCTGTCGATGTTGCTAATTCTATTGTGCTTTTGCAGTTGTTGTTGTGGTGTGCGCATGCAACAAATTAACTCGAATGTAGTGCTTGTGGAAGCGTGGCAATTGTTTTTGGCCGGAATGTCACCAGTGTGATGTTGTTGTTGTTGGTGATGCGTCGCCAACGTAGTGGAGATGGTATAATTGGTGTTGAGCGGTATGTCGCCAATGTGATATAGTTGTCGTTGGGCGTTTCGCCGCCAATATATAAAAAAATTATTTTTGTGGTTGTTGCTTCCGTATATCGCCAATATAGAGACTAACTACCGGTTGTGGTTGGTGTTGCGCCGCCGATATGACAAAAATGTTGTAGTTGTTGTTGAGCGTTATGCCGCCAATATAAAAAAACGCTGTTGTGGTTGTTGTTGAGCGTTATGCCGCCAATATAAAAAAAAGCTGTTGTGGTTGTTGTTGCCGTCTATTGCCAATAAAAAAAAGGTGCTGTAGTGGTTGTTGTTGTGGTGTGCGCCACCAAATTAAAAGTGTAGTGTAGTGCGTGGTTGTTGTTGCCGGGCGGTATTTCGCCAAGAATAATGTATTTGTTTTTGGGCGGTACGCCGCCAAGAACCGTGCCCAGTGAACCCTCTCCCCAGAAAAATCAATCATGCGCTGCAATTAAATGCAAAAAAAAGAAAATCTCTTTAGAAAATTCAGAGGTAAAAGCGTATTTATGTACATGTACCTATACACAGTTGCCTATGGATTTTCTGTCTGCATAGTCATATACTCATCTACATACCTATATTTGTATGTAGGAGCGTAAATGACAATGCAAGTTTTCTTTTGGCTCGCTTGGGAGGTAGGCCAGGTGGATGACCCAGCTCCAGTCAAGCATGCCTGAAACAAAAAGAATATGTGTTCTTACCTCTTGCAGAATTTATTGACAGAAAACTGCTTTCAGCCCTTTGCATGTACCGCGGAAACTTTCGACGCGCACAAACTTTCAAAAATGCGATTTAATTCGCGCACTGCAAACTTTGTTAATTTTTTTTTTTTTTTTTTCCACTTTCGTTTAAAAGCGCGCACTTCACTTTTGAATATCACCACTAGACTTGCACTGGACACTGTTAAAACAAGACTTTGGCCCGTTGACTCAGTTTTCCCCTTCTTATAGCCACCGCCGTGGTAAGGAACGTTACCCAGAAAACGGAAAATTCCTACCTATACAAGCTAAACCTTCTTTTCGGCTTTCCCGTATTTTCCATCTATACAATCATGCACTCATACATCCATACGCTTACCGCTCCACCAAACGAACACCTACACAGATACATTTGGTTCGTGCCTTGACCACTCGCACTGATGCATTCACACGCTCATAGCCTTGTACAAATACACATCCGCATACATAATACCGAACAGAACAAACACATAGTTACATATCATTCGTCAAGGCTGCTAGGTTGTTAGCAACATGGTGAAATTTTACTTATTATAACAACATGATGCCAAGCGCAACATCTTACTTCCGTGGTAACATTGTGTTCACTATAGGTACAATGTTGTTAATGTTAATGTTATTATGTTAATATTATTTTACTGGCAGCATTGCGGCTAAGGTACGGACCTGGACACAAAACACACAAACACATAGACGCATATACACTCTGCCACTCATTTAAGCCAGTATGGAGACAGGCTGTCGTTACAGGCTCGCAACCGCCGATGGTGCCTGCACTATGGAGCGTGGGCGTAAAGAATTCGAACGCAGCCTGACAAGTATTACTTCCCGCGTCCAACGTGTGGCCTCGACCCACGACTCAATGCCGGGCCTATTTCTCTTCAAGCCTTTAAATTTTCACACTGCCTAACTACGAACTAAATCGCTGGGCTAATGCTACTACTTAAACCTATATCACAGACACTACTCTACATATCTAATAGTAAATAAAATATCACAGATAAGATAAATAAAAAAAATAACTAAAAATAAAAAAAAACTAAAATAAAATAAAATAAAATAAAATATCACAGTTAGCAGAACAATAAAAAAAAATTTATAAAATAAAATATCACAGATGGCAAAAAAAAAATGTATATATAAAAAAATATCACGGATCAAATGGTCAAGTAGGTAAACTAAATAAATAAATAAAAAAGAGAAATAAAAAAATAACTAAATGCAAAAATAATCAAGTAAATCAAAAGGTCAAAAAAAAGAAATAAATAAAAATAATTTCAGAATATAATCACATACGTCACTAAGCTAATAAATACAATACGTCGATAAATAAATAAATAACAGAGAACAAGAGTACTAACACTACAAGAAAGAACATCAAGCTATTTTGCGAAAATGTCTTTAGCGTGGTATACGCCGATCTTTTTCCCACTACTATCGCCAAGCTCGTACATTGAATTACCTATGGAATTAAGTACGACACACTTTACTTGTTTCGGTGCTAATTTAGCGTTGTAATTATCAACTTGGGAGCTTTGTTTGAAGTTGCGGCGATATACCACTTGTCCAATCTGAAACTTTATATCCTTACTCCTGGTGTCGTAGACCTTTTGACTTCTATCGTGGGCCAGCTTCAGCTCCTTCATAATTCTCTTTCTTATGAGCTGCATCTTATCACCAGCCGTATCCATCTCCACGTCACCATCCTTCAACGCCGCCAACTTTCGATATAGCTCATATGATGCAGCATGCTGTATCATAGGCATACCGAAAGTGGCATAGTATGGCGACATGTTGATGGCTGAGTGAGTAACGCTGCGTAGTGCAAATGCGGCATCGCAGACGCATTTGTCCCAGTTCTTTTGGTTGCCCTTTATGGAGGACCTAATTATCTGCAGCACAGATCGGTTGACTCTTTCCGCAGCGTTACCCTGAGGTGAATAAAATGCAGTTCTCACGTGTGTCGTGCCGTATTTCTCCAAAAACTCTTTGAATATTTCCGAGATGAATTGTTTGCCGTTGTCCGAATGGACATATTCGGGCACACCAAACACGTGAAAGACTTCTTTCTCTAAGAATTTTATAACCTCAGCTGAAGTGGCCCTTCTCATGGGTTTTAAAAACACAAACTTAGTAAAGTGATCTAGACAAACAAAAACATACACGTTACCATCACTAGAACGAGGATAAGGACCCATAAAATCAATGAATAAACGTTGGAAAGGTTGCTCTGTGAGCTTTTGCTTTCCCATCATGGGTTGTTTAAACACGTTTTGAGTTTTGTTAGTTTTGCAGGTTTCGCAGTCTTTTACATGGGCGCATACGTCAGTGACCATTCCTGGCCAGTAGTATTTTTGACGTAGTCGTGACAGTGTCTTGTGGATGCCACCATGACCAGCGGAAGGTGAGCTATGAGACGACTCTACCAGCCCCGGTCGCAGTTCCGACGGAACCCAGAGCTTCCAGGTCTGGTCCGCTTGAAGTTCGTCCCCCCTGTCGAATTGCGTCTGTTTATAAACGTAGCCGTCCGATACGCATAAGTCTGGCAACTTATCTTTGTTCTCGGTCACCGTCCTTTTCAACTCCGTATACTCCTCCGACTCGAAGCACGGTGATTCGAGACACACGTCTATGGCTCTGTCATTCGTCTGTATTTCGTCCATGTGCATTCGTGAGAGTGTGTCGGGAACCACGTTTTGTGCACCCTTTCGATGTTGGATATCAAAATCATAACCCTGGAGTTTCAAACTCCACCTTGCCAGCCTCCCAGAAAGATCTTTCTGATTCATGAGCCATTTGAGGCTGGCATGATCAGTTATGATGGTGAACGGGGTTCCTTCCACATAAGGTCGGAATCTTTTAACACTCACGATCGCAGCATAACATTCAAGTTCCGTTATGCTGTAGTTCTTCTGCGCTTTATTTAGTTTTGCCGAAACGTAGGCAATCGGTCTTTCGTTCTGGTCATCGTCCAACTGGAACAAAACCCCTCCCACTCCGTCCGTTGACGCATCACATTGAATATAAAAACGACGCTTAAAGTCCGGATGTGTAAGCACCGGTGCAGAAACCAAACTCTGCTTTAAAATTTCAAATGATTTCGTTGCTTCGTCCGTCATTGCAAACTTCTTAATTTTGTCCTTTTTGAGGCAGTCGTGCAGTGGAGCTGCGATAGTCGCATAGTCCTGTATGAAACGTCGGTACCAGCCCGACATACCCAGGAACCGTCGTAGTTGTTTCGGGGTTTTCGGAACTGGAAAGTCCCTCACAGCCACCACTTTGTTGGCGTCTGTCCTAATACATCCATCCCCGACTACGTATCCTAGATAGCGAACTTCTTTAAAACAAAACTTGCCCTTTTCGACATTAATTGTTAACTTAGCCTCGCGAAAACACCGAGCGACCTTTTCCAATAAACACATATGGGACTCGAAACCTACAGAACAAACTAACAAATCGTCAAGATAAACAAAAACACATTCACGTAAAGCGGCCGGAATGACCTTGTCCATGAGACGACACATTCGTTGCGCTGCATTGCACAACCCGAAAGGCATGACGGTGAAATGATATAGGGGTCGGCCAGGGATAGTAAAAGCAGTCTTTTCTCTTGACTTCTTCTCCAGAGGAATCTGCCAGAAAGCGTCCTTCAAATCTATCGCGGAAATAAATCGTGTATTTTGTAGTCGGCTGAGGATTCCATCAATGTGGGGTAAGGGGTAGGCATCCTTAATTGTTCGTTCGTTGACTTTGCGAGCGTCAAGGCATAAGCGGTTTCTCGTCCCTTTTATTACCAGCGCTACCGGCGAATTCCAGCTGCTGTTGGACTCCTCGATGACTCCCATGTCCAACATTCGATCTAACTCTGCGTATATGAGTTTTTGAATAGCTGGTGAAATCGGGTAATGGCGCTGCTTTACTGGCAGATTCTCGTCAACCACCTCGATGACGTGTTGCTCCTTATCTGTTTGACCTAACCCTAATACCGCGAAGGACGGGAATTGGGCTTTCACACGCTCCAACCTATTATTTTGCTCCGGCGTTAAAACGTGCTGCACAGCATCGAAAGACAAGTCACCCTCGGCGGGCACGAGCTCCGCCACACTGGCTATATTTGGACACACATTCCCATTCATACCTTTACTCACGACACTCATACGGAATGCCTGCCAAAAGTCTATACCTAAATAAACTTGTTGTTGTAGACCTGGCACTATCAAAAATTCTAATTCTTCCATCGAATTATCCCACACAACCGGTAACTTTATTACTCCTACCACGGCGGTTTCCTCCCCGTTCGCGGTTCGGATATTTTGGCCCCTGATTGGCACAATCGAGGCTTCCTTTCCCCGAAGGAGTGCAGCTGAGTCTTTGCCTAAGCACTCGCCCCTGAGTCTAAGAGAGCCAGAACCTCATGACCTCCTATCTTTGTTTTGGCGTAAAATCTGTTATCTCCTTTCACGGTAACAATTGTTGCAACTATTTTATTCTTCAACCTTTTGAAATATTTTCTCTTCTCCCTCATCTTTTCTATTTTCTTGAAATTTCTGTTTTTCCTACTTGCATTTATTGTATCACAAAATATTCTTTTCCTAGCTTCTTCATATTCAATTTTCCTCTGATGTAAACTTTTTCCCTCGCGCATTTTCAACTTTCCCTCTACCTTTTCAACTCTTCTATCTCCCTCTTCCCTGCTCAAAATCTTTACGGTTGTGCTGCCGGGTTGCCTGGCTTCTGGCTGAAGTCCCCGGTCAACTCCGCCAGCCTGGGGTTTCCCTGCTTCGGTTTAAAAACACAAAAGGACGAATCACTTCCACACGCAAAACAGACCATATTGTGGAACGAGGACGAACACTTATTTGGTTTTTGTGCTTCTGCCGGGTTTTTCACAAAGTGATCCACCGGCATACCGCACGAAAAACACAACATCAAGTGGAAGGGTGATGCACAAAAGGAATTCACAGTCGACTTGGACGCGGGACCAACAGAAGGACGAACAATATTGGGATTGGCTGTGGTTTGGTGCTGGGGTAAGGATTGGGATTGGTGTTGGGGTTTCCTATCAAAGGCTTCGACTTTTGTTGCCTCTCCTACCCTTGACTGCTCAAAATCGACCTCGTTAACTACCCTAGCCCTACTCTTGTTCTCTTTAATAAGTTTTTCGGCTCTCTTGCATTCCGACTTGAGCTCCGCCAACGAGTCCATTTTTATGGCGAAGGTCAAGTTGGCCAGGTACGGTTTGAGGTTGCCCCTGATGATGCCAACCAACTCCTTCTCAGGGATCCTCTTCCGCAAACGGAATGTCATATTGTGGACTTCGGCATAAAAGTCATCGAAAGCTTCCGCGGGCAGCTGTTTCCTTTCCATGATTTCACGGATGATTTCATAGTCGGACTCGGCTTAGCATTTCTGCTTTCAGCCCGAAATAGCCGAAATCGGGTTCGTCCGCGTGGTCCTCAAGGACCTGCCAATACCACTTCAAAGCTTCGCCGGAAACCAGACTATGAAAGTCCGTGAAGAGCTGGAAGTAGGAAATATTATGCTGCTCGCGCATCCTTTCCACCCGAAAGATGAAGCTTTCGACGCTTATACCTTTACTTGTTCCATCGAATTTGATGTGCCATTTTTCCAGATCTAACTTTTTCCACCTTGGAGGGTCACTACTATCTCGTTCAGCAATCCGACTGCCACTCGGAATACCGTTGCGGGTAGCAGGCTCCCCCCTACGGTTCTGCGGCTCAGGCGTGGATGGCACAGCGGACCGATGTCCCACCGCGTGACTGGATGCCTCCATCTCTGCCACGCGGCCACCAAGATGATCGACGTTGGTCTTGATGCTTCGCACTTCACCCGCCATTTGCACCACCAAATCTTGTTGTTGCGCCATCATCGCCATCATGCGGCTCAGCTGTTCAACATTGGTTGCCTGCTCATTAGCGTCGGTGCGAGGAGCATTTATGCCACCGTTAACCATTGCTGGTGCGTTTCGCGATGTAGCATCGCCCCCCTGTGCACCCCCGTTGTCGCTATCGGACATTTGGCACACCAAATCGATCTTCTGGGAAAAATTTAAACTATTTTCCGAAGCGTTGAACGACACCCCGTTCGCGAAAGAGAGCCTAATCGGGCGTTCAGGGCCAAACGATCCGAAAATCCGCGACGCGCACCTATTGAAGTAATCTGTAGGCACAAAGTCGACGGCCCTGGGAATACCAGTGTCGATTTGATTGAACACGGACCTGCCGATCTGGTTTTCCAGGGCTCGCGCACGGCTCCTAGTTAAGCGCCTATTAGGATCTAAGATCCCCAATCCCCCAAAAGGTCTTTCCTCGGTATGTTTGCCCTGGTCTTGGTCAGACATTCACTGTCTGCAGCAGCAAAAAAAGGACGTTTAAGCAAATGTTCAAACGAGAAAAGAAAAAAAAAAAAAATCAAGACTCAAAATTTTACGTGTAATGGATCCAAGGAAAATAAAACCCCACACCTAACCGAGTAACGAGCGGTAAAAAAAAAAAAATACGAAAAAGATATGTTAATCTATATATTTTGGTGTTAGGTGATAGGAGACTGAACAAAATTTAGCAAGAAAAAAAATTATATGTAAATAAGTTATTTATTGTAAATAATGTGTGTTACTAAATGGATGTGTATTTCAAATATGTGTGAATATGTGTAAAAATCCAGACAATGTGTATATGTGTGTATCTTAGAGATAAGAAAGAATTCAGTGAATTGCCTTAAATGTCTATGAACCCAAAACCAAAAATGAAAACTTAAATATTTTTCTGTTTGTGGAATAACTAAATATATAAGCAATGTATTGAGGTTATATGCATCGACCAGGGGTATATAAAAAAAACCTATCGAAAACCCTACAATTGGAAATTGCAAAATAAACAAAATTAATAAAGGGAATAACAGGCAATGCCTGTATGTATAAGACGTGTAAGAAAATTAAATGCTAAGGATGTGTGTGTAGATATGTAAGAAAAATAACAATTTTCACTATAAATTAAATATATAAAAAATTCAAATGCAATATACAAAAATGGCTACTTAAAAACCAAGATGAAAATAAGAAGAAAAAAAAAATAAAAAAAAAATCAACTACAAAAGAAAACTTGAAGGATATATTAAAAAAAATTATTGAAAAATTCTAAACTTTCCGACAGAAACGGGAACTGACCTATTTTGGATATGAGTTGAACCTGAGTTATAATATATATATAAGTCTTGGTGTGTTTGGTGCTGCCTTGGCGAAGGTTCAGTGAAGGCGGTATGCTGGTCCGTATCTAATTACTGTCAAGTCAGTTTTCGTGCTGTCCGTGGAAGTGTGGCACATCGTACCTATCAACTAGTTTCCAGGTGTGGCTGCCACACCCCCCTACTCCTATCTATCGTGGCGACGACTGTAAACCTCACCTACCGGCAGTGCTGGACTCCCGGTAAGGTAGCTTAAACAGCTCGCCACGACCTTCTGCTAACGTCCGTCTTTTGGCTGAGCGTCATACCAGGTACCACTTAGTCCAGTTGTAGAAACCAAAAGAAGGAACCCTGGCATGCATACTCAACCACTCCCTATACCTTTGTCGTGACGACACTTGTCGACCAGGCGAGCCCAATCGGCGCTGCCATCATGACGGTCCCTGTCCTGTCAAAAGACGGAAATAGGGATTGGGTTTGGATGGACTTGGGATAAAAAAAAACACAGGAAATCTAGAAGAAAAGTGGGATGATTAAAGAATAGTGAAAGATAGAGTAATTTGTAAAGTGTGGGAAATAAAAAAAGATTACCGGGCTATTACCGTTGGGCGCCATTGTTACGTGGCTGACTGTTTGGGTGGTGAGGAGCGGCGGCAAGCAGGTATGCTTGCGGGCCCAGGCTAGCTCGTCGTCTTGGGCGGGGTATTGCACCACCGACCTCACCCGCAGCCACATGAACAAAAAAGGTTCATACCTGCATGTGATTACAAAGGAAAGCTGAAATAGATAGAAATAGACGTGAGGGGCAAAGTTATAGAGGGGAAAGCATGAGGGGCAGAAAAAGGTGAAGGCCTGTCCTGTCAGGTGGAGTCTACCCTCCCTCTGCAGTGCAACTTGCACTGCACCGTGGGCACTGTGCTGACTCCTGTTTACCTTACAGTGCCCCCAAGCCTGACACTAGTCTGTCCGTCTGTCAATTGGTCATTTTTCTCTACCACTCACCTTCACCTTACCTTGCCGCGCACAAGCGCAGCACCAACACCAAGATTTGACTTAGCCCTGCATTATTGAAACTATTAAAATTTCATCCAAACATACTTCTTAAGATTTATTTACAAACATTTTTTTTTTTTTTTTTTTGCTTCCAAATTACTAACTAATACCCTACTACCAGTTCAATAATTTCAACAAAACTTTAAAATCAAAATGTACTACAAAATAATTTGCCAAGACTTCCAAAAGGCTAACTAGTATCAATTTGTAAAGCTACTATTTACTCAAAGTAAAAAAAAATACTCAAATATAATACTGAATCTTATTACTAGCTAACTTTATAAATTCAAGGGAATACAGGAAGAAGTAGATGAATTTCAGATTCCATACAATACAAGATACTTATGGCTAATAGACAAGGTGTCCGAACTCAAATAAAAAAAATTAAACTTTTAGGGCCACCCTAATGCCATATTATTACTAGGACCTAATTCTAAACCCTAAAATTACAAATTCAAATAAAATAAGAGGGCGAATAAGTAAAAAAAATCCAAGTACCCTAATCTCTGACCTTCCGCAACCGCTCAAGTAAACATATGATCAAATATGTACAATGCAAAAGTAGGTCATCAAGGCAAAAGAATTCATATGTTTATGAAAACAAAAGGTATGTATGTAAGTGCAAATGTACGTTTGTGACGTTTTTCATGCATGTACATATGTTCGATGCAATCTGTTTTTTTTTTATCTTTCTGATTTGCTAATTCCTGTTCTATTTTTGCAAGAGCAGGAATCTGTGCTAACACATGTACATACAACTAAACAGGTGTATTAGGAAAAATATTATGCTCAATTTTCACTCACCCATATACTCGTACTCCAACGGCGCCGGTGTAGTTGAGTGGATGTGCTGAATTCGCTGAAATAGCAGAGTCAAAAACATACATATATACCTATGATCACACTCAAACACTCAGCCAAGATCACTCGCTGGTGATCTTTGATAATGAGTGCTTTGGTAGTATCGGAGCAGCCCGCGTGATGGTAAAACGCAAAAAAAATTTAAAGAAATCAAAATGTGTAATCAAAGAAAAAAATGTTCTTGGTGCTGAAGGCGCACTGTGTATATACGCCCTCCGGGTGTGATGTGGCAATTTATTTTGCCAATGATACTAGAAGTAAGTACCAAAAATAAAAAATAAAAAATGGCAAAAATTCGAAAATATGAAAATCCCAATTTGGTGCTACCATAGGTAGCAGAAACCGTATGCAAAGGAAAAATGTGTATATGGTAGAAAGTGGGGATGAAAATACAAAGAAAAATTAAATGTCAAACTAAAGTAGAAAAATAAAAAAAAAGAAAATGAAGAAACGAAGATAAAAAAAGGTGATGGAGGCAAAAGTGCCACCATTAACTCCTGAAGTATGGAGTTAAATACACTCAGCCTTTATATGCGCGACAAAGAAATGCTCGGCCCCGGAAATAGAGTGCCCCGTTTGCCCGTTTCCTACTAACTCTTTATGCCCCCTTATGAAAATGTTTGCATGATAATGGTAATAATATAAAACAAAATATGTATATAAAAATAATAATGTTATCTGATGTAATGCCGGAAAAGCTCCTCCCTCTGCAGGTGTTTGTTGTTACTTGTGTTTTTGTTTTGTGTCGTTTTGCCAAAAGTCATATGTGTTGACGGGCTGTTGTTGTGGTTGCGTCTCAATGCCGCCGGTGAAAAGGGCTGTCGATGTTGCTAATTCTATTGTGCTTTTGCAGTTGTTGTTGTGGTGTGCGCATGCAACAAATTAACTCGAATGTAGTGCTTGTGGAAGCGTGGCAATTGTTTTTGGCCGGAATGTCACCAGTGTGATGTTGTTGTTGTTGGTGTTGCGTCGCCAACGTAGTGGAGGTGGTATAATTGGTGTTGAGCGGTATGTCGCCAATGTGATATAGTTGTCGTTGGGCGTTTCGCCGCCAATATATAAAAAAATTATTTTTGTGGTTGTTGCTTCCGTATATCGCCAATATAGAGACTAACTACCGGTTGTGGTTGGTGTTGCGCCGCCGATATGACAAAAATGTTGTAGTTGTTGTTGAGCGTTATGCCGCCAATATAAAAAAACGCTGTTGTGGTTGTTGTTGAGCGTTATGCCGCCAATATAAAAAAACGTTGTTGTGGTTGTTGTTGCCGTCTATTGCCAATAAAAAAAGGTGCTGTAGTGGTTGTTGTTGTGGTGTGCGCCACCAAATTAAAAGTGTAGTGTAGTGCGTGGTTGTTGCTGCCGGGCGGTATTTCGCCAAGAATAATGTATTTGTTTTTGGGCGGTACGCCGCCAAGAACCGTGCCCAGTGGACCCTCTCCTCAGAAAAATCAATCATGCGCTGCAATTAAATGCAAAAAAAAGAAAATCTCTTTAGAAAATTCAGAGGTAAAAGCGTATTTATGTACATGTACCTATACACAGTTGCCTATGGATTTTCTGTCTGCATAGTCATATACTCATCTACATACCTATATTTGTATGTAGGAGCGTAAATGACAATGCAAGTTTTCTTTTGGCTCGCTTGGGAGGTAGGCCAGGTGGATGACCCAGCTCCAGTCAAGCATGCCTGAAACAAAAAGAATATGTGTTCTTACCTCTTGCAGAATTTATTGACAGAAAACTGCTTCCAGCTCTTTGCACGTACCGCGGAAACTTTCGACGCGCACAAACTTTCAAAAATGCGATTAAATTCGCGCACTGCAAACTTTGTTAACTTTTTTTTTTTTTTTTCCACTTTCGTTTAAAAGCGCGCACTTCACTTTTGAATATAACCACTAGACTTGCACTGGACACTGTTAAAACAAGACTTTGGCCCGTTGACTCAGTTTTCCTCTTCTTATAGCCACCGCCGTGGTAAGGAACGTTACCCAGAAAACGGAAAATTCCTACCTATACAAGCTAAACCTTCTTTTCGGCTTTCCCGTATTTTCCATCTATACAATCATGCACTCATACATCCATACGCTTACCGCTCCACCAAACGAACACCTACACAGATACATTTGGTTCGTGCCTTGACCGCTCGCACTGATGCATTCACACGCTCATAGCCTTGTACAAATACACATCCGCATACACAATACCGAACAGAACAAACACATAGTTACATATCATTCGTCAAGGCTGCTAGGTTGTTAGCAACATGGTGAAATTTTACTTATTATAACAACATGATGCCAAGCGCAACATCTTACTTCCGTGGTAACATTGTGTTCACTATAGGTACAATGTTGTTAATGTTAATGTTATTATGTTAATATTATTTTACTGGCAGCATTGCGGCTAAGGTACGGACCTGGACACAAAACACACAAACACATAGACGCATATACACTCTGCCACTCATTTAAGCCAGTATGGAGACAGGCTGTCGTTACAATTTTTTAATAAAAAATGCGTTTTTTTTTAGTTTTTTTGCCATTTGGTGGTAAGGTTTCGTTAAAGAGTAAGAAGTATTTCTCACACTACTACAATGACGGCGCAGCTATAGGTTCGCCAAAAATACGACTTGCAAAATGTTGGCCGATGAAAATTAATTTAAGTTTTTAAAATTTTTTTATTCAATCTTTAACGTCCTACGGGTGTACGAATCACCATTAAAATACAGCCTGCTCTAAAACAACAGTACAAAGCATTTTCGGACGAGTATCTAGAATAGGGGCATATGGAGTTGATTCCAGATCAGGAAGTTGATGTGCTTAAATTAAATCGCTTTTATTTAGGACATCATCCTGTTATTAAGAATGATAGTATTACGACTAAGTGCCGTCTGGTTTTTGACGGCTCCCTTAATGATTCATGCGGAATTGCATTAAATGATCGACTAAAAATTGGTCCACCAATACAACGCGATTTATTTGGGGTTTTTTCACGCTTTCGCCAGCATCGGTATGTCTTCGCAAGTGATATTGAGAAAATGTTCAGTGGCATAAAACTGCCTTCAGAAAATACCGATTTCCAACGCATCCTACTGAGAAATGAACAAACATCCAAACTTGAGCAATATTGATTGCTAACAGTAACTTATGGACTTGCGCCATCTCCATTTCTTGCTGTGCGCGCTTTGAAACAAATTGTCGAGGACTATAAAGATAAATATCCAAATGCTTTACGTGTTCTTGAAAACGACGCTTACGTTGATGTGACACGGTAGGAGACCTCATTGCGCTCAAAGACGATCTAATACAACTCTTGTCAAAAGCTAAATTCAATTTTAGAAAGTGAAGCTCCAATTGTTGGCCTCTGCTCGAAACGTCACCAAAAGCAGTATGCGAGTACAATCCCATTGCGATACAATCTCAGACACCTGAAACATCAGTAAAAATTCTGGGGATTCATTGGAATCCATGCTGACCAGCTGCTTTGAACATTGACGATCCTGTAATTGATCCAAAACCCATGAAACGAATAGTTTTGTCAGAGATGTCGAAGATTTACGATCAATTAGGTATGATTGCACCTTTTGTAGTTTTATTCAAATTTTTATTTCAGGAATCATTGTGTTACGGCCTTTGGTGGGATGATTCATTACCGGAGATGATATGCAAATGTTGGTGCAACTACATGGGGAACTCCATCACTTAAAACAACTTAAGATATATATCCCTTAAAACCTGTGGTGTTAATAGGGTTCTCTGATGATTCAACAGCAGCTTACGCGGCTGTTGTTTACTGTCGTATACCTATTGATGGTACCTACGCCATACGATTGGTAGCTTCTAAAACACGTGTGGCACCATTAAAACCTATTTCAATTCCGAAGCTTGAACTAAACGCTGCCTTATTACTAACGAAGCTAAGCACCCTATTAAAGGAATCGCTAACTATCACAATTTCAAATATTATGTGTTGGACAGATTCAGAAATAGTTCTGCATTGGCTTTCCGCTCCACCAAGGAAATGGACTACGTTCGGTAGCAATAGAACAGCGGAAATATTAAGCATGCTTCCTCGAAATCAATGGAGACATGTTCGGTCAGAAGACAACCCAGCTCATTGTGATTCTCGTGGTCTTCTACCCACACAAATAGTTGGGCATATATTTTGGTGGTCAGGGCACTGTTGGCTAGCACTTCCTGAACAATCACTGCCTTCTAATGACAAGTTCCAATAAAAGAGAAAAAAATGGTAGCACTATGTATCAACGAAATCAACAATCCGTTATGATTACTATGCGAAAAAGTTTATTCTTGGTGGCGCTTGATACGTTGATATAGTTGCTTATTGCTACCGATTTATAAAGAATACGCACCATCGTCAAGAACCTTACATAGAGACTTTCCTCTCTACGAACGAACTCAAACACGCAAAAATCCAAATAATAAAACATGTGCAGTAGCATGCATTTTGTAAAGATATCAGTCAGTTACTGAAGGTACAACAACTACATCCAAAATCTACGCTTATTCGGTATTCGCCATTCAAAGATTCTGCTACCCAAAGGCGCTAACATTTCACTATGCATCGTAAGACATATACACGAAATCAACATGCGTGTAGGAGCAGAGGCGACGTTCGCTCTTGTTCGTCAAGGATTTTGTATTTTGGGCTGCAGAAATTTCATAAGGAAGGTCGTATTTACTTGTAAAACATGTTTCATACAGAGAAGAACTACTAGTACTCAACTTATGGGTAATCTACCGCCAACAAGAGTTCAGCCTAGTAGGTGTTTTCTACATGGCGGACTTGATTACGCTGGTCCTGTACGTACCAAGTATTCAAAGACTCGAAATACAAAAACCGGCAAGGCATGCTTTGCCATATTCGTCTGCCTATCAACTAAAGCATTACACATAGAATTAAAAAAAAAAAAAGACCAGCACAGCGTTATCACAGCATATGTTGACAAGTGGCCATACAGCTGATTTTAAAAACGCGAAAATTATAGATAAAGAAAAGAAAAAAACAACAAGATACACATTGGAAAGCCTGAGGATAATGGAAAGACGAGAAAAGACAATGAACAAATGCGAGGATACAGAAAACATTGCTTCGGCCTACATAGCATGTTTAGAAATATAAAAATAAGAATATTTAGTATTGACAAGACTACAATGATGGTTAGATGGTACTGATTATAGTATATTTATGTATATGTTTAAGTGACTAATGTTTTTGTTGTTGTTTTATGTTCATGTTTTCGATACGAAATGCAATAGTGTAAGTGTTTCTTGTTAAATTTTTTACTTATTTAACTATCTGTTAATTTCAACTTCTGTTTGTGGCAGGGATTTTTTAAAATAAAAACCCCCCTGAAGATGCTAACAAAGATTAGCGAAACGTTGGGAAAATAGTGGAATAATTTAGTTTTATTTGCACGCTGGACTTAGATCAGAAAATCCTGTTATGATAAATTTTATGTGATTAATAAACTTTGTTAAAGTCAGAAAAAAAAGCTAAGTGTTTTATTGTTCTAAATAAGTTACGTTTACGTCATATATTATTGAGAAAAGTGATTCATGATCATAGCTATTTCATGCAGACCACAAAAAACGTGAAGCTGCATCCTTACACAAAGTACCTATCTATTTGTATATCTATGGTATAGATGACTTTGTTTCGTTTATTAACGTTAATTATCGTAACGAAATGATATCGGTCCGTTGGTTAAGCATGCCTGGTTTCTATCAGGTTGTTAGAAGTGACATGACAGACCTGATTAAACAATTTGTATACGTGTATGGTTTTCCGTCTTCCTTTTGCGCACGAGAATTAGCATATCGCTATCATTGTCATTGCCTACGACCTATTCCATCATCCCTGATGTAAATATATATAAGGTATGTATAAACAAAATCAGCAAACACAGCTGATGTAAAAACCAATCAGACCTGTATAAATAAAACCAGCAGACAGCGCTGATGTAGAAATTCGTCAAACCTGTATAAATAAAATAAGACCATGTAAAAACCTTTCACATTTCAAATGTAACGTTTATTTTCATACAAAATTTTTTAATTTAATATATTAGATCACATAGTAGTTGTATATAATGTGATGCTTGATGAGCTCGAAGCCACAAAGTAAAACACAATGTTTTTACTCTGAAGTCATCTTGGGACTAACAATATAAACAAAAATACGAAAAACCAAAAATGTATAAATTATATTATAAATAAAATATATAAGGATATACATATATATAAATTTATAAACAAGTTGTATATATATATATATTTATACGTATGTATAGCTTCTACATTTTATCTTTAATGTAATTTATACATTTTTGGTTTTTCGTATTTTTGTTTATGGTTATCAGAGTGAAGTCGAAATTATGAAAAAACTTTGTGTTTTACTCTGTGGCCGCAAGCTCAACAAACATATCATATTAAAAAAATAAGGCTATTAAACAAATAAAAATATTGTAAAGCTTACAAACCATATAAAGCTCATATATATACACATATCTGTGTTTTAGTAATCAATATCAACCACTTCTGTAATAAAATATTTACAAGCAAGAGAAATAAGAATAAACAGAGAATATTTTGATTTATTATAATTCACTTAAATGAAATGATTTGAATTTTAAGGAAATTATATAATAATAAGAATAAATAAAAAATATTTTATTTCACTTGAATTCATTAAATTGAAATGATTTAAAATTTAGGGAAATTATATAAAAAAAAAGAAAAAGTTTTTCAATTGTGTAATAACTATCTGAGGTATACACACTTGCAAACAGTAAAATAGCAGAGGCAGCTTTTATAAAATTTAGTAAACAAAATTTCTTTTTGTTTTAGATAAGTTAAGAAAACCCTTCGATGAATTTTGTAACTGAAACTGTACAAACCCATTCCAAAAAAATTATAAAAAATAAAATAAATAAAACTATAAGCCCGCCGTATGGAAGAAAATAAATTATCAAGAATCAATACTAAAATGTATGGACTTTAGTATTAAAAAAAATGTCCGAATACTTTAAATAAAAAGTTCAAAATTTAAGTGAAATTTTCTCGAAATTTCGAATGTTTGGCTTTTGAGGAACGTCTGCATAGTTTCAGTTACTAAAGTCATGGCATTTTTTTCTTAAGTTATCAAAAATAAAAATAATTTAATTTACAAAATTTGATAAAAATTGTCACTGCTATTGTCATGTTCGCTGCTGTAAACATAATATAATAGAGCTATTGATATAAAATATGATGGATGTAATGCAACATAGCCATCTTGACGTGTCTTGAAACGTAGATCTCTTGATGAATTCGCTTTGGCATTTCACCACCAACAGTGGAAACGTAGCTGCGTTCACGGTTAGGACTTTTACAATATTGGGATAGAGCGCAACATAGAGTAAAGATATTAGTAGACGATTATTGTTGCCATATACATTTAAGTCAGTGCCTGAAATATGCGAGGGAAGAAAGTAGAAGTGGTGTTGATATGTATTACATAGTTAAATTTGCTTACCCGTAAGTTCAACTATATTATCGCCACAATTCATACGGTTTCGCGGTATATTAACAGGCACATGTCGTTTTGAGGTAGATGAATGATGCTTCATAGGGATATCCGGTATTAGCTGGGAAACTTATCTCTAGAAAGAACCAGTTCTCTTCTTCGTTATCATTTAGGAAACCTAAAAATAAATTATTTAATAAGTGGATGGGGTTGAAATTGATATCTTTGTAAAGCACCTTCTTGTTTTTTACGTAGCTCATCGTTATCAGTCTTTGATGGAGCCAAATGTGCAAAACGACATATTGTACCAATTCTACAAGTGCCATCACTATCGAAATTACGTCAACATGCTTTACCAATAACTTTTGGCTTCGTTGCCTCAGCTGCCAAATTCATTTGTTTCCATCGCTCCGCTGGGTTCGGTATCAATAAGTGATCAATTTTAAATTTCATACTCCAGACCATATTTTTCTCCTTTTCCTCGAAAACTTTTTGATAAATAGACTCTAATGCTGATTTTTCATCATAACGCATCTCCAGCATATCTCCTTTACTGATGTCATTATTTAACAATTCAACGGACTCCATAGGTATTTGCATATATTTGCGATACAGCAGTAATAAGGCTGCTTCTGTATCACCACCGCAATTATCGTAAGCCTCAACACAATGCAAAGGTACGAAACCATAATTTTCCAATTTTAGCAAAGCGAAATATCTAAGGCGATCTTCCGGATTTTTATCACTTTGCTCGCTGAGAAATTTGTAACACTTTTTACAATCAACGTCCCCCGATCTTCCCAGTAAGCTTTGTTCGTCTGTACACCACGATCGATATAAATTGATGCATGGTTTAGGCGAAAATCTGGGCCATGTAATGCACGCAGAGTCTCCATTGTCAGCTTTTGCGATTCTTCGGAGAGGCGCAATTCTTGCAACTCAGTCTTAACCGCAACGTGGGCACTTTGCACGGGAGTATTACTTGAGGAAGAAGCAACAAGTGAAATATGCAGGCCTAAAATAAAAAAGTGCACTCACGTTGTCCTTGGGTCGCTTAGACGCATATACCATTCCCATTCTTCGTCTTGTTCACAAATATCGGCTTCAGTATGTATTGCAAATTAAGCTAGATATTTCCGGTGCTGTTGAAATAAATGAAAAATAAATAAATACATTTTGTTAAAGCGTCAAATGTGCAATAAACGTTTTAATTTGTCGACGCGTGTTTCTTTTCGCTGTGTTCGTTCTTATTCTTCTTCTTTCGGTAAGAAATGTCAAAAGAAAGAGGAACACAAGAAAAATTCTAGCAGGGAGACCAATATTAGTAGATTTATGAGCAAGCAGCGCGAGTAGTAGGATGGAACTGAATAGTCAAAGTTGAGTGAATTTAAACAAAACCGAATAAATTTTCTTTTAACCCTTTCCATTCTGGCAGCATAGCTACTATATATAGGATTCCATCGCTTCCCAAGGCAGGCGGCTCTATGTACCGGAGCGACTCGAGATTTTTCCCGACCAAGGACTGTCATTTCAATGTAACCCCATTTAATTTGTTGTGTCCCTCACGCATATTGTCATACTCCCAGCAGCTCCTCGCAGCGGGACTGCGCCATTCTCCTGCTCCGGAAAAGTATCAAACCCAATCCGGGTCCGTCTCCTCACCCCGGTCCTGAGAAATGGTTTTGCTGCGTTTGCCGTAAAAGAACCTTTTTAGGACAGTCATACTTTTGTCAGTGCGTCACGTGCAAGGGATGGCTGCATCGGACCTAGATCCCAAAACCAGACGTCCTCGTAACTTTTATAAATTTTTTGTGGCTCCTTGCTGTTCACACCTAGGAGTGTCCCGTAGTCTGCGCCTTAGCGCCCCCCACTACCTTCCAGCAGCTCTGCTGCTCAGCAAGCCACAACAAGTACCAGCTACTACTCGCGCCCTGCGTAGTCACCAGCCCATACGGCCGCTTCCACTCATAACTACAATCTCCGAAGTATAGTGGGTAGCAATGCCGAGCATCAGCCCCCGCCCCCGTCTTCTTCCCATCTCTTTTCCGGAAGCAATCGTGTAAGTCAGGGAAACAGACTCTTAGTCGCTACCACCTTTGCACCGTTTGCCAGCACAGAATATATATGCTTGCGACATCTGCCCAATGCAGCTCCTGCCTTGGAAGGTGTCACTTTCCTAGACGTTCTGGTCTCCGCAGCGGAAACCCCCCGACGAGCTTCATCGAGCCTTATTTCCAGGTCGAAAACCCAAATAAACCGGGTACCCCAATGCTTACCCAGGGACGTCCAGTCACAGGACCACAACAGCAATTGGGTCCCAGTCTTTCACAACCCAGTCGTAGCCACCCGTCACTTACTCCTAGAGTGACGACGTCTCCCCCGCTGCACTACAGAATTCTGCAGTTAAACTGTAATGGATTAACTGGCAAGATCACGGAGATAGTCGATTTCATGAAGCGGCATAACATCCGCATTGCTGCGACTCAAGAGACTAAACTCACAGCAAGATCTGCTCTGCAGATCTGTTCTGGGTATAATGTCCACAGGAAAGATCGCGAGAGCGGAAATGTAGGCGGTCTCGCATTTATCATACACCACTCAGTGTAATATCATATATTTTATCCTGACATCGGCCGTAGGGACGATTTGACAGAATATCTCATTATTCCAAACTCATTTTTGGTGTTACTTTCGAGAACCTTTTAAACTGTAAAAGTTTAATATACCTTCATAGGATAATATATATACACACGACAACGGGATTATCTTTATCGAAAACTAAACTTCTTCAGGTCAGGTCAGAGGAAACCGTATTATTCAAATACAACATGACACTGCTTTTTCAGATCAACATTTCTATATTAACGCCATATGAATTTGGAATCGATTACCCCCCTATTTACAATTGGTCAGCAACGAAATGCAGTTTAAGAATATATGAGTATTTTAAATAATACTATTATATTTTTAACTTTTAAAATCTTAAACTTTTAATTTTTTTTATTCTCTATTGTAAACTAATATTAATTTAAGTTTTTATGTTAGCTTTAGTTTTTGATATAATCATTTTTAATATGATTATAATACAATTCAGTGCTTTTATATAAGATCAATTCTTTGTACTGAGGTATAAAAAATAAATGAAATGAAATGAAAAATGTCCTAGAACGTCACGGCTTATCTGTCCGGCCAGACGGTGTAAACCTAGAAGTCATCAACATCTACATCCCTCCTGCCACCTGCTGCCCCAGTGGATACCGGCCTAATATTAGCGCCTTACTAACTGGCGATAATCGCATTATCTTAGGCGATTTCAATGTCCATCACGACCTATGGAATTCAAACTTGCAGACGCAGAGCAGGTGTGAGATGTTGGCGGATCATATAGAAGAAACGACGTTCTGCACGATAAACAGAGACACCCCACTCGTATGGTAGATATAACAATCGTGAGCGCAGGACACGTAAACTGCGTCAACTGGCAGCTGATGGTAACATTGGCATCCGACCACCTGCCAATACTTATTTCGCTCGAGCGTACCGCCGACTTCATCATCACCGAAAAACGCACTTTCATAAACTGTAAAAAAGGAAAGTGGGATGAATAAATTCCTTTACAGACAGCCGCTTTGCTGCCCTCCCTATCCCGACTATTGCTCGCCAAGGGGAGCGTGCTTTCCGTAAGGTCATTGAATCCGTCTCGGCTCGCTTTATTCCCGCCGGAAGAATTCCCGAAACTCGGCCACATTTTCCGGCGGAGGCCGCAAATTAAGCGAAAGAACGTGACCTTATAAGACAGCTCGATCCCGGCGACCCCCAAATAAGGGATATAAACCAACGCATCAGATTGCTTGCGGGTGAACACAAGCGGGCGAAATGGGAGGAGCATCTAAGCGGTTGGAACCTCTCTGCCGGCGTGGGTAAGCTTTGGTCCACCGTAAAGTCCCTATCGAATCCGTCCAAGCACAACGACAAAATTTCCATCGCCTTTGGCTATAAAATCCCGTCGGATGCGAAAAAATGCGCGAGCGCTTTCTGCAGATCATATATAATGCATTCTATGGTTGACAAAGTTAGACGGAGGGCCAACAGACACGCACATAAACATTAATTCAGCGCGTCCCCAATTACCATCACCGCCAAAGGGGTTGAGGATGCCATCGGTCAAGCTAAACCATCTAAAGCAGTGGGCCCAGACGGCATAGCCATGCCGATGCTTAAAAGCCTAGGAAAAGAGGGTATCAAATATTTAGCCCTTGTCTTCAACCTCTCTTTCCACTTTTGTCATTCCCGAAAAATGGAAAATGGCCAAGGTGGTCCGCTACTAAAGCCTGGGAAACCAGCCAACATAGAAGAGTCATATCGCCCAATATCTCTCCTATCGCCAGTAGCCAGGACGGTTAAAACCATTTTGCTCCCCAATTTCAAAGCAAATTTGCAACTAGCCTGTCATCAGCATTGCTTTAGAAAACTTCATAGCACAACCAACGCGATAAATGTCATTAGCAACCAGATAAATTGCGGTTTAAATCAAAACCCCCACCATAGAACAGTTCTCGTTGCCCTAGACCTATTAAAAGCTTTTGATACGGTCAACCATGTCACGTTACTGCAAGACCTGGAAGGGTCTACCCTTCCCCTAAGTCTTAAAAAATGGACCGCAAATTACCTGGGTGACCGGCAGGCATCGGTGCAATTTAGAAATGCAACATCAAAACGAATAAGAATTAAACAAGGGGTGCCACAGGGTGGTGTCCTATCCCCACTTTTGTTTAACTTCTACATATCAAAGCTACCTTCGCCACCAGAAGAAGTTACTATCGTTTCCTACGCCGATGACTGCACAATAATGTGCCACAGGCCCAGACCCACAGATCGATGAGGTTTGCAACAAAATATACGGCTACCTCCCTGATCTCTCAAGTTTTTTCACCTTGCGAAACCTGACATTATCACCAACTAAATCATCGGCGACCTTATTTACTACATGGACGTCCCAAATGTCGACCATTTTGAACATCCACGCCAATGGCATTATCCCAAAATCTTCGGTGTGACGTTCGATCAGGATCTACATTTTGGTGAGCATGCAGCCACAATTGTACCGAAAATCCAGAGCCGTATAAAATCCTCAAATATCTTGCTGGCAGTACTTGGGGAACAGATAAAGAAACGCTCACTATCACTTACAAAGCAATTGGCTAGCCGATTGCATGCTACACGTCCCCGATATGGACGTCAAGCCTAAAGACTACTCATTGGAAGAAGCTATAGGCCTGCCAAAATACTGCCTGTCTTCTTATGTCCCCAGAACACCGACTACATAATGAGACAAGAATACTCCCCATCAGGTAGAGAAATGAAATGCTAACCAAACAGTTCCTGTTGAATACCCAGGAACCTGGGCATTCAAACAGACATCCAATTTATGAGCCCACACCGCCCAGGGGCTTAAGCAGTAATCTCCGTAAGCATTATGAGGAAATACGGCACCTGAGAACACAGTCATATTAAGCCAAAAAACACAAGCAGGTCCTCAGTGAACTCCACAAACAGGCGTCGCACCTCTATGTCAGGAATTGCACGGTGAATCCTGTACTCAAAGAACAACACCGTAAACTTGCAGAAGAGGAACGCACACTCCCTAGGTAAACGCGAGTAACTCTAGCTTAACTTCGATTTGGATACTGCAACAGGTTAAACTCTTGCCTATCCAGAATCAGCCTGACATACAAAATGTATGCCCTGTTGGCAATGTGCCCCACATGACACCAACCATCTCTTCAATTGTAATGTGGAACCAACGCCTATAACACCCCTCCCATTATGGTCCAACCTTGTTGAAAGAGCAAGTTTCCTTGTACCCCTGTTAGAGGATATTGATGACAATTTGTGATCGGTCACACTTATTGGATGGGGCGAAGCACTGCTACAACAACAACAACAACATAGGATTCCATACAACTGAGGTCTATTCTAGTTTTGCACGAACAAGAGATGTATAAAGAGCCTTCCTGGTATAGGTATCCTTAAAGTCTTTTGCATATCTACGAAGAAAGGCAAGGTTTCTCTAAGCGTTGGAGAGCATATATGAGACAAAACCCTGAGTCAATAAATTCATTGACAGAAGCCAGTCGAGCACCTGAGATATCATAGAGGGTGGAATGTAAGTTAGATGATTTAAAAAAAGACATGTGAAAACATTTATTAACATTAAGGAAGAGATTATTGGCCTTACACCATTCGATAAGATTATTTAGGTGATATTGTAGGAGTAGGGAATCCGACGGGCCATTAATTCTATGAAATAACTTAAGATCATCTGCATACAGAAGGAAAGAGGACGATTTAAAGCTAGTACCCATATCATTTATAAAATGCACAAACAACAGAGGCCCGAGAATACTACCCTGAGTAACTCCGGACGTTGCATAAAAATGGTGGGACTTGCAGCCCTCTATTACTACACACAGAGACCGGTTCGACAGATGCGATTTTAAATAAGATAAGAAGACAGAATGAAATCCTATACACTCAATTTAGATAATAAGATTAGATGTGAAACTTTATCGAAAGCCTTTGAGAAATCAATATATCTATATGGTATCTAGACTGGGTTGGTCCCCATACAAAAAAAAGTTGCTAATGTCCGCCCCTAAATTTAAAGATTATGTTGGGAGGGTTTCGGAATTTTTTTTTTTTTTGAAACTTTGAAATACAGCCGAAAAGGTTTTTTCGTTGTAACTTGGTTATTTGACGTCCGATTTTTAAAATTGATAAGTCATTATTTTGGCCTTGAGAAGCTTCACATTTCCGTTTAATGTCCTTTTAAGCTATGAAGTCGTTTTCACATGATTAGGTCAACTAACAAAATTATACCCCTCCCCCTTCCTTTTTTCCCCTTCAAATAAGGGAAAGGAGTGGACCACGACCACATTTCTACTTTTTCAATTTGCTGAACGCGTTAACAAAAAAAATTTTAAATGTAGAGTTTAGAATTTCGAAAGCCGATATCTATTTTTTGAAGGCTAACTTCGAAAAACGGAGATAGTACTTTGTTTACTTAAGCCTCAATCTCTACAAAAAAGTGGGTTGTGTCCAATACCCAGAAAAAAAGTTGATTTTGTCGCATAGTGTTATTATTATAAATACGAAACAACAGGTTTGACTCAGTTATTTACTTTGACTTCCCCTATTTATGATATTTGGCATATATTTATTAAGTTTTCAATGCAAACCCTAATAATAATTTTTCTCCAAAAATATCATGAGTTTCAGGTCTAAGTATCAGGTAAAATAACAGTTGAAATAAACATAGTGACATAACTTCTTTGTTTATTATTTTAGTAGCTTAAAAGGACATTAAACGGAAATGTGAAGCTTCTCAAGGCCAAAATAATGACATATCAATTTTAAAAATCGGACGTCAAGTAACCAAGTTACAACAAAAAACCTTTTCGGCTGTATTTCGAAGGATCAATAAAAATTTAATAACATTTTTCTGAAACCCTCTCAACATAATCTTCAAATTTAGGGGCGGACATTAGCAACTTTGTTTTCGACCCAGTCTAGTATCCACCTGGCAGCCATCCTTAAATTCAGAAATGCAGAAATCGGAAAACGACACTAGGTTAGTAACAGTAGAGCGACCAGCAACAAACACATGTTGACGCGGGTCAACCACCCTTTTAATGACAAAATATAACTTCCCCTTTATGATTTTTTTAAAAAGCTTCGAGCATACGGTGAGTTTGGCAATGGCCTATAGATAGAGATGTCATTTTTGTTCGCGGATTTGAAAATAGCACATATTGAGCTCATTTTCCATCTATCGACAAAAGTGCCAGAGGACAGAGATAAGTTGAAGATATGGCAAATGGGGCACACAAAGTTAAACTACAGTGCTTCAGTACAAAGGCGCAAAGGCCATCAGTGTCACAACTAAGCGAGGGTTTAACGGAGAGCATGGCATTGCGAACACCATCCTCGGAGATAATGAGGGAGCCAAAATCTATCCGATCACAAAGTGCCGAGCGCGATTGAAAGCCAGCCAGACCTACATTGGCGTCGGCAAAATTAGATTTAAAAAATTCGGCAAATAGCTCAACTGTTTCAGTTAGAGAGCGGGAGCTTACCCCATTAAAGGTCATACAAATGGGAATATCCGTACGCATATAGCGATTAAAAAGAAATTTGTCGAGAACATTAAATTGCCGCACAGTATTAAAATACTGTTCCTTAGCGAAATTTTACCCATATTTACCTCATATAATTTATTGAATTTGTTACGCTTCTTTTTCAACCTCTTAGGAGTTTTATTATACCAAGGTAATTTATAAAACCTAGACCAAAAACGAGGCACTATTCTGTGAAATATCTCGGACAACTTCGACAAGAAAATATCATAGCACGCGTTGACGTCATTAGAAAAATATATATTTGCCCAATTGAGTGCAAGTAAAACATTGTTCAACTCACTAAAATCGAAAGTTAAAGGAGGAGTTATCCAATGGAGTCGACGTAGCGATAGCAGCAAAGCTTTTTAATTGAATGTAAAGCGGTTAGTGATATCTATGTGATGGACACACAGGAAGAGTACTATCACAGAGATCAAATATTAAATCCTCATCGACAAACACAAGTTCAAGCAACCTCGAAAGAGTACTAAATAAACTATTGATTTGAATCAAGTTGCACCTTAAAATATTATCTATAAGGTTGATTTCATAAGAACGCGCACCATTAGTATGTGTTAGAATACTATTTCTTTGAAAGTCTGTCCAAGCAATATTAGGCAGATTGGAATCTCCAAGTATACAAACGAGCATCCGTATGGCTTTCACATAGATTGGCGATGTTCTCAACATGAGAAAAATATAAGGAATCAGCACTGTTCGGCGGTATGTACGAGCAACAGATGAAAATTGAGCTAGATGAACTGGAAATAAAGACGCACAGCTGATCCAGTAATGTATCATGATGTAGAAGATGAAACCCTGATGAATGTAGGTTTCCGTTAACTGCAATTAACACTCCACCCCTTTTTTTACCGTTTTTCAGGAAGTCTCCATCGTTCCGGAAATTTGGGAACAACTTTAAGTCAAAATATTCTTCATCAAAGAAGTCTTCACTGAGCCACGTTTCCACGATGACATAAACGTCGTTGTCCAAACGAGACGAAGACAAAAGAAAATTTTTAGATTTCGTGCGCATGCCGCCGACATTTTGAAAGTAGACTCTCAAAGATGCATCCGATGCGCAGTTTTGGATATTTTTATTGTTGTTAAGTCGATCATTAGGTGAACCTACGACTTACTTACTTACTTAATTGGCGCTTAACCGTCTAAACGGTTATGGCCGTCCAACAAGGCGCGCCAGTCGCTCCTTCGCTCCGCCAACCGGCGCCAATTGGTCACACCAAGGGAGTTTAAATCGTTTTCCACCTGGTCCTTCCAACGGAGTGGGGGCCGCCCTCTACCTCTGCTTCCATAGGCGGGTTCCGATAGAAACACTTTCTTGGCCGGAGCATCATCTTTCATTCGCATAACATGGCCTAGCCAGCGCAGCCGCTGCGTTTTAATTCGCTGGACTATGTTGATGTCTGCGTATAGCTCGTACAGCTCATCATTAAATCTTCTTCGGTACTCGCCATCGCCAACGCGTAGAGGTCCATAAATCTTTCGAAGAACTTTTCTCTCGAACACTCCCAAAGCCGCTTCATCTGCTGTTGTCATGGTCCATGCTTCTGCCCCATATAGCAGGACGGGTACGATAAGTGACTTGTAGAGTATGATTTTCGTTCGCCGAGAGAGGACTTTACTTTTCAATTGCCTACCTAGTCCAAAGTAGCATTTATTGGCAAGATTGATTCTTCGCTGGATTTCAGTGCTGATGTTGTTGCTAGTGTTGATGCTGGTTCCCAAATAAACGAAGTCTTTTACTATTTCGAAATTATGGCTGCCAACAGTAGCGTGGTTGCCAAGGCGCATATGCGCTGACTCTTTGCTCGATGACAGCAGGTACTTCGTTTTGTCCTCATTCACCATCAAACCCATCTTTACCGCTTCTTTTTCCAGCTTGGAGTAAGCAGAACTAACAGCGCGGGTGTTTAGGCCGATGATATCTACGACACCATTGGGTTTTCTCTGATTTTAGGAAAAAACCGAAAAGGCTTAATAGTGACGTTGGAGGGCCACAGAGCAGAATCAAAGGGCTTATTATAGTCCGCTGAGCGCACACGAACTTTAAAAGAGATTCTCACCAAAGAGCTGATGTCAGCACCCCTCCTTACCAACTTAAAGCAAGCTAAGGCTGAACTATCAATTTTGATATGCTCAGCGATATATTTAACAATTTTCTCCTCTGTGAACGAAGGTCTGAATGATGAAATATGAATCCATTTATATTAACTGCAGATATATTTCCACTTAATTCATTTGAAGCACGTATGCCTCGCTTAGCTGTGTAGGAGTGTTTGGTGGATTAGGTGATTTGCTATTAGAGCGAGCAGTGACAGTGGTGATACAAACTTGATTTACTTGGGTTTCCGAAGCATTTGTATGGCTTGCAAGTTATCTCGCGAATCGGACCCATCAAATTTTGTTTAAAAACAGTATTTCAAGGTTGTTTGATGTAACTTCTGGTGTGCCTCAGGGTGGTCATTTGGGTCCATTACTCTTTACCTTGTTTATAAATGACTTACCACAAATTCTCATACATTCCCGCAATCTTGTGTATGAGAATGATGTCAAACTTTGCTACTCATAATTGCCTTGGAGTTTTCCCGCGTGGAGCTTCTACAGGCAGTACTCATTTCAATATTGGTGAACTGCAAATTTACTAGTTTTGAACCGCTCGAACTGCAAACTAATTACTTTTCACCGAGTGAAGCCAAGTTTGACATCGTATACGCTAAAGAGCACTCCTTTGGAGCGTATATTTCTTGTAAGCGATCTAGGCGTTCTTTTTGATCCAAAATTTACTTATAATATGCATTAGACTGGGTCGATTTATTAACGGATATCGCGCGATCGATTTTTCGATAAGATTTGGGCTGCGAAGCCTGCGAAATTTTTTGACTTTTTTTTCGACTTTGATTTTTAAGGTTTTTTTCATAACCTCTTAACAAATTTTTATTTGATTGTAAAATTTTCATGTATACCCTGTCCGACCCAAAAATGTCGGCTAAAAACGTTGTCGATAACAGTTTTTTGAAAAAAAAATATATTTTTATTTATTTTCAATATTTTTTATTTTTTTTTTTTTTTAAAACTGTTATCGCCAACGTTTTTAGCGGACATTTTTGCGTCGGACAGAGTATACATATGAAAAACTTTTTAGTAGGTCATGAAAAAAACCTTAAAAAACAAAGTAGAAAAAAAGTCAAAAAAATTAAATTTCCCAGGCTCCAAAATTAATTTTTTTGGGTATACGTAGTGGAACTTTTTTTCCTTAGACCAAATCCGGTGGAAAAATCAATGGCGCGAGATCTGTTAATTTTCGTCCATACAAATCGACCCAACCCAATATGAATATTTCATCAATTGTAAGCAAGACAACGAGTATACCCGTATTCGTGAAGCGATGGGCTAAGGAGTTTAATGATCCGTATCTGACTAGAGTATTGTTCGTGTGTCTGGTGCCCAGGTATCAAAACCTTATAAAGCTTATTGATGAAAAAAAAACAATAATAATAATTGCCAATGATACGGCTAATGATGGAAGTTCGTCACCCCCAGGAAGGAGGCCGAGGAAGAATTCGACAATGAAAGATAAAATAGCCAATCTCACGATCTCATCCAGGAACGCTACACACGGACATGGGGGAATCACAATCGAGTAAAATCTCAAGCGCCACTGAACCAGAAAAAGGTCGAAAGGTATGAAGATGCAGCAAAACTTTGCAGGAAATGCGGTCAGGAGGGGCATAAGGCCACAAACTGCTCCAACGTACCGAAATGTGCGTTATGTGGAGGACAACATTCGGCAGGCAGTTTTAGATGCCCACAACGGGAAGGAAGCAACCAGATTTCCCTATGAGATTTTGCAACTCAATTTAAATCACTGTGAAGCGGCCCTCAGACCTCTTATCAAAAACAATGTTTGAAGGAGGATTTGACATAGCGGTACTCTCTGAGCCATACAGAAATAAGCAGGAGCAAGGCTGGCTAACGGACTCGGCTGATAAAGCCTCGATTCGGATTCCAGGGAAATTTCTTACCCAGGAAAAGATAGCGCCGACAGTGGCAGCATTCACGTGCGCAAAAATCAAAGGAATATAAATTATAGTTGCTATGCACCTCCGAGCACAGAGTTTGAGAACATGATTCTTGGGATGACCATAGAAGCACGGGGTAAACACCCGCTTATAATATATGGAGACTTCAATGCATGGTCAACTGTAGTAGGGTAGTAGTAGAATTGACGATAGAGGTAGAGTTCTTCTCGAAAGCCTTACACCAACTTCTAAATGAGGCAGGGAAATATACATTCGACACTGGCAATAGACGCACCAATATAGATCTCATGTTTGGTAGTAGAGAAATAGCGAGACGAGCAGAATGGTCCATCAGTAACGTCTACACACACAGCGACCACAAAGCTATTAGCCTAGAGCTAGTGGAAACTTCACCAAGGACAGCTTCCAACCATCTGCAAAGCAGAAAATGGAAACAACACCTTTTTGAACCAGAAGCATTTATGTTGTACAGAATCATGCCATCATAAGAAGGACACATGCGGAAGATCTTTCGATTCAAAAATCTAAGTCATTATGTATGGCGTGTGATAGTAGTATGGAAATGGCGATTCCAGCTCAAATGGAGAAAGGCAAAATGAGAAAGGAAAAGCAATTACACACCGACGCACATATATATACCGCTAAACAATTTTGTTGCCCACATTTAGGCGCATACGTATGAAACCGCAAAACAGCAAAACAATTTTGTTGCCTACTTTTAGGCGCATCAGTTCTTTCGGTTTGTATTCTGGCCGATCTATAAGACAAAGCTTACTTACAGCTTTTTGCCTTTAGCAGAGCTTAGTCGTTCAGGAGAGGATCGAGCTCAGATTTTAAAAGGGGCCCTACATATTAAAGGGCCGCAAATTTTTAAATCTTCCCTAATATTTCTAATGAGTCCCAGACTTCACCCGAGCGTTTTTAAAGAGTCCCATAGATTTCTAAAGAGCCGCTTGCCTTTGTCTAGTATACATACTGACGCATATGTATGTACGTGAGAGAATTTTGTGAATCCAGCAAGAAATTGAGCGACTGCTCCCCAATCCCCCACCCCTTCTTTTTTCTCGTCTACAAAAAGTAGCTTTGGGCCCCTGTAGTATCGCCCAATCCCAACCCCCTTTTTTACTCGTCTACATAAAGGAGCCGATGGGCACTTGTAGTACAGCCCCATTTTTTTCTCGTCTACAAAACGGGCCTGTCGGACACCCGCAGCGGCAGGTTGAACATTTTCTTTGGCATTTTATTAGATTGTAAGTTTGTGTGTATATGCTGTCCCATATACATATATGCAAGTGAGAATTTCTAATTAACTAAAGGTTATCTTAGTGCCGATGGGCACTTGTAGTACAGCCCCCTTATTTTTCTCGTCTACAAAACGGGCCTGTCGGACACCCGCAGCGGCAGATTGAACATTTTCTTTGGCATTTTATTAGATTGTAAGTTTGTGTGTACATGCTGTCCCATATATATGCATGTGCGAATTTCTAATTAACTAAAGGTTATCTTAAATTGAACTTATAATTTTCCATTTGAGCTCCTTAAACATGACAGCATATACATAAATTATAATTTTTTAAATATGAAGATTGAACATTTTGTTTGGCATTTTATTAGATTGTAAGTTTGTGTGTACATATTGACACATATGTATGTACGTGAGAATTTCATAAAACCGCAAATAAATATGAAGACTAAACATTTTTTTTATCTTCTTATTAGTTTGTAAGTTTGTGTGCCTGCATTTAGGCGCATACATTCTGGCTAATCTATAAGAAAAAGCTTCGAATTGTTTGTTTTGTGTTCTGACTGCAAGAAAAAAAGAGCTTAGAAGTTCATCAGTGCAGGAGAGTATCGAGCTCAGATTTTAAAAGAGGGCTCCAAATTTTTAAATGACCTCTCATATTTCTAAAGAATATAAGTGTGGGGGAATGATAAAAAATCTTTTTTTATACCCAACTATGCTTCACCTGTCTGTGCTTAACGTATAAAAAGCCTACCATTACAAAGATATTCCTTTATTTATTTTCATAATGTTTGCGACAGTAGATGTTCAAGGCTTCAAAGCATACGATAAGAGATTTATTTTAAAGGAAATAGCTGTGGTCCTCAAGAATGAAGAACTCCACTGTTTCCACATAAAAGCGCCATTTGAATTTTCAGATCTGAGTAAGGATAATCAACGACAACCTAATTGGTTAATGTTACACCACCATAATTTATTATGGTCCTATGGAAGCGATAGTTTTAAATCTGTAAAAAAACTATTTGATGCCAACATTGAAGAACACAAAAGTTTATGTTAAGGGGCAAGAAAAAAGTGTATGGATAGCAGAGTTCCTCCAAAATCCGATGTTTAGCATTGAAGAGGAGAGTACAGGAGGTGATGGAATGAATCTCTCTAGAATATATAGTTTACACCCAGATGTTGCGCGTTGTCAATATCATTTTCATACTGATTGTAATGTGAAAATCAACCAACGACAAATTCTTTGTGTTTTAAAATCAGCATATATTTTGTTAAAATAAATATCGGGTAGTAATTTTAATTTATAATGAAATAAAATAGAATTAGAAATCTTAACTTTAGTGTTTTTTATTTTAAATAAATAAATAAATAAATGTAAGGCGCGATAACCTCCGAAGAGATCTAAGGCCGAGCTTCTCTTCCAATTTGCGTCGTGCTCCTCTTGATTTTTCCCTACAAATTGGCCGGACGGGACCTACATGTTTTATGCCGACTCCGAACGGCATCTGCAAGGCAGATGAGTTTTCACTGAGAGCTTTTCATGGCAGAAATACAATCGGAGCTCTTGCCAGACACTGCCGAGGGGCGACCCCGCTTAGAAAAATTTTCTTCTAATTGAAAAATCTTATTTCTAAAATTTTGATGTTGCTTTGCCCGGGAGTTGAACCCAGGGCATACGGTGTGATAGGCGGAGCACGCTACCATCACACCACGGTGGCCAATACATTACAATTATGATCAGAAGGAAAAATACAACACAGTAATTTTTATGTAATCCAATATAAATTGTTTATAAATTTTTTTCTTAAATGTATTACAGTAAAGTACTACTATAAGGTTTCGAAATGACCATAAGCAAAAGTACCAATATGATTTTCTCGTACAATTCGCTTATCATCCATATTCCTTAGAGCTACTTTATAAATATTTTGTGTATAAACCGTATGTAATTTAGATCTAAATGTATACATTGATGCATTATACAATTTATTTTCCAACAGACATTTTCTAAAATCACTTAAACTAAATGTAGAAGTTACACACTTTTTTATTCCCTTAATTTTTTTAGTTTCATTTATATCGTTATCAATTTTAAATGAATACATTTTTGCTCTTAAACCTATAAACTCTTTTATTAACTTCCCATTGCATTCATCCTTCATAATACCTAGAACCTTCTTATTCAACTGAGGAAAATTAAAAATATTTTCCTTTGGATATGAGGATGTATCGAAAATTTTTTAAATATTATCACGAATATCATTATAAAAGTCTTCAGTTTGAATATCATATGTGAATGAATCAGTATCCATATAATTCAAAGCAATATTATTTTTAAATTTCTCTTTGATATAATCATAATGAAAACTATACATTTTAAATTTAGAAAGTTCTAATACGGTAAAACCAATACGTATTGGTTTATTGTACAGAGTTGACACTTGTTTTAATTGAATCGCTATTAAATTATTATAAAATTTGCTTACACTATGGAAATTTGGTTTTATATTAAGTGTAATGATTGGGAATAAAAATAAATTAAATTCGGTTGTAGTGCACACTTAGCGGCACCAGATAGAATTGAGTTCTTTATTAAAAAGCTGTTTCTTTTATACAAAATTTCTATAAGCTAAAATACCTACTTACACTAATACTAATAGTGTATTACATACATATACAGTCAG